>NW_004949102.1:13579668-13594317 GCF_000317375.1 Microtus ochrogaster | reverse complement strand
TGGTGGGAGGGATGAGGGGAGCAGAGCTGTCATGGTGGGAGGGATGAGGGGAAGAGAGATGCTCATGGTGGGAGGGATGAGGGGAGCAGAGCTGTTCACTTCATGGTGACCAAGAACGGAGGATGAGAAGAAGGAAAGGAGAAGGGGGAGGGAGAAGCTGACTGATGACTGACAAACCAGGACAATATGCACGCATCAAGGCAAACCCTGAGTGAACGTCTTCCAAGTAGACCCTACCTCCTAACATCTCATTCAGTGTGAACTTAGCACCACAATAGCATGCTCACCATCCAGTCACACCTCAGTGCTGCCACCAGCTTGAGCCCAAGGCTTTACCATATGAGCCTTTTTGAGGGACACTTCACAGCCTAACTGTATCAGCTGTATATAAAACAGACCAGCTTATCTTTGTCACAGGTGAAGTCAGTATCTTGGATGTAATATAGAAGACACATAGTTATAAAGTGTGTGTACGAATTCTAGACCAAGAAAGCACAAAGTACTAAGAAAACATTACATATCACACTATTTACTGCCCATTGTTTGGTTTATCAACCCATGGGAATGGATACACAATCATATTTTGCAAGCAGATATTTTCTCTTCTGTGTGTTTGAATTAGGGAAAACACTGATTACCAATGTTCTAGAGAACTGTACATTTTCATGCATTCATATGCAAAAATAGTAAAATACTATACATTGTATGGTGTACATCTTTAAATAATTTGATGAGGTACTATAGTCACTGACATATTTCCTAGGAGGAAAGGCTAGAACATTGGGGTCCACGTTTAGTGGTGTTTACTATAGTGTTTTTTTCTGTAATGTACATAACAACAGATTATCCTATATTTTGAATGTAAAGGATTTTTTTGTTTACACTCTTGAACTTTGATTGTTTAAATAAAATTACTCTATGCTTCCTTCATGGCCATAGTCATCTGTGGATTGGCTTGAACCCCTTAAATGATTTGGAGGATTTTGGTTATTGGGAGTACTCTAAACATCTTTGATCACTACTAGAACTTGATTTCTTTCTAAACTACTTTTGGAAATATTTGATTTAAGGCTATCTGATTTCCTGGAAATTATTTTTGAGCCCATTTGTGAAAATTGGGGTGTATTCTGATCAGGTGGGAAAAGAATGTGGTGCTTGGAAGCAACCTTGACTGCTTGCAAAATCATTATGCTTAGTTTCAAATTCTGCTGAAAGAAATCTTTATAAAACTGTGGTGAGCTTTGGAATGCTCTATTTCTCCTTCCAAAAGAGAACAAACCCATGGGATTCTGGGATGCGTGGGTTGAACCGGGAGAGAGTAAGCTGAAAAGGCAGCTTTCCACCATGGCACTGTGTCCTTGACTCTGATTAGTCTTCTGGACTTTATCACTGTGGAGATGGAGAGGGAAATGGAGACTGTTTTGTGACTGGTTAGAGGGCAGAACTCATGGGAAAAGCACCAGGTGATGACAGAAGATGTGGACAAGGCTGCTAAGGGGGAGGATTATCAGGGGGTCCTAGAGACCAAGGTCACCTCCAAACCCCAGCAGTTTAATCTCAGAAGTGCCGCCCAGTTCTGTGAGAGATTAGATTTGTGAGAGCAAATCACTAGACACCGTTGTGTCTTCTTGCCCAGTGTTTATGCTCACACTCACTTCTGAACAGGAGTTTATGAACTCTGACATCTGAGACTCTGGCTTTACCCTCTAGCAAACAACAGGTGATACGCATTCAGAGCAGACTCCTTGAAATCTTTCAGATAATGGATTCAAGACATGTTTCCCAGTTTCAAAATAGACATTATCTCAGGCAGGAAAGAAAGCCAACGGCCACGTTCATGCTGTGTGGATCGATTGATGACAATGGGGATTGCTGCTGGCTCCACTCGAGACTTCAGCTTTGAAGTGGTGTAGTCTTTAAATGTTAGCACTGTCTGTTTAAATGTCTAATAATAGTTCAAGGCAATGGATGACAGTATCTGAATATTGGAACAGCGAAAAACTGTTTGGGTCAAATGGAAGTTTTATTTTATATGAAATCAGATCAAAACCAGAGTTAAGCCCTGATTCGAGTAGAGTTAGACTCAGTGTAAAGTTCAATGACAGTAGCCGGCACTCCCTGGGGGCAAGGGCAAGAACTCCATGCTTTATGCTGTTGTCAACCCAGTTATCTCGGAGGAAGCTCTCAGACTCCTGCCAACCTCAGAAGCCCTGTTTTCTCTGCTTTGGTTGCTGCAGTGCGATGGGACAGATCTCACCCCAAAGATCCAGGACCTGAAGTTCCAGTGTATAGTATTTTTAAATATTCCCAGGTAAGCTCTGTTTATACCGTTGCCTTTGTTTGATGCCTCCGTCTGACTTGGGGCATCTGATTTTATAAGTGAAACACCCCAGGCAGAGGCCATGAAATCCTCTGTTTTAATGTCTTGTCCGAGGTTCCATGTCTGCTAATTTTCTTCCCTTCCTTGGCTTTTTCACTGCGGTAGGTGGGTCTTGCCCAGGATATCGAATTCATTACCTTTATTCTCCTAGTCTTCAGAGACTCAGGCCCTTCTCTCGAACATTCTCATTTAACCCTCATTACTGCCCCACACCCACCTGGCAGCCTCCAGGAAGACAGGAAGATAGAACCCTGCTTTCAGTTTCTCAAAAGCTCTTAGGAACACATCCAGCCTGATGAGTATGGATTTCTCTGCCAGATGCTGGACTCCACCAGAGAGGCATGTTATAGAAGGGGTTTAAATGCTCTTTGGAACTGTTGTGCACCAGGAGAAAGAAACACTTAGGATTGACTGTTTTTAAAATAAGCATATTATTACATTGACCTAAAATTCGATGCTAGGTTCTCAAGCCAAAATGCCTATAACCCCTCATTATTTGCTACCATCCAACTCAGACAGCAATCCTCAAAGAAGCTGACCTTTGCTGAATTTGCTGAGGGAAAATGAGAGATCTATAGAAATTTATGTCTAGGGAAACCCACGAAGGCCTCCGGGTTACTCCTGGCATGCTCAGGCCACTCAATTCCAACCTCTGTCAGGAGCATGGGTCGGCATGGGTTTAGTAGAAGGCTTATGGATTTGGAGGAATGCCAGCTGGTGATGCCTTCTGTCATATTTTCCTCTTTACTCCGCTTCTCCGATTTTATCATTTTGCTTACTCTTCCCTTCTTCACCTCACCCCTCTCGTCTCCCATTCCTCCTTCCCTCCTTTTTTTTTTGCGAGATGATCTCTCCATACAATTCGCAATCCTTCTACCTTAGCCTCTTGAGTACTGTAACAGCAGGCATGCACCACCGTGCCTAGCATCTTTTATTTCTTATCTTTTATTTACTTATTTAATTGTCATTTATTCTTTTCCTGTCGGAATTTCTTGCCTTGATTTTATATGCAGTGGTAAATGCTACCACCTTAGTTCATGTTCTTTTTTACATTTGCGTGAAGTTGTCTTCATTTAAGAGTTACTAAATGATGGAGGATAACTCATCACATAGAAAACATGAACCCTGGGGTAAGAAATGCTGGCAAATGATGACAGATAGGAAAGATGGGTACCACAGGATGCTTTTGTTGTAAAATTGTGGCTTGTTTTTGCAAAGTTATATTGTTTTGGAGATAAGTCTATTTTTTCATACTTGAAGGTATGCATCAAGAACAACAAGCTGTTATTATATTTAATAATCACAAATTATTAGAAGTGATTTTTTAAAGTTTGTTTATAAACTGACACACAGAACTATAAACGTCCTGTGTAGTCATGAGCATATGTGCGAGACCTTAGTGCATGTGTATTTCACCCTAAGTTAATTCCCAGAGATAATCAGGAGAAGAGTGAGGCCGCCTTAACTGATTCTGACCTGGTTTGCAGATATTGTGCTGGCACAATGCCTTGGGGAAACCCTGGAGATCACCACGACTTTGAACCCCAGCGTCACGATGATGGCTACATTGAAGTCATCGGATTCACCATGGCCTCTTTGGTGAGTAATATCTCAATTTTATTAAAAAACCCTTGTGTGTAAGGCACAAATAATTTTAACTGCTCACAAACAAAAACTTAGTTTTCTCCCAACGGAGTCTGGCTGGGTGTACAAAGCACACTCATTGGCAGGCCGCATGCCCAGCAGTTGCTAGCCAACACAAAACCAACTCAGTAGTACTTTTGGAGGGTTTTTGTCTCACAGTGCTTTATCTAAGCATTTTTTTTTTTTAACATCACAGGTCTTTTGTTGCACATTTTGTTTTTGGTTTTGTGTTTTTATGGGATTCCTGTATGTGCAAATGTGTGTGTCTCTGCATCTGTATTTGTTTCTTGTGCTTTCCTTTGGATTTTTTCTGTTTGCTTTGTGGTATTCTTTTTATTTTATTTTATTTATTTTTTAGATGTCTGTTTATTTTATAATGAGAGAGAGAGAAAGAAACGGTACGGATGTGGGTGGGCAGGGAGGATCTGGGAAGGGTCGGATGTAGGAGAAACTGATCAGAATATATTGTTAAAAAAACTATTTTCAAATAACAAAGTTTTTTTCCTCTTGGTTTACCAACTTATAAACTCTACACAGTACAGAAATGCTTAGGATAAACATGAATGGTGTCATTTAAGTATGAAAACCTATTCATAATCATCTGAACTTCAATGATAAATCGATTTGATTCTGTTTTACTTTCTAGGAAATAAGACATTCCGTGCTTATGAAGCCATCAAGGCACAGAGGTAGTGCAGCTTTAATACAAACCACAGCATCTGGCTGATACTTTTCCTGCCTTACTGAAGAAATAAATATTTAACTTAAAAACTAGTTATTTACATCCAGTTTTATCTTGTTTACTGAGCATGAGATGACTGTACGGTTTATCACAAAATATTATAGACCAGAAAGATACCATTATAATCATCTTAGTACTATTCAATTGCTACAGTATACACATTACTTCGTACTTTAATATTGTATATTTGTATTTAAAACTGGATTTATAGTGTAAGTTCATTCAAACAGTTCAAACTATTTAACTAAGGTTGACCAATTAGGAATTATAAAAATGACATTT
The DNA here is from genome assembly GCF_000317375.1 of Microtus ochrogaster. Lineage (NCBI taxonomy): Eukaryota > Metazoa > Chordata > Mammalia > Rodentia > Cricetidae > Microtus > Microtus ochrogaster. Next base: position 13,589,269 of record NW_004949102.1, on the reverse strand, counting down.
CGTGTTGCATTATATAAGTTATCATATAAACTCAAAGTTTGTACAACAAATCAAAGTAAAACATCCGCTTGTAACTTTGGGATAGCACTGGGTGTGTGCCAGCCCCTATCCACAAAAGGTGAGATGGTTGTATTTCTACTTTAATAAACAAAAGCACAGCCATCTTCACTTCTTTTCCCGTTGCTGCGAAGAAATACCCTGAACAGAAGAAACTCTGGAGAAAGTGTATGTTTTAGCACACAGTTCAAGGGTAAAGTCCATCATGGCAAAGAAGCAGAGGCAACAGAAGCTCAAAGCTGTGGTCACAGTGCATCCAATGAGGAAGCAGAGAGCAGTAAATGCAGGCTGCTCCTCAGCCCCCTTCTCTACTTACTGCTGTTCAGGATCCCAGCTAGGGAACAGTGCCACAGTTGTAGCTGGGTCTTCCTAACTCAATGACTGCATCCCACAGGGATGCCCAGAAATCTGCCTACCACAGCTTCATCATGCTACCTGCAAGGTAGAAGGGATCAGGAATTGTCTGGGTGGTGATGATCTTTTACAAGGGCCCGAATGGCCAAAGGGAATGTTCCATACTTTCTCTCTGTGCTCAAGATCAAGGTTTATACCCTTAGCTGGTATATTAGCTACTTTTCTGTTGCTGTGTTTAACTACCATGACCAAAAACAACTTGAGGAAGAAAGGTTTTTTTTTTTTTTTGTTTTTGTTTTTTGAAGAAAGGAATTATTTTAGCTAATGGTTCCTGGGTGATAGAGTCCTTCATGGTAGGGAAGGGACAGCATGACTGCAGGACCAGGAAGCTGGCTGATAACATTTGTATCCATACACAGGGAACAGGAAGCAGGATAGAGATATAAATTCTCAGGGCCCGCCCCCAGTGACATACTTCCACCAGCAATGCTGTGCCTTCTAAGCATTCCTTAAGCCTCAAAACAGTTCCACCAGCTGGGAACCAAGTGCTGACATACATGACTCTCTGGGAGACATTGAAAAATATAGGACACCCGCCCTATAGAGTCAGGGTTTTTTCTTCGATTCTCCAGCACTCTTCCCTCCCTTGCTTGCGTCCTGGCTCAAGAGCTCTGCAGCAAGCCTAGCTGTGAACATTCTTTGCCTGTTCTTCAACACTGAGCAGTTGCATGTGCTGACTTTGTTCACAGTGTCCCAGGGCTATTTATCTTCTGCTTTATCTGCATCAGAATCCTAATATAGTCTTTTTTTCCTCTTTTGGTGGTTTTATTTATGACTGTATAATTAATGTCTGACTAGGAGAGATGCAGCAGAGAGAAACAGCATAGTTAGCTGGGAGTTTAATGGTAGGGACTCCCTGCTCAAGTTGCCCTGTTCACCCTCTGGTGAACCTGCAGTGTCAAATAAGCCTCATTTATAACACAGAGTCCCGAGGAGGAGGAAGTGTAATACCAGCTTGCCAAGTAGGTAGGAAAAGGGCTCTGTTATAAAGATGGCCTCATTGCCATAGTCACTGAATTGTCCCCTGTGGTCCTCTCTGGAGGCAGAAGATAGGGAAGCCGCAGATACAGTTCAGATGTACCAGCTTGATAGGGCAGAAGGGAGAGGAGGGAGAGCAGAGGGGTGGGAGTGGCGATTAGTGGAGTTCCACCCCTGCAGTGGGCAGTGTGAAATATGCAGTGTACAGTGTGCAGTGGGCAATGTTCAGTGGGCAGTGGGCAGTGACTCTAACCTGTATGCACCAAAGCACAGCATGCTTCCCCTTGTCTGAATAAATGGAATTCCACACTGTGGGAAAAGGGAAGTTTACAAACATGTGAAGACACAAGAAGCCACAGTCCTCAGTGCGGAAGTGGTTTAATGGTGCATAAATGTAGATGAGCAGATGAAGAAGAAAAGGGCTAGGACATGGGATGCCCTGGAGAAATGGCCTGGGCTTTTCATTTTATTCAGTGTCTCTGAGGACTTATTCAAATGTTTTATGTATGTATGTATGTATGTATGTATGTATGTATGTATGTATGTATTTATTTTTAAACTGTGTTTGTGTGTATGTGTGTTCATATGTGTGGGTTCACGTTTGTACATGACTGTGTGGAGTACAGAAGCTGACTTTGGATGCCTTCCTCAGTTTCTCTCCACTTTGTTTCCCGAGGCAAAGTGTCTTGCTGAACCTTGAGCTTCTTGACTTGACTATTGTATACAATCAGCTTGTTTTGAGGAGGCCCTGTCTCCTGACAGTGGATCACCAATAGGTTACTGCATCTCTCCAGCACATAATGTGGATGCTGGGATCTGATCTCTGGTCTTTGTGCTTGCATGGCAAGCTCTCTATCCACATGGCCATCTACCAGATGCTCAGATGTTCTTTAAATAAATATTTTAATGAGGATTTTAAGTTTGAAGTAGACAAAATAGGCAGTGGAGAGATGCCTCAGAGGTTGCTCTTATAGAGGACCCAAGATCTGTTCCGAGCACCCACATAAATTCCAGCTCCAGGAGGATCTGACACTTCTTACCTCTGTGGGTACCTGTACCCATGTGCCCATATCCCTACATAGACACATAGGCATAAATATAAGAAAAATAAACTGGAAAGCAGGCAAAATAATAGGGCAAAGCCCCAACTCTCACAACACCCAGCCTTTGGAATGACTACTCATATACAGAGTTAACTAGTTCTAAGTTGTTAACTAGTTCAACTAGTTCTAAGTTTAAACAAATCCCACAATATGTTGTTTAACCCACAGATATCTCAGAGGGATTTTTGACAATGTGCTTTCTTTAATAAATGAAAAACACAGTAATATTTTATGAAAATCAGTATATCCAGGCAGGACTGTCTGCCTGGGTGAGCCTTTACTGGGCTCCTAAGAAGCATTTGCTTTCTTATGACCAGTTGACAGTTTACCAAGTCTATATAGATTCATTCTTAAGTCTTACACCAGATTAAACCAGGACGGTGTTTTGTGACATTGCTGAGTTTGAATTTCCTGAAGCATCACTGAGATGTCCTTTGGTTTCCTCTGGTCCCTTTGTTTCATATGCATGTCCTTATAAAATGGCATTGTTAAGCACTCCTAGTCCAAATGTCCAAAGTCTTGAATGTTTTTCATTGACTGAATTCGGACATTTCAAAGTCTGAATGTAGTTCATTTCAAATAAAACCTTTGATTTCAGACCGTTTTGGATTTTCACACCAGGGCTGTTCCACTGCTGAAGTCTGCATAATATTCCAAAATCCAAAATAAGAAAAAGAAATACCTCTGAAACACAAAACATTTCTGACCCAAACATTTTGGATAAGAAAAATTCAGCCTGGATTTGGGTCTATGAACTCAACAAATAGTAGGTATTTACAAATCTGCTTTGTAAGCCATATTTTTCTTCTAGATAGGAGTGGATAGAATGTTGCTCAATTTTTTTTTGTAACATTAGTGGATACTGATGCTTATTGACTGGATCCAGCAATAACTGGACCATGTTACACTTAGTAGTGAATTAACAAGCGCCACATATAAGTGACATGCTACTAAGTAAAACTGCTTCACGGGTGAGGCAAAAGAAAAGCCCACTTTTGGGCTACTATCGCAGCTCTGGGATGGAGAGAAGATGGAGAATAAAGTGATAACTTCTGGGACAGAACTGGGAGGTGCCAGGAAGAAGAGCCTCTTAGGGGGTGCTCTCAGAGGATCCCTGCTCTCTCCAGGAGGCAGAGTCTCTAGAATGCAGTGGCCCCTCCTGGCAACCAGCCTGAGAGCACATGCACTTGGAGAGGTGCAAGTGGTGGCTTCAGAGATGGCAGTTAATAAAGCTGCAGTCAAAGGGAAGAGCAGGAAAAAGCAAACAGTCCTTCAAGCTGTTGATGGGGGTGTTGATGGGGGTGCTGTGGCGAAGGGTCGGGCGTGATCAGACCTGTGCCTGGAAGCTGATGTGAATGAACGGAATGTCGGCCTCTGGGGCTTAATAGACAAATGGTCATATTGGCTTCAGTGTCCAAGTGAAAAGATGAGAATACCAGAAGGGTGGAGTAAGAAGGTTCCACCAAGGTGAATGGGACTGGGGAGTCCCAGGATCATTTGGCCGTAGTGATCCACTGCAAAAGGGAGAAGAGCATTAATGAGTCCTAGGAGATTACTGTGGGCAATGAGTCAAAGAATGATTGCATTAAATAAGGTGGATATTGTGAAACAGCATTGCAAAAAGAACAGAGCTCTGAAATCCCCATAAGAAGGTAATAAGCCATCTTCATTACATGCTTATAATTTTACATAATTTTACCTTCCTGGAAATACAATCAGTAGGATAGCATCAATGGATGGAAAACTGAAAGAATGACATAAAATTAAATATTTTATACTTAAAAATGAATAACTGAAAATGCATGGTTGGAGGTCAGGGGTTAGATGGTGTTGAGGGTCTGTTAAACCCCCTCTTCCCCATCCTTTTGCTAATGTGAATGGATAGGAAAGAGAATTAATGTATGGGATTTGGTGAAGAGGAAGTGGAATCCTAAAGTCATGCTGATTAGAGTTTCCTCTTTGCACAGCATGAATTGCACAATGTTGCATGTGATAGTGTCAAGCATGTGATAGAATCTCCACTTCTAGTGACTGCAGTTGCTTCTAAGGCAGAAAATATTTAAAGTAAATTCCATATAATTTAAAACCTTAACTAGCAGGTCAAGCTTTTATGCAGCAAATTATTTTGTTAGATATTGACATATCTGAAATCATTAAAGGCTATATATTTTTAAGGTCATGCAATAAGCTAATAAATATTTTGTACACTGCTTGTAATTTAAGTACATCCAAAGAATAAGAAATTCAGGCTGACTTATAGAAAGAGATTTTAAATTGAATTGCTGGAATAGGAAAAAAAAAACCCTACTTCTTTTGGAGCGTTCATCTTGTAATTGCAAACTTCAAAGAGAAGTCTTCAGTTGACTCTGTTGGTTGTGATGCATTCTTGCTAATTAAAATGATTCCTTATTGGGCACTGGGTCTCCTGATTGCCTTCTTGGGTTTTCCAGAACCCATAATCAGGCATTATAATTTGTATTTGTTTCTGCCACAATTTTTTGCTATTATGGTTGGGAAGGGCCTTTCATGTTGAGTCTATTTCTCAGTAATTTAAAACTTTTCAAGACAGTTCAAAGCATGAGACACATGAAGAAGCGGGCCCCTCACTTGCCATTCCCCCTGACTTTAGGCTCCTCCACTTTGAAGACGGCACATTTATCTCTCTTAATTCACATTAAACTGTGTAAGTTCTTTTACATATCTGGATGAAGAAAGCAAAGCATTGTTCAGTCTGAAAAAAAAAAAAAGACAGAGATTTCCAGGCTGAGGGTTTATAATTCTCCACGATGTGATGTCTTGTACTTTTTAGAAAAGGAAATGTTCCATGTTTGCTCATTTGATGTTGTGCGTGAGCGTAAGAACTGACGTGAAGAGAGCTGATCTAATCATAACACTTGCAGATCGTTGCTTGTGTTCCCGGGGGTTTCCTGGCAGTGACTTTGTTTTAATGTTTGAAAACAAACATAAATTTTAAAAAGTGGTTTTATAATACCAAGAGTTTTCTTTCTGTTTCATTGAGTCAGTATCTTCTTTCCTGGGATTTGTCATAACAAAGCAGATGGAAACCCACACAGAGGTTCACACACCATGGCATCCGGAAGGCGGTAGGCATTGTTCTCCCTACCGCAGTGTCTTTCTTTGTATTTAATCATTAGCACAAAAGCCTACTACAAGTGGCAACCTACGCTTCCATTGTATAAGCACATCACAATTTACATAATAACCCTCCCTTTATGTAGCTTTCATGTTTCTGATGTGTGGTGTCATAAATAACCCTGCAATTAATGTTGTGTGTGAACTCTGAGTTGAAGTTGTTATGACAAATTCCTAGGGCAGAAGGCATTGATTCAATGAGATAAATGTTTTGAAAACTCCTAGTAAAAATTATAAAACTGCTTTCTTTAATATTTACTGACACAGTCACAATGTGCAGAATAATAAGAGCTGATCTGGATTTAAAACTACAGATAATAAAAGTGGCGATGGAAAACAAATGCACGAAGGAGTTAGGTATATCTTATAAAGTCACAGAACTCTGGAACAAATAGTGACAGCCTGCTAAACAACACAAATGAGAGAAAGGACAGGCTATCTTCATGATTACACTGTGTCTTTCGAAAAATCCCTATTTTTATGTGATTGTGAATAGTTCATCCTTTATTATTGAGTTACAAGAGATACAAGTCTTTTGAGAGATGTATTTATTGCAAATAAATCCTGTCTGCTTTGTGTGTGTTCCTCATTTCTCTTTTCAACACTTTTTTATTTTATTTTATTTATAATTTGTTTTTTTTTGAAAATTTTATACACAAATGCACTGTATTTACGTCATTTTCATTAGTCTGTGTCCCTCCTTCAGCATTCCCACCCTAATGCCCTACTTCCTCTTGGATTCTCCTTGTACACATTGGTGACCTCTGGTTTTATAAGTTATGCTTAATTTGTGTTAGGGCTACACACATACACACATGCATTCACTTACTTAAAAATCTTCATACATTCCGAGTTATCTTGGGAAAATATTCTCCTTTATTGTCTCCTTGATAATTTATAGTTCAAAGTTTCAGGTCTAAGTAAATAGCTGATCTCAAGAAAACTTTTGTGCATTAAACAAAGTAGTATTCAGGAGCTGGAGAGATGGCTCAAGCAGTTAAGAGCACTGGCTGTTCTTCCAGCGGACCTGGGTTCAATTCCTAGCACCCATATGGCAGCTCACAATTGTCTATAACTCCTGTTCCAGGACATCTAACAAAGTAGTATTCATCCATTAGACACATGTATTGTTTTCTCCAGTGTTACTGCTGAGTGGAGTTTCCTCTTCTGCAGGATTGTCTTGGATCTTTTCCTGAATTCTACTTCCTTCCATCCATTCATTTTTACGTCAGTGTGCACTGTTTCTCATAGGTTTGTTCTTGGACAATTTTGCCCGGGTAGATAATACAGTATTTAGATTGGTCTTGGCCACACCTGCGTCTTCCTTTTCTCCCCTCCATCCCTGTCCCTACCAAACCACCTTCCAAGTCTACCTGTCCCCTTTATAAACTTGTGACTTTTGGTTTTGTTTTGTAAACCATTCAATTTAACCAGGCCATATATGTGACCAATAGATTTGAACTGTCTGCTGGAGCTTGGTGTGTTCTCCTGTGGTCACAAAGGCAGTAATTCATCTCCCTCTCCATGAGTCAGACTATAAACAGACTAGACCACAAGCAGTGGCTTTAGACCACAGAGGTGAGGTCATCACATGTAGTAGAGAAAGGTGGAGCTGTGATCTTCTGCATCCTTTGGCTGATGGCCCCTCCGTGCTGCTTGGCGTTCTTATGTCATCTCTCTTTGGCTCTCTGCTCTCACCTCACTTTTTCCTTACAAGGATCTTTGAGATTGATTATGTTGTCCTCACTTCAGTAAGCCAGGGCAGCTGTGCTTCTTTCACATCCGTTGTTTACTCACACGGGAAAATGTGCGTTTTCCTGTGTGTGGTTTCAGTGCTAGAACACAGGCATCATTTGGTACTGATGGCACGGGCGTTGCTCTGCACACTGCAGTGGTTTTCTTGGCGTTCAGTCTTCCGTAGTCTAATTGATTTCCATGAAACTGCAGGTTGACTTTTATCCACATACTGTCTGCTCTATTATCCATTCCCTATGGGTTTATTTTAAGTGTTTGTTAATTACGGTCTCACAGACAGTGGCTAGCATGGCACATTCCTGTCTGTGTTGCTGAGATCAGTGACATCTATCGATCTGTTTCCATCTTCAGTGACCTGTTCCTTCCTGTAGGATACAATTTGTTACTGATCTTTACTGTGAGATCATTTCAATTTTTCTTTCTTAATGGATCAGTGTCTTCTTTGTATGTCAAGTTCCATTGATTATCTACCGAGCAGATGATTTATTGAATGTAACCTAAATTCTGTTTTATTGTTAGCTAGTACATACTGTTTTAACTTTGCCTTTTTCAATTCTTCCTTTACTAGATACAAAACATGTCTGCTATAAATGAAGAATACTAACAGTTGAGAGTTAAAAATATCAGCAGCATGTGTTTCTTCCCAGATTTATTCATATCTGCCGTATCCCATTTCTCAGGAAATATTGCTGATTCTGTCACTATTTTAACTTTCAGGATATTACAGTTTTAAGGTAGTAATTATTTCTTCAAGTAGATTTAAAACATAGAGGTTTTTCTATAAATTGGACCATAGATCCTCAGGTTAATTTCTTTCTAAGACTATGAAATATATCAGGCATTATTTTTCCTTTTTCTTCTTCTTTGTCCTCTTATGACCTTAGTAATAACCTGTTAGTACTGGTTAGAATCTATGTCTATTGAACAACAAAAAAAGGCACATACACAAAATTACTCTCAGGGGGAAAGGGTACTTGGATTTTTCAAAGTCTTGTCATTAAAAGGAGATTTGCAAACACAATATAAGTAAAATTATTAGTGGATTTTAGCTCTCTTATACAATGACTAGAAGGAGAGTTTCCAGATAAGCTCCCTACCTTTCCTAAATTACCCCACTTTTCTTTGACAACAATAACTGGATATTAATACCATGGTGGATAGAGAGAAAGAAGGAGTGATGATTCTAGATGTGGGGACGTTGTATTTGAAAACATGATATTGTTGAATTATAGGCATAACCTAGAATCACAAAATACTAGCACTGAAAGAGATTATATCAATTTCTTTCTTTTTTTTCTTTTTTCTTTTTTTTGGATTTTCGAGACAGGGTTTCTTCGTAGCTTTTTTTTTTGGTTCCTGTCCTAGAACTAGCTCTTGTAGACCAGGCTGGCCTCGAACTCCCAGAGATCTGCCTGCCTCTGCCTCCTGAGTGCTGGGATTAAAGGCGTGCGCCACCATGACCCAGATCCCAAATATTTTCTCATCTGAGGAAAGGGAGGTGGGTTTAGTTCCTCTCTAAGTAGTTAATTATATGAACACTCACTGGGGAAGTACCTCTGCCACCGTTGCTGCTTAGACTTCTTCATTATCTAGTATAGTGGAACTTTCCAGCATACTGATGTTCACTTTAGTTCTTGATGAAATTGGGGAGGAGCAATAAATATTAATGACATAGTCTTATGGAAAGAGAATTATTGTTAAAGCTCATGTGGGACATTGAAACATGGTTAATAAAAACTCAGAAAAAGCATGTGATAAAACCTGACTCGCTGAACATAGCGGACAATGAGGACTACTGAGAACTCAAGAACAATGGCAGTGGGTTTTTGATCCCCATGTCCTGGCTTTGTGGGAGCCTAGGCAGTTTGGATACTAGACCTGGATGGAGGTGGGTGGTCCTTGGACTTTCCACAGGGCAGGGAACCCTGATTGCTCTTTGGGCTGATGAGGAAAGGGGAGGGAAATGGGAGGCCGTGGCGGGGAGGAGGCAGAAATCTTTAATAAATAAATAAATAAAATAAAAACTCAGACCAGGCAGTTGTGGCACACACCTTTAATTTCAGCACTTGGGAGGCAGAGGCAGGCAGATCTCTGGGAGTTCAAGGCCAGCCTGGGCTACAAAATGAGTTCCAGGACAGGCT
>NW_004949102.1:13549573-13579568 GCF_000317375.1 Microtus ochrogaster | reverse complement strand
AAAAACTCAGAGAGAGAGAGAGAGAGAGAGAGAGAGAGAGAGAGAGAGAGAAAAAGAAATTGGGGTTCAACCTGAAGATCTGAAAAGTAAAACAGCCAGCCACTGGCCCTTACCTTGACCTCAGTCCGAAAATGGTAATTCTGCCTCCAGGAATCTCATAATGAGACTGTCTGTTGAGAACTATTTCCTCCCATTTTATAATCCTCTCTAGGGATGGGATTAAAGGCGTGTACCGCTTTCATTAAAGGATTGCACCGCCCAGTTTCTATGGCAACTAGTGTGGCTACTGGAATTAAAGGTGCATGTCACCATGGCTACTGCGATTAAAGGTGTGTATTCTCATAATCTGGCCTGTAAGGCTGGCCAGCGGGACTGTTTTACTCTCTGATCTTCAGGCAGTCTTTATTTACTAAAACACAATTGTGAACTGAGTGATCATGATGTCACTGCTAGTTGTCTAGATAGAATTTCTTCCTTCTTGACTCACGTAGTGTGTTGGAGAGGGAGAAACTTATATTGTTAGTTTCTCTGAGGCCACTGAAGCACGGAAGGTCGATTAGAGGGTGCTGGAAGAGAGGGTGCAGGAAGAGAGGATGCTGGAAGAACCCAGAAGAGGACAACCTGTAGATGACCTGCTCAGAAGTCACCAGCCGCACTGAGTCTCTGTCTCTCCAGATGCTAGAAAGAGAGTGGGGTTAAACGGGGTGGCTTTAGTCCTAAGGAGCCAAGGGCATGAGACATAAGATAATCGTTAGAACTCTGGAGACAAGGCCATCTGAAAAGCCTGTTGATTGTCTTTATCCTGGGAGTTGTAAAGTAGGAAGCGGTATTTCGAAAGGGAGTTACTTATTCCATGAGAAGTGGGCCTGTTGCTGCGGCTGTTTGTGGGAGTCAAAGAGTGAGGGGTGTCTTGGGAATGGCAGCACAGAGGAGGAATAGCCACTGCTGGAGAGGATGCTTGAAAAAGAGAGAGGGGCTCAGTTATTGTGGAAAAATGTCTTGGATAGTTGGCCTTCAAAGGAAGGTTTACTTTGGCTCACAGTTCAGTCGGTGGTCACTTGGGCATTGCATTTGGGCTTATACCAAAGCAGCACATAATGTTGGGGGCACGTCATAGGAAGGGCAAACTAAAAGGGGGTAGGGTCTTGATATCCCCTTCAAAGGCATTACATCAGTGGTCTCACTTACTTCCACAAAGCTCCACTCCTTAAAGATTCTGCTATTATTATTATCGGAGGCTGGAAAACACACATTTAACACATCTGATTTCAGAGGGCATTCACGATCCAAACAGTGGGCCTGAGTGTGGTGGCCCAGGTCTGAAATACCAGCCCTATACAGGCTGAAGCAGGAGGGGTGAGGCTCCATGTTCAGAACTAGCTGCACAGCAGCATCTTCCGATAAAAAGAAATGATAGCAATGTCATCATCAGCAACAACAACACTCCAAGCCATGGAAGAGGGAATAAATACTTCACTTTCTCTTTCAGATTGGGAATTTTTATGTTTCTTTTTGTATTTCTTCTTTGTCTATGATATGGCATATTATATTGATTATATTTTTCTATATGTCCTGAGAACTATTCCCAACAGCTTTGGCTAAATTATTCATCATTTGCTCAATAGGCTATGTTATTTCGTCCATAGGTCATGTCCTCATTGCCCCTCCTTTACTCAACAGGCTATAGTGTTACATCCATAGTCCTGTCCTGAGAATGATGAACATGTTTTTCCCACAATCTTTTTATTTGCCATCTCTGTGGATGTACTAACACCAGTATTTTCGTCACATGTTTTAAAAAAATATTTTGACTCTGTCTATAATAAGGATAGTAAAATATCCATTGGTTCTTTATAATCTTTCACATCATTCTAATTATATTTGAGCGTTTATTTTTCAAAATTTGTTACAGAGTTGATTTCCTATGTATACTGGGTTAGATTTTAGACTTTAAAGTCTTAAATTGAGTAACTCATTTTTATTTTTATCCCTGTATTTGCTAAAGCAGATTTGAAATCGTTTTAAGAGGTTTGAGTTAAAAAGAAAAATCTTGTCTAAGTTTTAAAACTTACTAAGGATATACTGTATACCGAAACATTAGTAATTCAGTGTAGAAATTGGTAAAGGTGCACTTTGTCGCTTTTATTTATCTTTTATTATTCTGGCATTAGTTACTTAATGGAAATAGATAACACAAAGGAATGCTTGGTGTCAATTAATTTGACATGAGGGTTGTCAAGATGGCTCAGCAGATAAAGGCACATGATATGCCACCAAGTTAGACAATTCAACACCTGGAACCTTCATGGTGTGAGGATAATCCAGTCCTGCAAGTTGTCCTCTGACTTTTATATGTGCCGTATAACATGCAACCCAAACATGCAAGATGCATTAAGATGTATTCATCCTTTTATGGGCACAGCTACATTTAGATTTATACCGGGTAAAACGCAAAGTGCTTATCTGTGAGAGTTTACGTTGTAGTTCCTCAGAAGCTTTGCAGATGTGATTCATTTGTGGCTATGGTTTCTTCACGTTCTTGCCGTACTGATGGCTAATGATGCTAACAGAGGCTTTTGGTATCTACAATGGCTTTAGGTGTGACTTCTCTAAAATACTAGCCACTGACTCTCGGCTCTTCTTTGCCTTGTTTGGATAGGCTGCCCTGCAAGTTGGGGGCCATGGAGAAAGGCTGCACCAGTGTCGGGAAGTGATGCTTCTGACTTACAAGTCCATCCCCATGCAAGTAGATGGGGAGCCGTGTAGGTTGGCACCCGCCATGATTCGGATCTCCTTGAGGAATCAGGCCAACATGGTACAGAAGAGCAAGCGGAGAACCTCCATGCCTTTGCTCAATGAGTGAGTCGTGGCTTGCCTTCCTGGGTGACAATGAGACACGGGAAAGCAGGTGGCAGAGCATGTGCATGGTCTGGGGCCCTCACTGTGTTGGAAAGGGGAGAGAAGTCAAGAAAGCACCAGAGGCCCTAGACTGCTCTCATGGGAACACGGGCAATCAATTTTACTTTTTATTGGCTAGTTATTTAACCTTCTTTTGGGTAAATTTTGCTGTATGTAAGATAGATGATTTTCCTCCACTGACCACTTAGGAATATACTGTGTTCAGATGAACTGGTTTTAATTTTTAGTTTGGTTTAGGGAGGTCTGTCACTTACCCCTTGTTGTGTTGTATTTCTTTCTGTCTGTCAACGAGTGATCCCTTTCCCTACCTTTCTATTTGGGGTCCCATGACCTCGACTCAGTTTTGCCTTCCAAAACGGCTCTCCTGTCCATACTTAATTTGACTCACTGTGTTTACTTTAAACACCCAGTAGCCCTTCCTTCCTATACTTTTTATTTTTTTAGGTGTTTTGATAAGCTGATACAAGGTAAGATAATGAAGAATAGGTAACATAGAACATATGTTGTTTTTTTTTCTAGTGTCCTTTACTCAAATTGGTATCTTAATTGTCTGTTTGGGATTGGAGAGATAGCTGGAGAGAGAAGAGAGGATTTGGGTCATCTTTTTGAGTACCTTCTAGATATCATGTCATCATGCCTAAGGTCACTTAAGGGCTTAGTCTTGGGTCATTCTCTGTCACAGTGAGGGACCTCGAAGGTGCACCTCCTGTCTGCTCTCTGTATTGCATGGTTACCTGTCATACTGAATGGCTAGCTTCCTGGCGGTGCCTGCAAGGCAGGGGCATGCTTGGCCATGTGATCATGAAGTCAAGGTGAGAATCGCACAAGTTCCCAGAATATCTGATGACGCAGGTGCCACAGCTCCTGTCACCTCTCTCCGTGGCAGCATATGCTCAGGAAGAGCAGCAGACAGCGCTCTCCAGGCACTGCAGCTTCTGGCATCCGCTTCTAAGTTGGAGGCTGGCGTGAGAAGTCCGCTTCCTCTGTTCTTGGAGTCCGGACTTCCTGGAACATCGTCCTGGTTGTTTCCTACAGCTTCCGTTACTCCTTTTACTCTGAGTTGATAGTTCTTGCTTTATTTACATTTTGCAGCTGGCAAAACTCTTGGCGCATTGCTGATGCTTTCCGTCCTTGCTGCCTTTTCCTTCTTCTAGGTTGAAGACGTAATTGTTGAGTTTATATGTTAAAGAAAGACAAGATGTCAACGGTTGTACATGGGTCTCCATATGTCTTCTAGAAATGGTAGTCAAACCATGACACCCCGTGTGGTAGAAACCTCAGAACTAAGAAATGGAAAGCTACCTCTGGATTTGTGCAGTGGCTGAGGTGCCTAGGCCACTTATAGATCATCTATGGAAAAGATAGAATAAAGCTCAATGAGTTTGCTATCACTGAAGTGAAGGGTACGGTCTCATGACCTTCTTAGGCATAAAACTGTTTTCAAGTGTTCGGTTTCAAACAACTTTTACGCTTCTGTCAAGAAAGAATTTGACTTCTCTAGGTAATCCTGTTGTTCAGAGTTCATTTGGCTTTGTTTATGTGCAAAATAAATACACATGAGTGTTTTGTTTTGTCCTCATGGCATGTGTGACATATGACACTTCTTGCAGTTAATTGTATGGGTGTCCAAGAGCAGCCTCATTTAAAAAGATGCTGACACTTCCTACTTGGCATAGTGTTCCCATAGTAACAGCCCCATGTCACACAGGAGACTGTATGCAATGGGAGTCAGAGCACACTATTCATTTTTTAAAAAAAGAAAAATTACTAAAATTTGGAAAATAAGAGATATTTTATTACTATATATAAAACTAATATTCAACACTGTATTTTAAGGAACTTGATACTGATAATACATTTTCAAAGAAAAAAGAATAAACCTGGTTATCATGTCATACCTCTCACCAAGCCTGGCTTTCGCTCTCCTTAATCCTTTTTCATCTCTATAGTTAATTTCTACTTCATTATAAAACACTTCTTTCTCTCTGTTTTTTTTAAGATCTAACTTCTTCCTCTGTATTTCCAAGTAGAGTTTCAAGTTTAAAGTCAACCTTGATGTTAGGACTTTTTCTTTAACCTTCTATGCCTTTGAACTTCTCTCTGTCTTGTCCACCATTATATGACAGAAGAGATATTTAAAAACATGTTACTTCTTTATTTCTCTGTCTCCCTTTTTTCCTGCCTACATTGTTTCTCTTTCCTTCCTTGCTTTCTTCTCCTTCCTTTCTCCCTCCCTCCCCCTTCCTTCCTTCCTTCCTTCCTTCCTTCCTTCCTTCCTTCCTTCCTTTCCTGAAACTGTTTCATTTGCTTAATTTGCTTGTATATATTTTTCTTACTAGAAGAGGCAGACAACTGGTTTACAGTGTTATAAATTTTTTTATCTCAAAGGCCAGTGTGTGTGTGTTCATGTGTATGCATATGTATATATATATGCAAATGTGTGCATATATGCATGGGTGTGTGTGCTCCCAATGAAGGGATGCTAGCTACTTGGTTCATCTAAGGAACTGGGCTCCTTTCATTCATTTTACCTGGGAACACTTGCTATTTTAAGACTGTTGTTCCCTAAAGGACTGCCTCTTCTTCCCTTGAATGCTGGTGTGTCCCACACATCTGCTCTTTCTTTAGGACATTGAATCTTAGATCTGTGACCTCAGCCTTGACTCTTTTCCCAAACTGAAGATATTCCTCCAACACTGTAATTGCCAGTCTTTTCCTGAAGAGGTTTTGTGGCCACCTTAGATTACACAGGAAGAA
This sequence comes from Microtus ochrogaster, assembly GCF_000317375.1. Lineage (NCBI taxonomy): Eukaryota > Metazoa > Chordata > Mammalia > Rodentia > Cricetidae > Microtus > Microtus ochrogaster. The sequence continues at coordinate 13,573,892 of NW_004949102.1, read as the reverse complement.
CCAGACTCTTAACTCTACTGCCTGTGCATTTCCTCCTGCTCCTGACCCGCATGCATCTGTTCTTCACCCCTGTGCTCATTCATGATGCCTCTGGTCCTGAAGCCGGCTCACTCACCTCCACTCTTCTACACTCAGCAGGTTAGCTAGCACTTTCCTCGAAACCCACCTTCAGCCTGTCACTCAAATCTTTAATGCACACCTTCTCTTCTTATACCAGGGAACTACTAATATGCTCTCGCTACTGATTGAGTTTCTGCCTCACTCTGCTTCCCTTCTTCAGAAAGATGGTTGTTCCTCTCCACCAATTAGAATAGTCTTCTAAAAAGTGTAAAGCCCTTATTCTTCACACTTATCTGTTCCTTATCTTCAGAATGGTTTTTAGTCTTTGCCATCTTCATCCTGTTCCCCTTTGTTCCCAGGAGCTATCGCCTTTCTTCATAGTCATCATTATTTTGCCCCTGGGTTTTCTTCTCACAATGGCCTCTTCCTCTTCTCATCCACCAGTCCTGCTCACAGAGCGAAATCCAACTTGTGCATCACTTCCACCAAGTACCATCCTCTAGCTAATTCTAGCAGTTGGCTGTACCTCTTGGTGATGTTCCATCACACCATCTGTCAATATAGTGCATCCGTCATCTGTGGGCTTCTCCCTGCTCTGCTCTGTGGAGAGGCCTTAGGCTTTTCCTCTCCGGATGCCTGGTACCTGTCATCATCACTGAGACATGAACACATATTGAAGCCATGATGCCCACGTGAACTCCATTATACTTCGATTTCTGCTACATTTCTACGAAACTACTAACAAGCTAACAGCTATGTAAAAATCTCACAACTACAGAGGTAATATAGAATGTGTTCTAAGGATGTTTTGTTACAAGATTAGGACAAATATTGAATCATTTATAGGTGGTTACATGGATAATCGGAAGGAGTCTCCATGGGAGACAGCTAAATAGTAAGCCGTCATGATACCACTCTGTCCATATTTATTAAGAAAGGAAAAATACTTTCCAGAAACTAATGCCAACTTTATTAGAATATACAAAATAAAATGTGTTCACTAACTCCATATTGGCAAGAGAGCATACTTTATTGTAACATTTGAATCTACACAGATTATGGAGTCCAGTAAATATTTTCCCCACAAAATGTCAGAGATTTTGTCTAGGTTTTCTTTTTTTAAACTAATACTTTGCCAATATGATAGTCAAATACATTTCAGTTATGTCCTGTATTATGAAGCACCATTGAAGGAGGTCAGAAGCTTAAAATAACTGGTGCCTAAGGGAGGTCTTCAGCTGTTACCCTTAACTTCACTAGCAATTATGAAAGATGGTCGTTTTGCACAAAGGCAAGAGTTCTAGTTAGCTAATTTTGAATTGGGCAACGGGGTTCCATCATCCTTTGCTACTTATTGGTTTTAACAGAGAGTCTTTGAAGATAATGTGGACAGAACACTGGCATAAACTCATGGGTGACCTTCTGGGAGAATGTATGTACCCAGAAGACGGAGGATGGGGTGGGGGGCTGTTGCTCAGAGAAGTTTAAACGAGAGAGGGAAAGAGGATGATGATGCAGAAGTGAGAGTGAGTTTGGGGGTTCAGCTTGTTAAACAGTGCAATGCCTACTTTCTAATAGCGTTTGTGAGCTCTCCCATTAGAAGAGAATGGAGAAAGGGGAGATGTTTATGGTTTCACTTCTGTACACAGAATATGGGTGAAATTAAGGCACCTAAGGGATGGAAATGGGATTTTATTTTAAAGGATTGCTGGAGTTCTCAGAAAGTCTCTGCTGTTTGCTGAAGGAAGCTCAAGGTAGTTGAGCCCCTATTTTCAAGATGGCTCTCGGATGGATCTCAAAGGCAAGGTCCAAGGATGGGACTGACTCGACTCCTCAAGCAGGAGTCGGTGGTGCTGGCTTCCCACTCTGATGAAGAAGCCTGTGCCTTTGTCCTTGAGTTGTTCTGAATGTCCTGGAGCCAAAGTCCTGTGCCCACAGCCCACCCTCCTGCCTTGGCCCTGTGCTCCAGCTTGCGGCTTGCCTGGAACTAGCTGCTTCCGTGTGTCCTGTTGGCTTCATTGCTATCACCGGCTTCTCTGGATTATTTCCATGGCTGGCTTGGTTTCCTTTTATTTATTATTTACTTATTTTTTTTTCTTTCGTCGCTGTTGGTGATGCGCTCATTTAATTTCTGTTTAAACTTTGTATGTCTCTCTTTTTCTCCCCGGCTTGTTCCTTGTTTGTCCACGCTGTCCTGCTGACTCTGTCTTCGCTGCTCATTTCCTGCTGCCTCTAGCATCCATCAGGTGCAAGCTGCGGACCTGCGGCGGGTGTCTGCTCCCCCCGGCTCCTTTACCATGTGAGTACAGTGCCATTCTGTTTTGACACTCTTTCCCCAACTTCTCCTCCTCAGGGTCACCTGCGGCATCCTTTTCCTCCACAGGTCTGCTGCTCGGATGAGGGCCCACCTGATCATAGATGCTTTCAGACCCCCCCCCCCGCCCTTTTATGTGATACGGAGCAGCAGAGCTCTTTGTGCTTCGTATGTCCCCACACCCTATGCATTTGCCCTTTCGTCTTTTTCTAAGAGGCTTCAGGGCCCATGGTTGTGTGGGTTGGTCTAACAGTCTATGCTGAGCATCATTGTTTTTCAGAGTTTGGTAGGACAGTTAGCACATCTCATTACGGATATATCTAAGGAAGTACTCATGGCCCTAACATTGTGTGTGGAGTTTATTTTTGTGCCAAAAAACCACAGCTGTTATACAATAATGAGTGACCCTGAGCTCTCAACTGAGTTAGCAGAAATTTATTGTTATGCATATTTGGAGGTTTATGCTCAATGTACTCCAGGGTATTTTCATTTTCTGGTGAAACTGAATAAACAAAATGGAAATATTAGTTTTAGGATTTTACTTTAGCACTTTTGGTGCTAAATGCTGATTTGTCTTTCTTCCTTGCCCCATATAATATTTATCACCTACTGTTTATTATGCTTCAAGTACTATGCTTCGCCTCTGCTAAGTCATTTATCCTCAAGATGATACTATGTATGTGTAATAGCATGCTCTCCTCTGCAACATGTCCACGACCACACTAACAAGTCATAGACGGAGACTAAAACCCAGGCAGTCAAGCTTCCAAACTCATATTGCCTTCTGCCTGTCTGGAGTCTGTGTATTTCTCCAGACCCAGTGGGGTGATCACCTTTTCAAAAAATTCTTTCTTGATTCTTGCTATCAAAGTCACTCATACCTCGCTGGAGCTCACTGTTGACGAACCTGTTAGAGTTTTTAAAGTTTAATTTTGTTCTCATTATCTGATCTGATCTCTCTCTCTCTCTCTCTCTTTTTTTTTTTTTTTTTTTTTTTTTTTTTTTGGTTTTTCGAGACAGGGTTTCTCTGTGGCTTTGGAGCCTGTCCTGGAACTAGCTCTTGTAGACCAGGCTGGTCTCGAACTCACAGAGATCCTCCTGCCTCTGCCTCCCGAGTGCTGGGATTAATGTATATCCCACACCAGACTTGGCCTGCTTGAGGTGATTGGCAATATTGCCCTACAAATCTTTGTGTTCCAGACCTGTTCCCAGAGCATTGGGAAACCAAGCCGTAGTTGGTTGGCGGTGTTAATGAGTAGGAACTATGTGTGTGTGAGGAACTGTGTGAAGTCCGAAGTCCAGCAGTGCTGCAGAGTCCTTCCCAAAGCTTAGTTACCTGATCTTGTCTCATCTTACAGATCCCCATTATTAGAAATACGTGTTAACTGGGGGAATTCTTACAGATCCCCATTTCTTAGAACTGCATATTAACTGAGGAATATTTCTTTTTCCCTGGCTGAGTTCCAGGCACTGTTTTATATTGCAGATTGAGTTAGTGATCAGCATAACCACTTAGTACTTGTATGTAGCACAAGCTACAATCGAGCAATCAAAACCCAACAGGGTAATGGTATTTCACGTCCAATCCGCTGACGTTTGCAGGGTAAAATTCTGTAGGCCCCTCAAGAAATGTGTATTGAAAAAAAGTTGGCTGCCAGTCTTCTGATCACGCTTTTAGGGGCACCTTCTATAGATCAAAGAAATGAGAGTGCCAACCACAGGAATGGATGGGAGTGTTTGGATTCCTATCCCCAGCAGGTTGTTTTGACATTGAATCTTAAGTGGGCCTGTTTATTTTGTACTGCAGGAGTGAGTTGCTACGGCGGCATAAATGGTGTTTGTTTCCACGGGTAGAGCAGAAAGTAGGTGTGGCTATTTTTAACACTGTAGCATTAATATGAAAATATTTCACATCTGTGTCTTACTATTACGGCATATAGATATCTCAGCTTTGAGCAACAGATGGGAATGTTTGTGCAACAAAACTTAGGACATTTTGGTGGAATATAGAAACCAGTGGTAAAATCTGTCAAATAGAACAAGGACAGGGAGAGAATCCCAAGCACAGCCATTCATTTTGTGCCTTTACATCATGAAGCAGCGGTGGCTTAGCCTCTTCTACCCACCTTATTTGAGAAGCCCAGACATTCTCAGCTTGTTAACGGTGTTGCTTCTGTGCAGGTTATTCAGACCTGGCATCCTGACCTGAGATGGCTTGGTTTTCTGTTTCACCCAGAAACTGTTTCAAACAGATGCTCTTTGAATCTTTGGAGGGGCCTCTCTGCTGCTCCTCAAGCTAACATTGCCTCCGGGAAACGGTCGGAAGTACCTCTTCAGGAAAGCTTCCTTTTCTCTGGTTTTCTGGTGACTTTTTTTTTTAATGTGTAAGTAGATGAGACATCAGTTGTCAGGAGTCATGACATAAAACTCAAATCCAAACACATACAAAATTTCAGCACTATGGAATACTCCTAAGATTTATTTTTATTCTTTTAGAATTGTGTGTGTGGAGGGGCATGTGCACATGAATGTAGGTACCTATGGAGTTCAGAAGTGGACAGCAGGATCCCCTGAAGCTGGAGTTCCAAGCTACCTTGATGTGGGTGGTAGGAATGGAACCCCTATCCTCTACAGAAGCAGTACATGTTCCTAACCTTAGGGGTCTCCAACCCCTAGAATTATGCAATATTTTGATCCTTTATGGCCACCTACGAATTGATGGGTTTTAAACAAAAGTATTTAATGCTCCATTCACTAAGTAAGATAATGCTAAGCTGAGAATATTTTTATGCACACCTTTTACAGTGTAGTTTAAATAATGAATAAGCTTTATGTGATGAAGTGTGGTCAAAGGGAAGTAGTCGCTGAAAGGCACGTGCCAGCTTCATTTCTTAAATTGTGAAGAATGGTGTTAAACCCTTCAGCCACTCGCTCCAATTTGCATCTGATAAAAAGCATATGAAACCTCAAAATGGGGCTTTCTGGAATTCTCTCACTCTTTAGTAGCCGCTTTTCACTGGGTTCTATTTCCTTCTTGCTCTTCCGACATGAACGTGAAATCATGTGATGCATTTATATTTGACTCATCATCTTCATCTTTCAACAGTATATCCTTCAGACACCAGATACTCTGGGATATTAAAGACGTGGAGATCAAAAAGCTAAGTTCTGCCCTGGGGGGAATGAACACACCAGCAACAGACCTAATAGAGTTGACTACAGTGCAATTACAATTCGACACGGCAGCAAGGAGAGAGATTTGAATTGGATTTCTATGTTGGCAGCTTTTTACTGCGTATTTGTCAGAGCTGATTTTTGTTTTATTAATATTTGAAATGAATACGCGGCAACAGTTTTTCTTCTGGCACAGTTTTAAAGCAAGTGTGAATTCACATAACTATCATCATCACCAAGACACAGATTAGTGTGTCACTAATTTTCATTGCAATCCTGCCCTGTTAACCACCCCATTGTCATCGGTTACTCTTATCACACAACATCTGATCACCATAGATTTGTGGCCTTGAGAATTCCTCCACTGTGGAACCAAAGACTATGTAACTAACCCACTTCAGCTGAACATAACATCTTTGAGATTTATTCAAGTTGTCATACGGATCAGTCATTTGTTGGCTTTTATTTCTGAGCTGCATTCCACTCTGTGGCTGTTTCCATTCACCCACTGAAAGTTACCTGGGTTCTTGCCAGTTTGAAATGATTGTTAAGATGGCTCAAACCTTTAACGAGTAGATTTTGTATAAACAGAAGTTTTCATTACTTCAGGTTAAATGTCTGGAAATGAGATGGTCAGATCCACATGGCAAGTAGATCTGCTTTTCCTAAGAGAGCAGATGGAAAATTGCTTCCAGAGTGGTTTTGCCTTTTTACCTTCCAGCCAGCGATGATGATCGTTCTCATCATGCCCTATTGCTTCTGGCATTCTGCCGATGGTTGCGCCATCAGTTTTAACTATTAATCTCTGCGGTGGGAGTATGGTTTTGTCTCATGATAGTTTTTGTCTGTTTCCCAAGTGGCTAATCATACTGAACATCTTTCCACATTCTTGTTTGTCATTTACTTATTCACTTTGCAAATGTTCGAGTCTTTGGGTTCTTGGTTGGTTGGTTTCTGAGTGGGTCTCGTATATCCTTGACTGGCCTCCAACTCACTGTATAACCTAGGATGACCTTGAAACCCTGGGTTCCTGCCTCTACATCTTGAGAGGTGAAATTACAGTTGAGTACCAACTGACAGGTTATATTTGATTCTGAGAACTGAACCCAGGGTTTTGTGTTTGTTAAGCAAGTATTCTCTTAACTTAGCTGTGTCCATACCTCTTTGGTTACTTTTTATTTAGCTGTTTGCTTTCTGTCTGTTGAACTTACTTTTATGCTTACTCTGGATTTCAGGCCTTTCAAATATTCTCTCTGTGTTTTCAATCTTACGATAATTTTCTTTGCAGCAAAAAGTTTTAATGATGACTAGGTGATCAGTTGTCTTTCAAACAGTGTTTTTATTTATTGTTTGAAGATTTCATACATGTAATCATTGTGTTGTGATCACATCCACCACTCAGTCCTCTCCTCCCCTTCTAGGCTCCCCTAACACACCTTCCTCCCAAACTACACAGGCTACTCTTGCTTCCCTCCCTCCCAGGGACTGTCTACAAGACAGAATTTTGCTTGCTTATTTCGCCCAGTCCTCTGGCTCTTACATTCTCTCCACCCTCTCTTCTGTGGTCTTCCCTGAGTCATGGATTAGGGGGAGTAATTAATACAGATGTCTCGTCCACCATTTAGCTATGTTTCTAAACATCTTAATGATTTTTGACTGGAATCGTACTGAATCTGTAGGCCAATATAAGAACTATTGGGGTTTTGTTTATTTTGTTTGTTTGTTTTGCTGTAGCTTTGTAATCCTGGAATGATTTTTTTTGTCCATCATTATAGTAGTTGTCAACACATAGATTTGTGCATGTTTTATTGGATTTGTACCTAGTTGTTTCATTTTTGTGTCTATTTTTAATGATAATTTTGGACATTTTAATTTTGTGCTGATTTTCAATTTCTCAGTGATAGTCTATAGAATAATGTGGACTCTTATGCAATGACCTTATATTAATTATATCCTGTGTGCCAGCTTAAGAACTATTTTTAGTTTGAATTTGTCAGCATCCTCCAGTGTATCAATTGGAATCGCTTGGCTTATTTTATTCCAGTCTGTATACCTATGTTTCTTTTGCATTGTTGTATCAGCTAGGGGGTATAGTATGATATTAAATAAGAATGGGCACCCTTGCTTTGCTCTTGATTTTAGGAAATTATTCGTTTTTTGCTGTTAGGTTAATTTTAATTTATTTTATGTGTGCGTGTTTGCTTGCATGAATATCTCTTCACCACATGAATGCCTGGTGTCACTTGAGTCCAGAAAGGGATAATCAATCCCCTGAAGCTGGAATCACAGATGGTTGTGGGCTTCCATGTAGGTTCTAGGACTCCATCCCAGGCCCCCAGGGAAGCAGCCAGCACTTTGAACTGCTGAACCATTTCCCCAGCACCAGCTGTAAATTTCTTTTGTTGAAGCGTTTTCTAGCAAGGTGTTTGCAAAAGATTCCATTATTTATTTGTTAGAATTTACCAATGAGTGAGATCATTTGGCAATCAGGATTTTTCTTTCAATCTTTAAATTGTAGATTGAAGGAGCTGGACACACAAACACAAACACAGAGAGGGGGGAGGAAAAGGGAGAGAGAGAGGGAGAGGGAGAGGGAGAGGGGGGAGGGGGAGGGGGAGGGAGAGGGAGAGGGAAAGTGGGAATTCAACAGGTCACAGGTCCAGGGAACCTGGCAGTTTCTTCTGGCCTCCCTGAGAATCAGGCAAGTACACGGTATGCGTCCATGCATGCAGACAAATATTTACACACAGGAAATAAAAAAAGTAACAAACCTTTAAGCAGTAGATACAATTATCTTAGAAGCTTTAGGACTATTCAGGTTGTTTATCTTTCCTGGGTGAATTTTTCATCTTCGTTTGATTTTTCAAAGGCTCCGTCCATTTCCTGAATGTTGAAAATTAATATGTATGGAATTGTGAAAAGAATTTCCTTATCTCTTATTTCTGTGGAGTCTGTAGAGAGAGTTCTCTTTCATTTGTGGTATTTGTAATCCAATGTATCAGTCAGTCTTGGCAGAGCTCTACTTTATCCCTACCCTCTAAAATTGTCTGTTGGTTACATTGCCTTTTGTGGATGTTTTCCTATTTGAAATTTGCTTGAGTTTTGCCCTTTGTTACTTCCTCCCTCCTACTCCTATTGAGTTCATTTTGTTTGACCTTGTTCTGGTACCTTAAAGAACTTGAGTCTCTTTGTTTGTTTTGTTTTTGTTTTTTTCCTTAGTAAGCAGGTGGCTTGATGAAGTTCAAGATACAAGTTCTGATTTCCCACAGGCTTCGAAAATGCTTTTTGGTGTTATTCCATTGGTTGGAATGTCCATACCAAGTCACCAGTATAGGACCCAGGTCCAGCTTCTAGCTAGAAGCTGTTCAAGTCGATGGCCCGATACTCGGGATCGCATTCACATAAATGCAGCCTGGCACAAGACCCTTGAGTAACGTGCACAGAAAACTTTATGAAGCCACTTTTTGAGCTCCTTCCTATGGGCAGTCATTCCTCTCAGTCCTTCAACCAGAAAATTAAAGCTTCAATTACTTCCCTAAGATATGTGTTCCCTGCAATGGTGCTTGTACCTAGTACTGTGACAGAAAGAGAAAGAGAAGCCATGAGGGTTGGTGGCATTCTCTGGGCATCACAGTTGCTGAAATCAGAAAGTAAATCCTGTTCTTGTCGTTAATACTCTTAGCTGCCTCAAGGCCTTTGTCATGGTGGCTACCAGTTCAGCGAAAGGACCCAACTCCAAAGTGTGAATAAATGAAGGGGGAAAAATGAAACATTTTTCTCAGTGATTTGGCACTGTAAGGTGTTTCTTTCTTGAACTCAAGGCAGACCAGGATTTCTCGTAGCCCCTTTCCTGTTTGTATCTGATAACGACTCTCAGGCTGGATGCTGCTGGAGTCCAGCTGCAGTCTGCAGGAGGGAGACAGTGATGGAGCTCACTAGCAGGGGGAAGAGAGTCTGCATTTTGCCTCCTTCCCCAGTCTGTTGCTAGTTCTCACTTTCCAAAATTCCCTTAGGGCTGCTTTATTGCTTTACTTAGTTAGGGAGAAAGCCCTCTATCCATAAGATCACCTGGGCCACCATCCCAAGTCTCTAGGCACAGGTCCATTGTCCCGTATCTTTCCTTATTGCCCACTTCAGCTACTCAGCACATGCCACAGCTCATGGCAATAAAGCATCTCTCCTGATGCCAGAGTGTCCTAACTACCACGGACATACGTTATGTGTAATACACTGTCCTACACCAAAGTTATGGCCTAGACACAAACAGGATCTGCCTGACACTAGCTTGCTTACTGCCTTAGGGAATGTAGGGTTAGACACAGATCCAGAGGGACAGGGTAACTTGTCACATGTGACCACAGGCTGAATATGACTCAGCTTCGCAAAATTGAGTTTGATAAATGAAGGCTCCTTGGTAAAGGGTAAAAGTAAATTGATTTTCATCGCAAAAGTCAAGAGTTTGACAGAGAGAGGGGAAATGTTGTCACGATGCCATTTTTTTAAAAGGTTTTGTTTCGGGTTAGATTGAAGAGTCCCATAGTTGAAAGGCTGCAGATGCAGAACTGAGAACTTGCAGTCTCCATGCCTGAAGCAGACAGACCACCCATCTACGGTTACATGTCTGTGTGCCTCTGGTGGGGGAGCTACACCAGTCTCTGCAACTCATTAGGAAATAGCATAATTGTCTTCTTCAGCTAGTCACATCAAAGCTTTCCTGGCATTTCCTTAACCTTGTGTGGTATATCATAACACATCTGTTTGCTCGTTTACGCCATCCTGGTCCTCTAATTAGAAAACAAGACTTGGAATTGGAAGATATACCTCCTTTCTTTTTCTTCTTTTGCTAACCTCTCTAGCTTCACCAAGGACAGTATCAGGAATGCTGCTGAATGATTATCTATATGCAGGTCTCTGTAAACTGTGAGACTCGCCTCTAGCGTAGATGGATGGGCCCTCCCTCAGAAGTGGTTTGATTCCACAGATTAACCTCTTGATAGAAAACACACAAACTTCAATGATAACCTCAGAGTGAATGGCACTCCCTTCTAGAAGGGTCTGAGATAGAAAATATCCAGATTCAGACTGGTGGATTTTAAGATTTTATATCATATTTTCCAGCTCCCAAATCCAGTTTTGAGGATACTAAAAGATCTAGGCACCACAACGGTGGTCAGGTTGTTCGTTCATAACTGTTATTTTATCAGGCCTTTGTGCATTTACCTCTGAACAGTAATAATATAAATGCTTTGCCTTATAATTTTAGTGAGCCTACATTACTCCTACAGAGGTAAAAGGAGCCAACTGGTTCCTGTTTTAAAAGATCAGGTGAGAAATTGTTCTGTTTATAGAATCTAAAGAAACTTGATAATAGGGTCAGTGAGACTGGGGTAGCTTCGCACTCTCTGGAAAGCAAAGCTATTTGCCTTCTACACCTTTGACCTGAGAATCTGCTAGGCTTTGCCCATTCCCAGGTTTTCTTTCCGGTCTCTCCCAGATGCTCACATTTTCCGTTACCTGGTTAGTTACTTCATACCACTGTTCACAGGTTTTTTTTTTATTTCTTTTCTTTTCCTCTGCCACTCTTCCCTGCTAGGTCATGTGATAGACATGCTAAATGGGAAATTTTGAGGGAAAAGCAAGCAAGGAGAATTCTGGCTTTCTCTAGGACTGCTTCCAAACCAACGTCCAGGCTGCAACTCAAATAACAGTCTTCTTGGGTCTTTATGTCATGCAAGTTTTGCCTGGAGCTCCTTCCCTACGTCCCAGCTTTGTTCCACTCAGGGAGGTGTTGTGACAGAAGGGCAGGGGAAGCAAGGGCAGAGCAAAGGTCTCTGGATGGCTGAAGTATCTCCTCATCCACCACAGCAACAAGCTTCTGATTTAAGCATCTGGATATGCCTGCCTTTGTCCATATGACATGGATCATGGGTTCATTATCCTTTTGCATTTTGTTTTTAAGACAATTTAAGAAATGTTTTTGATCCTTGAGATTCCCATCAACCCTGAAGTTCTGTTATGGTAAATCTAAGGCGTGGTGTTGTAGGAGGTTGCTTGTTGGTTCTGTGTGAAATAATCACACAGAAACTATATTGTTTGTGATACTGTTTGGCCAATAGCTTTAGCATATTTCTGGCTAACTCTTAAATCTTCATTTAACCCATCTCCATTAATCTTTTTATTGCCACTAGGTCGTGGCCTACCAGCAAAGTTTCAGCATGTATGTCTCAGCAGCAGCTCCATGACTTCTCCTGACTCCTCCTTCTTTCTCCCAGCATTCAGTTTAGTTTTCTCTGCCTACCTCTATTCCCTGCACAGGCCCAAAACGGTTTCTTTATTAACCAATTGTATTCACAGCATACAGAGGGGAACCTCACATCAGCATGACTTCCAAATTTCATTAGAAATCTGCCCCAAAAGGAGACATCAAGAAGATATGTCATGGGACTGCAGGGTCATTTTTGGTTTGGGGTACTGAGCAGGAGATTAGGTTCTGTACTGCATTGGAAAACGTAGTTAAAGCTTTATTGGGCTGTTTGCAAGAACCCATGTGGGTTTTATAGTTGGCCAGAGAGGTGACATGTATTTACATGACATTAAACATTGTATTGTGACCAGATAGCACCTTAGTGACCACATTGTGTTGCTAATTAATGTCATGTCTTTTTCATAGATGAAAAGATGGAAAAGAAATGGTAAGAAGCTGGGTCCTGAGGTAGGTTGTTTCCTAACTTTCTGAGAAATCACCATACTGATATTCAAAGGAGCTATACCAGTTTGCACTCCCATCAGCAATGCAGGAGTGTTCCCTTTACCCCGCTTCTTCTCCAGTGTAAGTTGTCATCAGTGTTTTTGATCTTGGCCATTCTTACAGGTGTAAGATGAAATCTCAGAGTTGTTTTGATTTGTATTTCTCTGATGGCTAAGGATGTTGAGCATTTCCTTAAGTGTCTTTCAGCCATTTTAGATTCATCTATTGAGAGTTCTCTGTTTAGGTCTGTACACCCACCCACCCCCTTTTTTTTACTGGATTATTTGTTCCTTTGATGACCAAATTCTTGAGTTGTTTATATATTTTGGAGATCAGACCTCTGTCTGATGTGAGGTTGGTGAAGATCTTTTCACATCTGTAGGCTGCCATTTTGTCCTCTTGACCATGTACTTTGTTTTACAGGAGCTTTTCAGTTTTAGGAGGTTCCATTTATTAATTGTTGCTCTCAGTGTCTGTGCTACTGGGGTTATATTTAGGAAGTAGTCTCCTTGCCAATGTGTTCAAGTGTACTTCCCACTTTCTCTTCTATGAGATTCAGTGTGGCTGGCTTTATGTTGAGGTCTTTGATCCCTTTGGAATTGCATTTTGTGCATAGTCTGTTTTCATTTTTCTACATGTTGATATCCAGTTATGCTAGTACCATTTGTTGAATATGCTTTCTTTTTTCCATTTTATAGTTTTTGCTTCTTTGTCAAAAATTAAGTGTTCATAGATGCGTGGTAGGAGTGCAAACTGATACAGCCCCTTTGGATATCAGTATTTCTCAGAAAATTAGGAATCAACCTTCCTCAAGACCCAGCAATAGCACTTTTGGGTATATACTCAAAGAATGCTCAATCATACCACAAAGACATGTGCTCAACTATGTTCATAGCAGCATTGTTTGTCATAGCCAGAACCTGGAAACAACCTAAATGCCCTGAACCGAAGAATGGATAAGAAAAATGTGGTACATTTACACAGTGGAACACCACACATACCACACAGCAGAAACAATTAATGACATCTTGAGATCTGTAAGCAAATGGATGGATCTAGAAAACATTGTATTGAGTGAGACCCAGAAAGACAAACATCTTATATATTCACTCATAAGTGGCTTTTCTACATAAAGCAAAGTAAACCAGCCTACAATTCATAATCCCAGAGAACCTAGACAATAATGAGGATTCTAAGAGAGACATACATAGATCTAATCTACATGGGAAGTAGAAAAAGACAAGATCTCCTGGGTAAATTGGGAGCATGGGGACCATGGGAGAGAGTAGGAAGGGAGGGGAGCAGAGAAAAATGTATAGTTTAATAAAATCAATAAAAAAGTTAAAAAAATATGGTAGGAAACTTGCTTTCTAACACACTATAAGTCCTTAAAGTTAGGGTTAAAACACAGGCCTGTCTGCTTTGAGGATAGTGCTTATGTCATTGAACTCTATCATCAATACCAAATCTGGTCATTTCCAAAGTGTATATGTGTATGAGTTACATATTTTAACCAAATTATACCAAATAAGCATTTAAAAGAACAAAAAAAGCAGATGTGAATTACTAAGGATTTGGTATTACACATTTTAAACGTTTGGCTCTTTGAAATTGAGGTCTCAAGTATTGTTATAAGAAAAGGTTTAGAAAGATACCCAGTTAAATTATAGCACAGCTGAAGAATTGGAAACTCTTAGAAGGGCTAGTGACTATGCTCAGGCAGCATAGGCTTAGCAGGGAGGGTCATGCTTCCTCCTAAGGTGAGGGTCAGCATCAGACTTAGCAGGAAGGGCCATGCACACTTCCTCCTACAGGGAGAGGACTCACTACATCAGACTCACCGGGAAGGGCCATACACACTTCCTCCTGCAATAAGGGTTGGCTTCTGTGTTGTCCTAAGGCAGAGGTCAGTACAGGGCTCAGGATCTAGTACACTTACGTAAAGGCCCAATGCATTAAGGATTCCCTAGATGTTGAAAATTAAATCATGTTGCTTTTAAAATTTATATTTATAGGTGAATTATTCATATCTATGTAGGTGGACGAACAATCTTTAGACTCAGCACTTTGTGTATAGTAGAAGTTCATTTCAAGAGTAAGGTGAATATTTGCTGCTGGTTTTCCCCTGGGCATAGGGGACTGTTGTCAAAGTCACCTTTAGGGTAAGAGAGAGTTCTTAGGTATATTTTTTAAGTAACAGAAAAGGAGTGAGAATAATTTACATATATTTTTTAGCGAATTTTTTTGTTTTATCTGTTTATTTTGAGGGTTATTGTGCACATGTCTAATGATACATGTTTGGCAATCAGAGGGCCTTATGGGAATTTATTTTCTCCTTTTATGATGCGAGGCCATGAACTAAGCCCACGTGGTCAGGTTTGTTAGCAAGTGCCCTTCCCCCTCACTGAGCCATCTTGCAGGTCCTAACAAAAAATAATTTTTAAAATATAAAATAATTAAGAAATGGGAGATGTAGCTCAGTGAGGGAATGTTTAGATAGCATGTACAAGAGCTTGTTTGATTCCCCTGTACTGTAAAGAAAGGAAAACAAACATATAATACTCTGGCCTTAAAAACAGTAAAAGTTCAGAGAACACGAATGCATGGTTTCAGTTTTTCTGCATAGCATATCTTCTGTAGGGAGAAGTGGAATTTGGGGCCTGAAGAGCCACAACAGGGATGTGTGGAGTTATCAGGGATTTGGGACCTTCTTGAAACTTGGGATAGTAAATTTTTGTCAATATATATGTGTGTGTATATATATACACATATATATATACATGTGTAAATATATATAATTAACATATATATTTATAACTAACTCTTGGATTGAGCCAAATGAGTAGGCCCTCACTGCATTCGGGTTGACACTGTAAGAATTTTCTTGGGTTTCCTTAACAAAGGACTACTCACCACAGGCTGAACAGCTGAAGCTACAGGGTTTGGGAGGATGGCCCACTGAGTCCGGGTGAGGCTCCCTGTCTCCTAGACTTAGAGATGGCTGTCTTCTCCACATGACTTCATGGGGTCTTCTGCGCTTGTCTACCAGATTCCTTCTTTTTATAAAGAAAATGCCCTAATGTGCTTGATTCTGCCATCATGATCTTATTTTAACTTAATTTCCTCTTAAAATACCTATTCTTTGCATATTCCAAGTCATTTTCTTAGACACTTGGGATGGTTTTATGCATCAGTAGGGGTGGGGCATGACTTGGCTTATAGAAGCATCATGTTAAATACATCGGACTTGGGTTTTACTTATTTTCCTTTGGGTGTCTCTGGTAGGTTGAGGACTGACCTGCACTCATCACTTAATTCTTGAAAATAATTTTTATTAAAAGGTATAAAAGGGGATGAAAGAAAATTCCTATTTATGTCAGTATATTTTCAGAGTTCATTACGTGGGTTCAGAGTGAGGTTGCTGGCCTGTCTCCAGGTTCATTTTCTATAAAATAGAGCGACTGAGTAAGAGATTCTTTGAATTTAGTTCAGATATAACCTCCTAAGGCACTGTTGTAATGAAACAATCATGAAATGGCTTCCTGACTGTAAACGGAAAGGGAAGGGTTTTTCTGGTCAGCTCCATGAACAGCAGATTTATTTATAAACGGATTCTCCACCCAGGAAAAAAATTTGTAGATGTTATAACCATGTTTACTGCATTAGAGAACAAAAGAGCCACGCTTCCCCCTTTGCTCTAGCACCGTAATAGTAGCTGATGTCTTCTGACACAGACAACAACAGGAACATATCAACAGCAGTTTCTTCCGAGCAGTTCAAAAGCCTGTTTTTGTTGGGTTACATTACTGACATGGTGATGAACCACCAGCCACATTTCACTCGTAAGAGAGTTTGAGTTTAATTACGCTAATTCAATTGAGGCTTTTCTGGTCTGTCATAACACCCTGCCACACTTGCATGAAATGAAAAGAGTGTATATTTTAAAAGACATAAAAAGAAAAATAATACTGGTTGATGCATCTGCAGTGATCATCCAAGATTTTGCCAAGCGATCATGAACCTGAGGCAGAGAAATAAGTCAAAACGAAGGAGAGAAAACATTGGTTCCCTCCTAGTAAAATAAAGTAAATGTCTAGAAGTTTCTTTGATAGCTGAATTATTTTTAAATTTTATGAATCTGTTTATGAAATACTGTGTGGGTCAGTGAGATATCCCCGTGGCTCCAGGCACTCCCTGCTGTGCCTGCCTGACAACCTGAGTTCACTCCCTGGAACCCGCATAAGGCACAAAATTGTTCTCTAACTTCAACTCACGTTCTGTGGCACACTTGCTGAAACATACATCGTGCACACAAACCCAATAATACATAAGTGAATAAGTATATTCTAAGCGTACATAAAATATTTATGTGTACTGTTAAGCCATTTAAGAAAAATGTTTCTTATGCAATAGTTAAATTAATTTTGTTGATTTTATCGTTTACTTTTCTCATTGCTTTAACCAAATGCCTGACAGGAAGCAGCTTAACAAAGGCAAGTTTACTCTCATTCAGACATGAGGGCACAGCCAATCATGATGAGGAGGGCATGGTGTCTAGAACACCTGTCAAGGTGTGGTTGGAGGAGCGTTAGGCTGTTTGCTCACGTCTGGGCAGATTGAAAACAAAAAGAAGAATTCCAGTGGTCATCTGGCTTCCTTCTTTTCCCCCTTTTATTGAGATTTGACCCTGGCTCATGAACAGTTGCTACCCACGTCAGGGCAGCTCTTGTTTTTTCAGTCCTGTCTGGAATCACCTTCACAGAGCTGTCTGTCTCTTCAGTGATCTAAGCCAGTCAAATGGTCAGAGAAGACTAACAGTCATCACATCTGGCCAATGCTGACTTCTTGTTTCCTTCATCTGCAATAAAGCATGGACTATTCTCCCCATCAAGTCTCTTTCCCAAGAAAGCAAGTCCAACACCTGATCGTCAGTGTCTCATTTCAATAGGAACATGCACCGTAGTGCACACATTCCTAGCTTTCCTGACCCAACGGGCTGAAAGGTTAGCTGTACGAGTCACTCTTTTATTAGTAGAGCAAAATTTCAGGACAGGGTGCTGCAGAAAGGAAAGATTTTTGGTTTTTTATTTTTAGCTCACAGTTGCGACAGCATGGCATGGTCTTCAGGGGCTTATCTGGACTGCATTCCTTCCTGCAGATGGCAGTGGCAGTTGCATATGTGAGAGTTAAAGAGAGGTCACTTAACCCAACATGAAGGGCCAAGGAGCTTGGAGTCCGATGGTCCCTTCCAAAGCCAGTGCCCTTAACTGACCTCGGGCTACTTCTGTCACGGCCACACTGTATCCTCGGGAGGAACACACATAGCAATAGTTGTATTGATTTTGCTCTGTTGTTGCTTCATGTTTCTTGACAATGACTTTTATTGCTTTGATGGACTATTTTTGGTCATAAACAAACAAACAAACTTTAGTTCTTGATTTTTCCCCCCATTGGATTGTATACAAAATACGTGTTGCAACTTATTTTAAATTTTAAATTTATTTTGCCTGTTTTTTTTTTGGTACATTCATTTCAAATGGCACTGTTTAGTTCATCCAAGGACTCTGAGAGATTGGAAGGGGGGTGTGCGTGCCTGTATTTATAAGATTAATAATCCCAGTGCTCTTCCTGTCACCTGCGAAAGGCCACACATTCTCTTCTGTGAAATGACATTTTTAAGACTGCAAATCCTAGCCCTCCCCCTTCAATGCAACAAAAGGAACTCAATTTGTCAGCTGTGAATACAATTTGCCAGGATAATAAAGCAGTCTGGGATTGTAAACCGACATGACACTTTCTAGACAGCAAATAAGTGTGAGATCTTTGTTTGCTAAGCAGACATTGAATCCTGACAGAAAATTTCTGACTTCCTGAGTGCAGGAGAGCTGCAGTCATCCTGGTGGTTTGTGAGTGACATTATGTCTCACTGGCTCCCTCCCCCAAACTCCTTGTCCCCATGGTTCTGCCTTCAGTCTGAATAACAGAGTAACATCCCCTGCTATCTCAGGCTGCAGTTGTAAAAGTACCTCAAGGCAGCACTTTATCCTCGAACCCTAAGACGTTTTTTTAGGAACCAGGAACCATGTTTTCATGGATTTGTTTCTTAAGGTAAAAATTACTTTGACCTGATAAGTTAGAAGCACAGGACTTAATTCTGCCCTTGCTTCAGTTCCCACTGTCATTACGTTATTTTTTTTATTGTGATTATTACAAAGTTTTCCTTTTAATTTCCATTGGTGAATGTTCATGGTGTGTGGTATTGGGTTACATAAGGACACTTTCATTATCTAATGTGTCTTAAGATACAAGCATATAAGATATTGTTCTCATCCATTCTTTATCCCAGCTATTCATATCTGCAGAACTTTATTACATAAAACAAAAACAAAACCCACGCGTTCTTTCTACATCAAAATCATACCTGTCCTCGTTTCTGGTGTGTTTGCCTCTTCTTTGCCTCCCATTATGGCATTTCGTCAGTGTCCATGCTCTTTGAGAATGGAACATTAGATGTCTGTGTGAGCGAGGGACTTAGAGACATTTTTCCTCGAAGGTTGTCATCTTTAATTGCCAGCATAGCAAATAAAAAGGGCCAAGAGTCTCCAATGTCTCCCAACGAGAATTAAATTTGCATATGGTATCTGATCACAGCTAGAAACTCTCCTCAATTTATATGATAGCTGCTAACATGTTAAAAGCTTAGTCATAGACTATGAGGGATAGCATAGCCATAGGTGGTATCTTGACTATAAGGTGCTCATGATTTAACAGGAGTGAGGAGGAAGCAAAATCATTTGTCCTGGTTATACGTCCATTTCAAACAGTGGGCAATAGAATGTGGTGTTTGTAGCTGCAGGGAGATCCTCCAGGTTCGGGGTGATGGTGGTAGTTTGGTCTGTGGTGGTTTTAATGGGAAGATCAGAGAAGCATGGACATTAGAAAGACATTTAGAAGAGAAGGAGAGACTCAAGGGAGAAAGGGGGACTTACCGTGAGCTTAGGTGGGAAGTCAGAAGACAGCTTCCAGCAGAAGTTCAAGAGAAAAAGAGGTCTGGTGAGCAGAGATAAGCAGTGTGGAACGCTGCCTGAATGGGAGTTAGGGTGAGGACTGAGGATGGACTCAGCCTGCAGAGATGGAGGGGAAGGGGGAAGAGAGGCTAGACAGCCTAGTTTGACAGTCAGTTGTTCTATAGCCTCAAAGCCAATGTAGCTCTGGTGTGGTGCAGAGGGGAGGTCTGGGGTGGTGCAGAGGTGAGGTCTGGGGTGGTGCAGAGGTGAGGTCTGGTCTGGTGCGGAGGTGAGGTCTGGTATGGTGCAGAGGTGAGGTCCGGGGTGGTGCAGAGGTGGGGTCTGGGGTGGTGCAGAAGTGAGTTCTGGGATGCAGAGGTGAGGTCTGGGGTGGTGCAGAGGTGAGGTCTGGGGTGGTGCAGAGGTGAGGTCTGGGGTGGTGCAGAAGTGAGGTCTGAGGTGGTGCAGAGGTAGGGTCTGGGGTGGTTTACAGGTGAGGTTTGGTGTGCTGCGAAGATGGGGTCTGGGGTGGTGCAGAGGTGGGGTCTGGGATGGTATAGGTGTGGTGGTTTGATGTGGTCCAGATGTTGTTTGAATGTGGGGCAGATGTGGTGATTTGGTCTAGTGCAGATGTGGTGATGACTGCCTACAAAGCTATCAGAGTTGACTGGCTGAATAGTAGCGATGATGACATTCAGGGTTGCAGGGAGGAGCAGCTGATAAGATGCCTTTGATGTATGGATCTATGATGTTGGCCCTTCATATCCTTAGGGCAGAAACAATGAAACCTGCCAGCTGCTTTTCAGTGCCATGGAGTAAAGCCATTGATGTCCCCTTTGCCCCCTTACATGACATGAACACAACACTCGGCAAAACACATAAGGCGCAGTTACCACGTAGATATTTCATTCTATAACATATGCATTTATCACACAGTTTCAAAGGATAGAGACTTACTACAGATTTCCAGAGAAGTATGAAAGTACAGCACACATTTGAAGGTCTCTAGGATATATACAAATTAAATTTTATTTCATAGTATTGTCTGGATATTTGGAAACAATAGTAAAAAAATTCTCTGATATGTTTACACTTGTTTGGCATTAAACCCGTGACTGAGTCTCTCAGTGACTTAAAATGTATTATCTACCAAAATGCTAGTTGAATGGTCAACTAATAAAAATGATGGAGAAGGAGATTTGGACTCCCTGGAGAGAATTTGCAACTGCTTAGAATGATCTCAATGAAAACTGGGTAGTTTCCATCTAGCTTCTTATTCTTGGGTAAGGGTTATGCCCATATTTTGTCACTATTTGAAGATTCCATCATAGGAAAACATAGTATCATGCTTCCATGATCTTACAGGAAGGTCTAGAGGAATCGCTGTATCAAGAAGTCTGTGTGTTGCCATAGTACGCTAGTCCTCTCACAAACAGGAGTCATAGAGACAGAGAGGAGATGGCTCAGCAGTCAAGATCAGTTGTTCTGCAAGCATGATACAATGCAAATCCTCAACACTCATAATAATTCAGCTGTAGGTGCACGTATGTCTGTAATCTAGTGTGGTGAGGGGCAGAGACGGGAGGCCACTGGAGCCTGCTGGCTGTCAGCTTAGTTCCCACTGTCTGAGTGGAGTGGGCAGCGTGTTATAGAGAAGGGTATCTTGTATCTTCTTCTGCCTGCTGTGATGCACCCTGGACACACACTAGGGTATATATGCCCCTGCCTTAGTAAGAATTACTATTGTTGCAATGAAACACCATGACCAAATGCTAGTTGAATGGTCAACTAATAAAGGGTTGGAAAGGGTTAATTTGACTTATACTTCCATATTGCTGTTCATTATTGAGAGAAGTCAGGACAGGCACTCAAACAGGCCAGGAACTTGGAGGCGGGAGCTGGTGCAGAGGCTGTGGAGGGGTGCTGCTTACTGACTTGCTCACTATAGCTTGCTTGGTCTGTTTTCTTATGGAACCCAGTACCAACATCCCAGAGGTAGCCAAGATCTACAATGATTTGAACCCTCCCATATCAATCACTAATTACGAAAATTCTCTAAGGCTTGCTTGTAGCACAGTCTTATGGAGGCATTTTCTTAATGGCGGTTCCCTGATCTCAGATGACTTCATCACGTGTCAAGCTGACGTAGAACTATCCAGCACAGCCCTGTACAGAAGAATGAATAATCTATGAAGGGTTCTTCAGTAACATGTGTCTGGTAGTGGGATCACATGACAACCCACCATTAGTGAGATTCAAAAACTTCTGCACAGTTTTAGATTCCTGAGGCATTGTCCACTTCTCTGGAAAGAAGATAACAGAAGATGAGTGTTCTGTATGAATTTGGTAGGTCTCAGAATTCCATTTTAAATCACTGCTCAGAAACCTTGGCTCAATTTGGTTTTATTGTAAAAACCTTTTTGGATGCATCTGTATTTAGGTTATTCTTAGGGTCAGTTCAAAATTATCCAAAGGAAATTCTCAGCAATTTCTAGAAAATTCCTGAAGGGAGCTATTGATTATAATTGTGTTTAAATAAAGACCATCTGATGTGAAGAATTGCTGGTCAGTATTCCTGCCTCACTATATTTTAACTGAGTACTATGCATCCTGAGGTGGATTGTTTGTCTTTAGGAAAGGACTTCAAATTCTCAATTACCTTTTTATTTGTGTGGATCCCTCTAGGAATACAGGGATAGGTGGGAAATAGCATAATCCTTCATGGATTGACATCCTGAAGTAGAGGTCAGACAGAACACAGAAATGGACAGGCATGCCAGACTTCATCAGGGGTTTGCAAAGAGTGAGCCCACTGGAAATCCCAGTGCCAATCTGTGCTAAAGCCTCGTGGATATGGGCCGTCCAGGAGAACTCATAAATATTTACTGGAAATGTGGGCAAGGTGGTGGAATTGCAAGGAGGAAGTAACTTTTTCAGGCTAGGATTTTACACTGATAACAAATATTTTAATTACAGATCCTCCAAACATAAGGACCGGTTGAAAGACTTTTTTTAAAGATTAGTTAGACAGCCTGACATGGTGGTACACACCTTTAATTCCAGTACTCAGGAGGCAGAAACAGGCAGATCTCAGTTCAAGGCCAGCATGGTCTACAGAGTGAGTCCCAAGACATCAAAGGCTATAAAAAGAAACCCTGTCTCAAAAACAAAACAAAACAATCAAATAAAAAAGATTAGTTATAAACACACTTTGTTCTACCTAAATCATGATCAAATAGAACTTCGTATTTGCATGCCTTGAAAGAATTTAAGGAGTTTAATTTTATCATAAATCAAGCCTGAAGGTGGAAGAAGACAGGGTTGTGATGATTTTCGGTCTTGGTAGAGAAAACCAAGCGTCTTTGTGATTCTGCATAAGAATTGATGCACCTGTATAATGAGTTTTTCAAAGGGTGCATCTTGCCATGAGCCATCTGAGAAAGGCTCATTAGGACAGGAGATTCACAAGGTATAGTGGGCAGAATAATTATAAATTTACGGGTCCTGCCTGCAACATGAATTAAGATTTATGTTACTAACATCTTTGAGTAAAATTCCTTGGAAACATCCAGTCTCTCACTGTATTCCTACTCAACAGACATCCTTCATTGCTATGGTTGGCTGTCTGATAACCAGAGTGCCAAAGTGGCTTCAGCTCTCATGTCCTGTAGATCCAAAAGGACTGGGGAGGTAAGCTCAGTGGGGAAACACTTGCATAGCAGGCATAAAACAGGGGGCGGAGTGGGGTGAGAGAGACAAAGACAGAGAGACAGACAGACAGAGATGGCCAGCAGCATCCATGAGGGAGTAGAGAGTAGTGAGAACCAGGTACAAGCTGAATGGTACTGACTACTCAGGAAGTTGTTGCAATGGAAGCTGTTCTCTTCCCTTCCAGATTTACAAGGCAACAGCTGTGTGCTATGTGCCTAAGAGAAACTACTGTCTAGATTGTTTGGAAACCCCATGTGGACTAAGGAGAGGTGATTGATTGTACTGTAACTTTTGAGGAAGTACTTTCGGGGGACTTTTCGGGAGCCGTGAACTTCCAATCTGTATAAGGTTGCAGAAGAAATTTAGAGAGAAGTGGACAGGTTGCCATCCCACCTCAACAGAAAGGGAAGCTCACAGAATTCTGGATCTCTTCCAGGAAACTCAAGTGTCTCCTGGAAGTCAGGTTTAGAACTCTTGATACTATGCCGAAGCCAGTACGGGTGACTTGTAGATGCTGGCATGGAGGCAGATTTCCGTATACTCAGGTTAGGAGTCTCTTCTATGCTCTACTAACTTCCTTAGCAATATGTAATTTTAGAAAACTAATGGCAGGGCCGCTCCCCAGACTTCGGGGACCAGCTCTGTTGTCCTCCACCTTCAGTCAGCCAGCAATGGGACGCTAATGTAATATGACATGGGGATAAGACTGAATTGCTTGGCTTTCACTTTTGTCCTCTGAGTTTTCGCTCTCCAGTTCCTTGCCATTAGCTGGCTTTGTGAAAAGCCAAGTACGAGACGATCCATGGATGTGGAACATCACAACACCAGCCAAGAGAGACAGTGTCCCCCAGGAACCTCGTTAGAAATGTTTAGGGAAGTTCTTGTGTTTGTGCCAAATTTCTTCCCATATCTGGCAGCAGCAGATGCTAGTATTAGGCAGAATCTTGTTTAGGAGATAAATGATCAGAGCAATTATAATAATGATATTAGCTAATACCTATCTGACACTTAGAATGTACCAGGCACTTTTCCAAGGCGCATCACTTGTCTTGACCCATTTGGTACTCATACTGGTTGATCCTGTTGTCATAATCTTATGTATGAGGAGACAACATTGCAGATTAACCAGGAAGTAAAGAACTTTGCTTCGGATCTAGTTGGTCTGCTTTGGAGCCTGGAATCTCTCAACAATTAGCTATGTTACCCCGACCCACACCTACTGCTTATACAAAGGTCGAGAATGATTGAAAAGGATTTCTGCTATTTAGCCCATGATCTGATATTAAGTGACTTTTTTTTAAATTT
>NW_004949102.1:13547742-13548715 GCF_000317375.1 Microtus ochrogaster | reverse complement strand
AAGGAAGGAAGGAAGGAAGGAAGGAAGGAAGGAAGGAAGAAATAAGAAAAAACAAAAAAAATCAACAACAAAAACCAACCAACCAAACCCCCCCCCCAAAAAAAAAGAAGAAAGAAATAATATGTCAATTCACTTGGTATCTGGAAAATTCTATTAAATACTAGGTCCTAATATATGATCACAGTGGGCTTCATGGAAGTTTGGAGCCCAGTGTTTCGAGGCATCATTGTGTGGGATAGGACCAGAGGGCCACCGTGAGAAGTTGGGAGGTGACAGTGGGCAGAGGGGAAACAGACTCTGCTGGGGCTGAGGTGGGTGTTACACATGGAAGTGGTCGGAAGGACAGGGCAGCAGTTCTCTGAAATCTGTTTACACTTGGCAACTGCTGCCCTAGCGAGGTCGCTCTTATTGCCATTAACCAGCAAAGACAGCCAGAGCTCAGTGGCATTTAATCCACTTGTCTCAAGAGAGTGTTCCCCCAGAACTCACGCTGCCCTGTGCTCTTCTGCCTGCCATCACAGACGGGGAAGAGCCACTGCCTTCTGGGACTTCAGCTTCCTTCTCATCTGCCTTGTTTGTGGGAAAAAAACAATCACCAGATACCATCTATAAAGATTACCTGGGTTATCTTGGGAATGAAAATATGACACCCCTTGATGTGGAGATAAGCCCTTGATGTGAAGCAAGTGTGATTGCTGCTAATCACTTAATTCCTTCTTACTTACATCTAGCACCCGGCATTCTTTACCGTGGTCATTACTTTTCCTCTTGTGTAGAGTTATCACTTGTTTATAGATTGATATGATTTTAAAATAGCTATATTATTTCTCTAAGAATTATGGTATTCAATGCAAATGAACCTCAATCAGTTATTTAGAACAGTCACTTGAAACCACTTATTGAACTTTTATGCAGACATTTCTTTTATATACTCAAGCTTGTAAGTCCCACAATTTGCATGCAGGAATTTAGA
>NW_004949102.1:13543661-13547642 GCF_000317375.1 Microtus ochrogaster | reverse complement strand
AGAGAGAGAGAGAGAGAGAGAGAGAGAGAGAGAGAGAGAGAGAGAGAGAGAGAGTATGTGGTAGACAGATTTCCCTTTAAATAAATACACATCCATTTATAATATCTGCCTCATGTTTTCTTGGTAGGATGTGCCATAGTTCACTTAACAAACCTCGTGTAAATTGTTTACTGATAAATAATTGTTTACTGATAAATAAAGCACTCTTGGCACCAGGTAGAGATCAGCTGATCAGGCTAAACCATATTATGACTTCGCTATCTTATGCATGGACTCTTGGTATTTATCCATAGTTTCATGCGGCTCCTCAAAGGGATATCATGTAGGAGGAGGATCAGAACAATGAGAGTGGGGATCATATCTCTGCTTCTCCTTCTGCCATATAGAGCTATATGACCTTAAAATCACTTTATATTTTGAAGCCACTGTTTTATCTGTTGGTGAAGTGATGCTTGCAGGCATGTGATACTTAAGGTTTGGTCGACTGATTTGCAGCTCTTCTATCAAACTAGATCTTGGCTCTTCTTAACACCACTAACATACGGCAGATTTATTCTCCTGTGCTTCTGCCATGGCCAGCACAATGCCAGTAGATTGGGCACTCTGTCGGGGTCCAATGCTAGCCCGGACCATCAATTATTTCTCTCAACCAGACCCCAACATAAACTATTTCTCTCTGGACTGGTGTGGAGGAGATGGGGATAAAGACACCACTCACATGGTTTTATTGGTAGGGAGATTCTCAGTGTCCCTCGTGAAGTCCTGAGTTCACATCCTGAAGAATTTTCCTCCTGCTTTATTTTCCAAACAGCCTTTATACTAAAACTAAACTTAGGGGAAATACATTAGCACTCTGTCTCCTAGGTAACCAGGTGAATGGCTTTCAGTCACATCTAGAACTACTTATCTGCTCTGTGTGCTAGCTGTCACATAGGCTTGACTCAGCATCTCTATCAGGCATCCTCCAAATTACAAAGGAAGGAGCAAAACATCCTGACTGTTAGGTTAGGGACAGCCTGCCTGGCAGAATATGTGACCCATCTCAGGTGTGGCCTATGCTTTGATGGCTTGGCTGCCATGCTAAATAGAAATATAGGCCTACAGCACTCAACAGTCATACTTTGAGTGATAGGCCAGGCAGCCAGCACATCTGTCTCCAGGGCTTTCTCAGGACTAACCATCTGTGTGATTTTGTGTTAAACAGTGAACCTCATAAATGTCTACCCATTACCCTCTTTAGAATTTGTATACTTACATACTTATATTTGGAATACTTGAAATCTCTCTCTCCCTCTCTCTTAATAGCAATGTTTATTAGCATTTACTATAAAAAAATAAACAGCAATCTTGTGTTTGAGAAAGTTCTTTCAGCTAATGAAACTGAAGGCTGCGCATGGACCAAAAGGAACACATTGCTCCACACTGGAGGTGACAAATCTTAAGTTTATTTTTTCCACTCAACTTAGGCTTAGAATGAAACCACTTTGAAGATGTGACTTAAGACAAATTAAGGAATCTAGGAGGGTGAGCAGGATGCTTCAGAGAATTTTGTGCTTCCTGTTTAATTAACTGGTACATGTCCTGGGCCAGCTTGAAAGAGGGTTTTTTTTGGGGGGGGGCGTGAGTTGTGTACTTCATTTCGAGGGACCTTACAGGCAGCATCAATCACAACATACTTTAACTGAGTGTGCTTTCAAAGACTCCTCAATAGATGAGAAATCTCAACCTTGATCCTATGTACTCTAGATAACCTTGTTTGTATTTTTAAATGCACTTTTTAGAAAACTTCTTTTGAGGTAAGGCCATTATTAATCAGTTATGACAATTTCGGACATATTTACTAATATTCTGTAGCTCCAACATCTTCCTCATTATTTTTCATTACTTGTGTCTCATTTATCAATTTATTACACACAATGAAATTGTGACAAATTAATAGCCAACATTACATAGGGATGTTCCCAGAGCCTTTTGTTCCGACTCCTGTGTTCTCTCCTGAATTTTGGGTACACAAGGTTTCTAGAGAAGGATTCTTCAGCTAATTTTGGTGTCCCTGTAAACAGGATGTATTTCTGGTCTGTACATACATCTTTTCTTTAACCCACAGGAGATGCAATTGTTCCCATTCCCTCCAGGACGCTGACTCACAGTTCTGCTCTCTCTCTTACGATACCTGACCTCTCGGTTCTTGTCTTGCAGTCCCCAGTCTGTCCCAGATCGCCTGAGGATCCGAGTGAACAAAATCAGTTTACAAGACTATGAAGGACTCCACTATGACAAAGAGAAACTCCGGGAAGCGTGTAAGTTACCAGCGCCTAAGGGACTGAGGCTGTACAGTCTCAGCTCGTCCTGAGTTTTTGGTGGGTAGATTCATTAGACCTCATGTCCAAGAATGTGGTTGGAGAAGGCAAGGGAGATGTGTCATTACCATGGGAGCTTCTGGTGATGATACATGGGCCAGAGAAAATGGAAACAGTGAAGGAAAACGGTGAAGCTAGGCATTCTGACACCTGTGTGTGCTCTTGGGTTAGGCACCGCTCTAGGCTCAGCTTAACCAAAAATTAGAAATGACACAGAAACATCTAGAAACTTTTGAGCCGCCATAAATCTCTTTTTGAAGTTTGCCTTATAAAATGCTTCCACCATGCTCTGGATAGTCCAGAGTGATTCAGGAAAACGTTCTTTCTTCCCAACTCCCATGCTCCTGTAGGATGTCACACCAAAGACCATGACCCTGGAATGCTGAGCTGATAGGGTGATTTGCTGATTATGGGGGAGTACTGATTCTGAACTTGTATTATTACGAGTCAGTCTATGAATTATCTGTCAACGTTTATCTTTCTTTTATATCCTTGAATGAACAGCTAATAGTTAATTTATGTCACCAAACAGTACCTCTTGGACATTGTTTATATTCTGATCACGGTTTTAGATCAGTTTCTATACCATGATTGATGTTTAGAGATTATTGGGTGAAATGGATAAGAAATTGCTATTGCGAGTGATGCAGATAATAAGGTTCTGTGTTCCCTCATATGTGGGGACCAAAGTCAGATGAAATAAGGTGGGGTGAAGAAGATCAACATTCAAGAAAACAGACATGGGTACCACTGGAAACAAAGGACTTAATAGAACCAAAGCTTTACCCAGCCCGGTATTTACTGGCCCAGTGTGGAGCTGATTGGAAGGACAGGTTGAAATGGGGGAGATGGTGCTGCAGATAGAGGGCAGCCAAGCATTCCTGGGAGAGTGGCATCCAAATCCTGCTGACTCGACACCGAGCTGGCACAAGCTCTATCAACTGGAAATCCTGAACCCAAGGAGGCTCTTGGGTGTGAGGGTTTCTAGGACCTGTCGGTGGCCATGAGCAAGGGTCCTTTTGCTGGTGGGTCTTTCATTGAGCCTACTGGGAAGCTCTCTGGGGTCACTTCTCTCAGCTGCTGTCTGCTTCAGCAAGCATCCTATTCTGCAGGTATCCGTACCTTTCAGTTCCTCTCTGCCTCCCACCCTATCCCTCACTCTCATTTTCTTTGGCAGACAAGTGTGAACTAAAGGACAGAAGTGATTCCCTGAACCCCTGCATCTCTTCATTTTGTTAACAGTTCATTAAGGATTATGTTTTCTAATATAAATGAGGTCTAAGTGACATTAGTACAAAGCCCAGTTTAACCCACTGACAGATGAACGAGCACGTGTATGATGAGATACAGCTACAGCTGAATTAAATAGAAACTACTCAGAAAGAGCAATGTTTCCTGCTCTCCTTTTCTCATGTTTCCAAACTAATAGCTTCCAAATACTAAAAAAATAAAACGTAATGTGTCTCAAGCAATGTCTTACAGCTTATCATCCGCTCTGAGTAGCTGGGGGAGTGGGATACATTTGAACAGCTCTGAGGCTTTATCTGTAACTTCCGGTTATCTGTTTTATCTTCTCTGGGTCTCTCTCTCTCTCTCTCTCTCTCTCTCTCTCTCTCTCTCT
>NW_004949102.1:13533574-13543561 GCF_000317375.1 Microtus ochrogaster | reverse complement strand
TCTCTCTCTCTCTCTCTGCGTTGTTGCTGGAAGTAATTGTGATTTGAGTTTTTCCAGAAGATGATATTTCCTGGCAAGTGCTTTCCTGATTCATCTTATCTGAAATGATCAAACTTCCATCTGAACAGACGTCTTAAATTGGGAGCAGTGACTTGGCATAGGCATAGGTCCGATAAATTCAACGGTACCTTTGGAACCCAAGAGAATGAATCAACTCTTAAAGGGGAACAGCAAGGAATAGATTAAAGATCTGAGTTTGAAAAAAAAAATCAATTGGAAGTAAAAGTTGCTAAGTCAGTCATTCTACTTTTAATAAGTGGCAATGATGCTTCCCAGCTGTGGGTACATAGGGAAGCTTAGCTTTTGAGGTTACGAATTTGCTGACCCATGCTCTTTTGCCTGGGTTTACCTTGCAGTTGGCTGCAGAGCCACAGAATGACTGACAGAGCTCAAGCCAGATAGGAATAAAAGCTAGTTCAAGCTCATATGTGATGTGCACGCCAAAACACATTATTTCCGGAGCACTAATTAAATGAAGTTCCCGGAACACATCTAGATAAAAGGATCCCCAGAAGTGTACTCTGACCTGCATTCCGGAAGAACAAAGCATCCGAGTCCACTCAGGAGATTCATTTATTGTCAACAAAGTCTCAGCTTGAGCAATGGTGTCCTACTGCGTTTAAAACATTAGCACCCCTTGTTGATGACACCATCAAGTGATGTCCGCGGGCAGTGTGGGCTGCTTGCCATCACTATCTAGTTGATTCCTGCTCATGTGTCTAGATGATTATTCATATTAGATTACAAGCTTGGATGTTTGTTGTCTAGCAAAGCTTGGATGCCTGCTTCCATCTGCAACTCAGAGCTCCCTGATAATTCAGAGTGGCAGCTCTTTTATTGTTCTGTTTATTTCAACATACAGAAATGCACCTTCTCTCTGTCAGACACATGTCTCCCTTCTGCTAAGGTCCAACTCTCCTGGGGACCCATCTGATCTCTTTTAGGGACAAGTATCTTAAAGTGGCAGGCCCATGTTCTAACATTCATAGCATTTACCAGAGAGAGAGAGAGAGAGAGATTCACTCACACAGAGGGCGATGGATACAGACATGGTTTTATAGAAAAGGAAAGTCAAGGAGAAGGGCATGATGGATGCCAAAGCCGAGTGTCAGGCTTTTGAGCTGAGCTGGTGTACCAGTGCAGGACTAGGTCTTGTATAAGAGGGTGCTCTCAGGTGTAGGTCTCTGCAGCAGAGGCTGGCATTCAGATTCTGTGTCAGGAAGATATTTCCCACGTTGAACAATAGTCTGAATCTGGGTAAATTTGAGTTACCAGGCTGCCTACAAGGGGCCTAGGGATACAAGAATCAAAATAGTTGTTTAAGGAATATTTATAGGTAGGGGTCAGGAAGTCCATGAAGAGTTTTAAAATTCATTTTGCATTGAATTTATTACGAGGAAGGGATGAGGTAAATAGAAGAGGTAATGACAACAGGCACCCTGAAGGGTGTGTTTTTTGATATTTAAGTTAGGAGAGGCAGTGGGAAAGGCATCAGAGAGTACAGATGGGTTTTAGTAGAGTTGTAATGGATGTCCCATGGAGCAGTGTGGAGTCCCCATCACGAGAATGTTAAGTCTCATACAGGGGAGGGGAGGAGATTGTCCATTAAAAGGACTAAGATAATCCAGTAAGTCTGGCCTTGGACTTGTAACGTTCTAACTTCCCAAACTCACTGACATCAGTTAGAGTTCTGATAACCAAGCACAGCTTCATTTTGCAACCTTAGTTTACAGTTAGTGTTTCCACTGGTCAAGCACTACATTTCAGGCATGTGGTACAAATTGTCCCCTGGGCAGAGTGGCTAGTAGCTTCTCCTAGAATCAGAGAGTGAGTCTATGATGATCAGGTAGGCAAATCTTCAGGAGAGATGGAAATGATTACCATAGCTGTGAGAGAAGAAACTCAGGGAACTTAAATCGCTATGATAATTCACAGGAGTCTAAGATCCAACAAATGAAGTCAGTTTGGACTCAAATAAAAACAAAGATAGGAGGGGATAACATTTGCTATGTATCAGATGCACTATTAAGAAGTTTTTATATGCATCATTTCCAGATAATTGATGCTGTTTGGATGCCTAGAATGCATCATGCTTGCTTCCTTAGTATATTGGTTCAGACTAATGGTATCAGGACCACTCTCTAATTAGACCATTTAGGCATCTGCACTAATGGAATTTTCTTGGTAAGTGAGTTAAGGGAGAATGCCAGGAATGTTTGTGTTGGAATCTCAGTTGCAACCCTGGCAGAGTAATTTGATTTTTCTGTTGGTCAAATCTCTCATCTCTAAAATGAAAGTATAATTGTAGCCGCATAGAGTGCAGGGGGTTAAATGTATAATCTTGTCGATAAGCCCCTGGTGTTGACCCTGACACATTACCACGCTGTGCAAATCTGCAAATGTGGGCACGGTGAGGGGAGGCTGCGCTTGTTAAAGAGCGTCACTGCCAGTCCTCACATTACCCATGAGTCTGCAGGTTCCGAGGATAGTCTGATCTCAGGCAAACTGTATAGCCTCCCTCCCTCCAATTCACTTTCTCACCTTCCAGAGCAGTCTGGAGGACATTGATATAGTCACCCTGTAGCAGGTTGGTTTTAGGATGGTAAGTGTAACAAACTAGCTCTGCAAAGAGTGAGCAGTGGTGGAAGATTGCCTCTGAGGACTTGTGAGGAGAGATGAAGAGGAGCCAGCCTACTGCAGCCAGTGAGCTGGAAAGTCAGCAGACCACTTGCTCTTTAAAAGTCAAGGGAAGAAAACATTCTCATAAAGTAGGTCCCTAGTAAATAGTCCCTCTGGGAGGGAAAGGGTACATGCTGATGACTGATAACTGGATTTAGACAGAGGGTGGAGCTCAGTTATTTCACATACAGTTCTAAGTTGATAACGGTGAAGGTGAGCAGATACACTCACGCGTAAAGGACAACAAAGTAAGAACTCCAACCTTGACTACTTTTCCCTCCCTCCCTCCCTCCCTCCCTCCCTTCCTTCCCCTTCTTTGTTTGCTTTCTCCCTTTCTTTCATCGTTCCTTCCTTTTCTTCTTCCCCCTCCTCTTCCTCCTCTTCTTGCTTCTTTCTTGTTTTAATTTTTAGCTATTTGATTGTAACAGGGAGGAGAACAGATGGTCAGTATCTAGAAAAGGACTGAGAACGAATGGAGGAATTTTCTCTGCTTAGTAAGACAGTACAGCAGACAAGCATGCTGCTGGGACCAACCACTAAGAAGAACAGAATGCAAGAGAAATAGGGCCAGCTGCTGGGGCAGTGCCTTTGGGTGAGGGATGAGATGGATCTGTGTGCAATGAGGGTGTAGGGGAGGACTTGAGCAGACCCTCCAGGGAGGAATGAAGACATGTGTTCTAGAGGGTTGGCAGTTCCCATAGTAGGAATAAGTTCTATTTGTATTAATTTAATGTTTTCCATAAAATACAAAGTTTTGCTGTCAGGTACAGTAACGAAGAAGGGGCTCACTGCTCTAGAAGAGACAGGAAGGTTTGATGGAGCCTGTGTGACAGTTGAGACAAGCTGGGTACAAACAGAATTGCTGTGTACCACTGTGGAAATGGAGAGTTGAATTGACTGGTCATTCAAAACTGCCTAGAGCAATGTCGAGTCTCTGACAGGACAGGACAGCTGGTCCTAAACTGCTGCTAATGGTATTTGCTGCTAATGCCCATGGTTCATTATTAATTAGAATGTAGTCTCTGGAAATAAGAGAAATCCTGGTGGTATATTCCTGAGCTCCATTCACACCCTTTCTACTGGCTTAATCTTGATGACATTCTCACAAAAGAATGGTTGACTTTTTCTGCTTAATACCAGTGTAGTGTATTCACTTGTTAGAGACACTCTGACCAAGGTAACTTATAGAGGAAAGAGTTTACTGGGGGATTACAGTTTCAGAAGCTTAGAGTCTATGACCATCACGGCAGGAAGCATGGCAGCAAGCAGGCAGGCCCTGGCGTGGGAGCAGGAGTTGAGAGCTTATATGTTGAGGCAACAACCATAAGGCAGGGAGAAAGAGAGCTAAATGGGAATGATGTGGGCCTTTCAAACCTCCAAGCCCACCTCCAGTGACACACCTCCTTCAGCAAAGTCACAACTCCTTATCTTTCCCAAACAGCTGCACCAAATGGGAACTAGACATTCAAATACACGATTCTGTGGGAGCCATTCTCATTGAAACAAGCCCTCAGATTGACAGCCAGTGGATGGAAACTTACATGGTAGTTGGCTTCTCTCTGGAAGCCTTCCTCTAAGATGGTAGTGTGAAATTATTACTCTTTCATTTGTCATTGTGCAGTAGACACTGCAACTTTGTAGCCAATATTTTGAAAAATAAATAATAACATACATATTGCTTATTTGTTTGGGTCTTCCTACTATACAGAGGTCCATTGCCACATATAGCATTGCAGGGAGCCTTGAAGCATTGTCTCTTACAGCGTCCCCTTGTGGAGAAAGAATTTCAACAAAATATTTTTTTTCTCTCTGCCGCCTTTGCAGTTCAATTTGCAGCATATATTCAGCTTTTTTTCTGAATACATTTGCGCACACTGATTGAGAAATGTGCTATTTTAGGGGACTTGGGGGTCACCATTCTTATTTGTAGTTTGTGGCTCCCTGGGAAATACAGTCTGACTAAGTTTTATATGCAGGAGGCTCACTGGGTTAGTGGTTAGAGAAACCCACAGATGGCCAGGGTAAGGAGCACATATTGGGCAGGGTGGGAAGCTGAGATATGATAAAGTAGTGATGGAGGACTCTCATAGAGACCTTTGGACATGGAGCAGCCTGTAGACTTACTTCATAGGAGGCCAGGGGCACTGCATACTGAATAGTCTCCTGCATAGAGGGGATAAACCTTGAATAAAGCAACTTCCTTCCTGGAGGGAGACTCAGACATGAGTTATACCTGGAATTCCGGAGACTAACAGGGCTGATCTGGAGGGGGACACTTCATGTCTAGCAACACTATTCTGGCTGTCAGAACATAGTGGATAACGTAATGTGTGAAGGTACCATCCAAATAACAGAATCCTTGAGTCTGTTCATCTTTTATCAACTGGATAAAGCAGATATATCTAGAATTGTTCTGTATCCTGGGTTCAACTTACCTGAGAACTAGTCCCCAGATTTCCTCTGTGTTTTTAGATTTTTAAATTAGATTTATTTATTGGTGGGTGGGTGGTAAAGTTGACATATGTGTCATTGTGGGTATATGAAAGTCAGAAAACAACTTGCAGGAGTAGGTTCTCTCTTTTCCTCATGAAGATTCAAGGGAGGGAACTCAGGCTTGAAGACAGTAGATATCATTACCCACTCAACCATCCCTCTGTCCAACTCCTTGTGGTTTTAATCTGGCCTCCTTACCACCTAGAAAAACAAGACCAGACATCACTTTCTTAAGAAACCAAATCAGCAGAATAAAATAAAATACAAGAGAATGCTGGCCTTACCTTGTATTTGCTTTTGGCATGACCTGTTACCAAACTCAACATTTTTATTTGCATTTTGCAGAATTACAACCTAAAATCAAGGAAACTTAAATTCCAGCTACGATTTCTACTCACACACCATAGTCAGTAGATATAACTTCAGTCAGAATTTCCTTCTCAACACGATGGGCATTTCTTCTGTAGGCATCAAGTTAATTGGTAATGACATTGAATTGAACAGAGCCAGGCACAGAGATGTGTGTGATCCTCTGAAATAAGCTCTTTGCAGACTAACTCAGAACCACAAATTGATGTGCCAGTTCCGTGGCTCGAGCCCCAGACCACACATGGCTCAAGCCCCAGCCCCATCCCAGTTCACAGGGAAGGGAAACACTATTAGCATCTGATGGTTACAGCCATTCTCCAGCAGTCATCCAAGAGCAGAAAGAGAGGCCTCTGGAGGGTGTCAGCTGCCCTGTCCCACATCTCAGCACAGCTCTTTTTGCTTCCAGAAAGAGACTTGAGGCCTTGTCATTAATTTTCTGCACGTGTCCCATCTGCTCAGAAATTCAGAGCCACGTGACTAAGTCTCCAGCATCTTTTCGGTGGTGACCTTGGCTGTCCCCACACAGGGTAATTGATGAGATGATGTTGAAATTGTGAAAACGATTTGGACCAGTGTGCCTGTGATCGCCATCATTTTATGCATTTAAATTTTGGATGCAGTGATGAATCATTGTTTTAGGAACTTCATCTGGAGTTTCCACATTTATTTGTTTGACTTTGGCTCTGGCCTAATTATTCCCATGTCGCAGTTAAGGATCTGCTGTCTCCCTCCCAAAGCACTTGAGGGCTAGCAGTACAGTGTCAAGAATGGCTGTTTCATATAGCTGAGAAATTTGCAGATACAAGTTTCTTGATGGAGCACTTAGGGGGAAACAACAACAACAAACAAAAGCAACCCCCCCCCCAAAAAAACAACTTATACTGTATTCACGTGTCCATTGTCCAGGTAGTTATCAGAGCTCACAGACAAAGGCTTTTTTTTTAAAAAAAAAAAAAATCAGATTTAACACTGGATGTCTTACTTTCTTTTCTGTTGCCATGACAAAATACCCTAATGAGAACATCTTAGGGAGAGAGGGCTCATTTTTGCTAACAGCTTGTAGTTACAGTCCATCATTGTTGGGATTCACAGCAGCGGCAATTTGAAGTCACACCCGGAGCAGGGAGAATGAGTACATGCATGTTTGTGATCAGCTTGCTTTCTCCACTTTATGGAGTTGAGAACTCATGTCTAAGGAATGGTGCCACCCACAGTGAGCAGGTCGTCCTACCTCAGTTAAATGAATTGAGATAATACCCCACTGATGCAGGCAGAGACCTTGCTTCTGGGTGATTTTAGATTCTGACATCACCCACCATATGGAAAGTGAACTTCATGGGATTACCCTTCATTTTATTGATCTCTAATTTTCATTATGGTGGTAGGAAGCCTTACTTAAATAGGTGTTAATAAACCAAAAGTAGTGGCTTTGCATTACGATGGTAGACTTTAAATTTGAAAATAATAATAAGACTGTTAAGTTTGAAAATGATTCTACCTCATAACATTTAACCTGAGCTCTTGGTCTTTACTGTCTAAGGGAAGAAAGAGGCATTTGAGATTTAGTGCTGCGGGAGGACCTTCCGCTCCTTCAGCCAATAGCCTCTGAAGTGAACCCGCAGCACAGTGGGCTCGTACTTCAGTGGATATTGGCTGAAGGAGCGGAAGGTCCTCCCACAGCAATTTAGTGCTTGTTGTCTTCCCTGGATTTCCCCTGAAAATATAGAAAACACGTTCATCAGAACCACAAGGGAAAACCAGACAAAATACAGTGTAAATAGTGCCCATCGCTGGGCTTCTATTTGAATCTGTTTATCTTTGTCCAGGAACTGAGATTGAGACATCTCTTTCATTCCTGGGGTTTGACTTTCTCACATCTGTTCTTTTTGTGCAGTGTGATGGTTTGGAAAGAGGAAATTAAAGTGTCTACTGGCGGCTAACTCCAGAGATGTTGCAGCGTGGGCAGCAGGCTAAGAGGTGTTCAGGGAGGTCTATGGCTCTTTTCCTCCTTCTCCTCCCTCTGATATTTGCTCGCCAGCCATCAGAATATGTTTTTCCATTTCTATCTGTAACACAAGAGCCATATGCTGATGTTTGGGCTATTCTCAACCTGCCTTAGAAGTGGTCTTGTCATCCACCGTCATTCATGCTCACTTGGTTTTTTTGTAACTCTCCGGCACCATTTTCCCGCTGATGCCTGTGCTGCCCTCCTGCCCCTTCTTCAGCACAGCTGGAGCTTGAAGCAGATGCACTTCCCCAGTCACACAGCCATTCCAGAGTGACCTTTGCTCTCCAATTTCTCTCCCCCTGATTAGTTGGTCAAGGAGAAGTTCTTAGATTTTGTGGCTCCCTCCTCTCAGGCATCAGCCTTACTCAGGTCATCCATTGTAGTCATTGTCTAACTCACCGTAGGGTGTTCAACTTGTCTTCCATAAGACTGTCGTTTGTACTACTGGCAATGATTTCTGTAAAATTTTGTCCAAGACAAAGATGGGGAACTTTCTGAAGCCCTGGGATAAGCATGCAGGATGTTGGTGGGAAGTTGGTCAGTGTGATAGCCCTGTGTGGTGGTTTGAATAGGTATGGTACCAATAGATTCATATATTTGAATGCATTGCCAATAGGGAGTGGCACCATTTGGAGGTGTGACCTTTATTATTATGATGATGATTATGATTAGTTTTTCGAGACAAGGTTTTGCTGTAGTTTTAGAGCCTGTACTGGAACTAGCTCCTGTACACCAGGCTGGCCTTGAACTCACAGAGATTTGCCTGCCTCTGCCTCCCAAGTACTGGGATTAAAGGCGTGCGCCACCACCGCCTGGCAAGATGTGTCCTTTTTGGAGTAAGTATGGCTTTGTTGGAGGAAGTGTTTTACTGTGGAGGAGGGCTTTGAAGTCTTATGAACTCAAGTCTGATCAGTATAATGCAGTTGCTTCTGCCGCCTGTGGATCAAGATTTGGAACTCTCAGATCCTGCTCCAGCGCCATGCCTGCCTGCATGCTACCATGAAGATAATGGACCAAATCTTTGAAATTGTAAGCCAGCCCCAATTAAATGGTTTCCTTTATAAGAGTTGCCATAGACATGGTGTCTCTTCACAGCAGTAGAAACCCTAACTAGGACACTAATTGTATCATATTACCAGCAATGCAAATTCTTACTATTAGTAGACTAGGAATGAGGTAGAAGTTCTCTTTCCTAATGGTCACATCTCAGTGGGGTTCAGGACTGTTCAGATCTCTCTTCCACCTGGTAAGGAAGGTTTACATTTCAATGTGTCAGAGAAGTAAATTATCATTGTAAGTTTGCTTATGTAAATGCTCTACAAAATAAAAGTTCAGAGGACACTTTCTAAAGTTTAGTCAAACTGGGAATGTTAAAGTTGTCATTGTCAGTGTAGATTTATAACTTTCATCTTCTGTTAAAGACATCCACTCATCTTTGTTTGCTTGTTTCTGGTATTTATTTATTTTATTTATTATGTGTGTATGTATGTGTGCATGTGCGTATGTGTGTGTGTGCGTATGTGTGTGTGTGTGTGAATATGTAGCTGGAGATTTCTCATCCTGCCCAGTCCTGCAGCTACTTTTAAAATAACCACTCAGAAGCATACTATTAATTACAAACCGTTCAGCCTATTAGCTCAGGCATATTATTAACCATCTCTTATAATTTATATTAACCCATTTCTATTAGTCTATATTTTAACAAGCCACAAGGCTCGCGGCTTATCACCTCACATCTTTCTTCCTTGGTGACTGCGGATGTCTTCCCTACTCTGCCTTCTTTATCCCTGTATCTCTGCTTGGATTTCCTGCCTGGTTCTATCCTACCTGACTATTGGCCAAATCAGCCTCTTTTTAAACTAATGGTAGTAAAATATTCCCAACATATATAGAGACATCCCACTTCATTCCCCCTTTCCTGTCTAATCAAAAAGGAAGGTTTTAACTTTAACTTATTAAAATTACATATAACAAAACGGTTATTGAAAGAGAATTACAGTTACAGTATTTAGTCTATTTGTATTTGCAAAATTGAAGATAATACTCTATCACCCATCCTATCTTTGTGAGACTAGAATTTTATATCTAATTTATCTTTTATCATAACTGAGGAAAACTATAACTATTTAGTCTTCAACTCCATCAAAGAAGGATACAAACAAACAAAGTGCATTTTAAGCAACTTTTAAAATTCTAGAAATGACAAAGCTATCTGGCTGCCTGGACATTCACTCAGAATTCTTCTGTAATGTTGGAGCATCCATCTTCAGCCTATAGGCCAAGAGTGTCTGGCAGACTTCTCAATAAATCAGGAAATTTGAAGCTATTCTGCCTCTGCTGGCAGTTTGTCAGTCACTTCCCTCTGTGTCCTGCAGAAT
>NW_004949102.1:13487537-13532824 GCF_000317375.1 Microtus ochrogaster | reverse complement strand
GGCCAACTCCTGGGAGGGCCAGCGACAACCTTTGTTGATAGATAGCACCTGTTAAGTTTCCGGGGTTCTCTCTTGATCAAAACTGGTCCATCTTAACCTGAAACGAATCCATACCTCTTGCTTCCTGTGGAAGCAAAAGCAAAACTGCTTCTCCAAAGCATTGTATCTTGGAAAAAGTTCCATTTTGCAGTTATATTTTTTGACTTGTGTTTTAAAGCTAAGGCATTTTTAAAAACATTTAAGTTAGTATATTTTATTATCTTTCAATCCCATGCCTCTCAGCCACTATCTCTTGTCCATCAGCCATCAAAAATTCAAAATCAACACAATACAGGATCCAGTCTCCCTAAGTATTTTCCATCTTTATGTGGCCTTTTTCTTTTATATTATTTTTATTATTTCTTCAAAGACATTGTTTTACTTTTTAGAACTATTTATTTCTTTTTATAACTGTCTATATTCTTTTTCCTCTCTCTCCCAAGCCTACATATGTTTTTTGAACATACTGTGACCTGTTTAGAGGTTTTTGTTTTGCTTTGTTGTGTTGTCTGAATCTGCCTTTAGTGTGCATCTGTAATCATTTTTTGAACACTGTTTTAAACTGGTAAGCGGCGTGTCTAGGACCAAAGTGGCTGCTTTGGCTATTGGTTCAGCCCGACTGGGCTTTTCAACATGGTGGAGGAAGCAACAAGCATCACATTTACCTGCCCCCCACCCTGCCCCAAATGCTGACATCAGGTAGCATGCAGCTGGCCCACAAACCTTTTTGTATGTATGAGCAAAAGCTAAATCTGCCGCATGGCATGGGCTGATTAGCCCCTCGGTACCAAGGCCTGAATAAGATCGGGCTGTAGGCAAGTCTGTAGGGCATTTTTCTCATTTAGTGACTGATCAGGGAGGGCCTAACCCATGATAGGCTGTGCCTCTCCATGGCTGGCAGCTGTGGGTTCTATAAGAAAGCAGGTTGAGAAGCCATGGAGAACAAACCGTTAAGCAGCACCCCTTCCGTGGCCTCTGCATCAGCTCCTGCCCCCAGCTTCCTGCCCTGTTTGAGTTCCTATCCTGACTTCCTTTGGTGATGAACAGGCAATGTGGAAGTATAAACTTAAGAAACCCTTTCCTACTCAAATAGCTTTTCGGTCATATTGTTTCTGCACAGCCATAGAAGCCCTAACTAAGACAAACAGTGAGTCTTTGAACTCATCTGTCACTGCAGTTTTCTGTGCAGGCTGACCATCCCGATTCCTGACCGTATAGACTCCTTCCCAGGCCTTGCTGTCTCACAAGGTCAGGGATGGCCAGGACCACAGTTTCTTTGTCTAAAATTCCTATTCTCCTTACTGAAAATCTCATGTTTGTCACTAGAGGGAGCATTCATTGTGAAAGTTTGTCTGGTCCTAAGAAATTAGCTTCTCAGAATACTAAACGTACTTCAGTATTTGTCCACAGAAATCTCATCACAAAGCTGTCAATAGGAGGATGTTTGATATACACACCTCTTCCCCAAATTCACTGATATCTTCAAGCCAGGCATTGTACCTTACTCAATACTAAATACCCAACTCCTGGCATATATTATAGCTGCCCCTGGTATCAGAAAGTGCTTTAAGCCTGAAGTGTTCTGATCCACTGTCTGACTTATGGACCTGAAAATACCTCTGCGCAGTCCCTTCTGTATAGAATGTGTTTGCCATATTAAAAGGAAAGGAAATCCAGAAGTTGCTACTAAAAATTGCAAATGTCAAAAAAATTTATGGAGATTTAGAAATGCAGGTTTTATGTTCACAGAGATACCCTCTCGGGTATTGGGATAAAAAGCAAAGCAGAATTCAGCATAATTTGAAGCCTAGATTTGTGGAGAGCCAGCTTGTTTCCAGAAAAGATGCCTGAGAAAACTAACCCTCTAACAAAGTCCAGTGAGAACTACACAGCTTGCTCTTATCTTATAACTGGCATTTTAAATTAACTATAGGCAGGGCCTGCTTTAGCTTAAACTGCAGAATTCAAAGTTTAATCATACAACCCAGAGGTTGTGGAATCTTTCACAGACCCCAGATGTAGCCGGGCAAGACAAGGCACACTGTTCACAGAGTGTCTGGTTCCCTTTTGTATGTTAATCTGCTTATTAGCGGTCCTTGCTAGTTCCAGGTCAGCAATGGGCTGCTAATGAAATCAGTTTGGAGGAAAATGTACCCGTGGCTC
This sequence comes from Microtus ochrogaster, assembly GCF_000317375.1. Lineage (NCBI taxonomy): Eukaryota > Metazoa > Chordata > Mammalia > Rodentia > Cricetidae > Microtus > Microtus ochrogaster. Next base: position 13,530,622 of record NW_004949102.1, on the reverse strand, counting down.
AAGGTTAGGGAAAACTGAAATAGCACCAATTGATTCTGTCTCATTATTATCAGATGTCAGGTAAAAATTCACCCTCTGGAAATCTTGTCACATTTCAAGTTAATGAGATGAAGTAAAAGGATTCCGCATGTCTCCTCCTAGCCTCTCTTAGGGCTTTCTGCCCTTCCTCCATCCCTGCCTTTCTTTCTTGGCTTCCATATTCAGTCCCTAATTCCCATCGCCCCTTTGACTTCGTGATAAGTGTTAATGCTGCGGTGGAGTAAGAAGGGAACACATTTATCCCCCAGTTATCTCTCATCAGCCAAGTGCCTGCCCACAGCAAACTCAGAGCGTTTCTCATGTTTAAAAAGCTAGGAGATGCTTTTGAAAGCAAATTTAAGCTTATGTGAAATTTAAGTGGAAAGTAGAGTTTTTTTTTAGAACCCCTCCTTTATATGGGCTCCTCCTCAAATCTCCACTCCTACCCCTGTTACTAACATCTACCTGTGGTGCCCAGAAACTGCTTTTGTGCACTGCGTGTTTCTGAATGGATCAAGGCATGAGTCTGCTCCCATGTCATGTGTGTCCCTCTAAAAGGATGCTGGGCTCTATCATATGTGTCTTTCTTCTCGCCATATGTCTACCACTAGACACGCCACCCAAACTTCTTTTAGATAGTTCTATAATTTATTTTCTGATCACTTCATCCATGTACATATAGCACATTCTGGTCACATTTTTCTCCTACCTTATCCTTCACCCATTCCACAAGTCTCCTTTCTCTAACCAACACCCCCATGCTTATGTATTTTTGTTTTGTCTCTTATTTTTGCTTTGTGGCCTATTTGGGCTTAATTCAGGCCGCCCATGTAAGCTTGGATGTGGAGCCACTTATTGCAGAATTGGTAATTCAACAGTGGCTACATTACTGATTTCTTCTCATCCAGCAGCCCCTAACACTGCTGGGTGGGGCTTGGGGGGTCCTATCAGCCCTTTCCACATCTGTTGCAGAATGCTTAGAGGTTTAGTTTTGACTTTATACAAGCAGTCATATCTACGTGAGTACCATGGGCAGATTGTGCCTATAATACAGTATTTTATAGCCTTCATTCCCATTCCCCATCTTCCATAATTTTTCTTGTTAACAAAATATTACATGATTAGAACCATATAGTAGCCAGTCTTTCAGATTAATGTCTGTCACTTATCAGCATGTATTAAAAATTCATTCCACTGTACGGACATACAGGTATTGGTTTATCTGTTTGCCCTACTGAGGAACATCATGGCTGCATCCACATTTTGGAAGTTATTTTCTAAATGATGCTATAGACATCCATGTGTACATTTTTATGTGGACAGAACCTTTTGCTCATTGCAAAGAGATGATGCTGGAATGAATGCTAAGACTATATTTAACTTTATATGCTAAAACATATAAAATATGGTAAAGCTCCTCAGGGAGGGGAGGAGTTTCATGAACCTCACTCCCACCCATGGAATGTTGGGGACTCGGTCTTGTGTAGGCAATGACCGCCGCTGTGTGTTCATGATTGCAAGGCCACGCTGTATCTAAAAAGCAATGTTTCATAGCATTTCTCTGCATCCTCAGACTCCTGACATCTTTCCGCTTCCTCTCCTTGACATTCCATGATCCATGGGTCAGATGATGTCTTAGGGTTTCTATTGCTGTGAAGAGACATCACGACCATGGTAACTCTTACAAAAAAACATTTCATTGGGTGGCTTGTGGTTGCAGAGTTTTAGTCCATTATCATCATGCTCTGACATGGTGGCAGGCAGGCATGGTGCTGGAGCAGCAGCTGAGAGTCCTCACATCTTGACTCACAGGCAACAGGAAGTTGTCTCTTGCACTGGGAGGGGCTTGAGCATATATGAACCTGCCTCCACAGTGACACACTTCCTCCAACAAGAACACACTGCCTCCAACAAGGCCACACCTCCTAATAGTGCCACTCCCTTTGGAGGTCAGCTTTGATCAAACTGCCACCGGTGACTTAGATGGTCTGTTTATTGATGAATGCCCAATGGTCACTTATTTTCAGCACTTGGACCAGTTGCTCAGTCCATCAACTAGTGGATGGATGGATAACCAAAACACGGCTCATATGCAGTGACATTCTTTCCAGCTCTAAGGAAAAATATGAAATCTTCAAGACAATGGATAGAACTGGAAAATATCTTTCTGGTGAGGCAATCCAGGATCAGAAAGACAAAGACTACACGTTCTCTCTCCTCTGCAGGTCCTAGATTCAAATTTATGCCTACTGTGTCTAAGGTGGCGTGAGTATCTGTGGAGCCCAGGAACAAGAAAGGAATCATTTTAAAAGTTGTTCTTATTTGTTGTGTGATATTTCAATTGCATTGTGACAATACATTTTTTTTTAATCCAAGGACAGAGCTAGCTACTAGCTGACCAAAATTAACCATAGAGGTTTTGGAGGACTGAGAAAGGAGTGAGGTGGGGCTTAGACAGTTCTAGGCCAGTTTGGAGGAAGGAAAAGAAGAGGTGGGAAGTCACTGGTGGCTGTTCCACCGCTTCTCCGATTTTTTATTGATACAGATTAATGAGAAAAATGCACCACTTCTTGTTGAATGTTAAGGGGTCTGTGCTTTGCAGGTGCTCTTCCTTTGTCAGGTATGTGCTTGGCAGAGCCTTGATCCCAGCTGATGCCTTCTCTGTTTATTTTCTAACCATGTCTCCATAGAGCTGTCTTCATATTGATGCAGTTATATTTTTTTTTTACATACCACAATTTTGGCATTGTGTCTAAAGTATCACTGCCAGTTCAAGCTCGCCCAGCTTTTCTTTTGTGTTAATTTCTAATTTCAAAGGTATAGGGATAGTTTTTTTTCTTGTTGTTGCATATTAGTTCTTAGAAAGGTAGGAAATACTTGACAGAAACCCTGTTGTTTGCCAGTAAGTCTAAATTTGGTCCTTCAGGAAATGTCAAGTTCTGTACTCACAGGAAGCACCTTGATTCTATGTTTAGTATCTGTCTTTTGATAGTTTACTCTGTTTTTCAATGTTTTCTAGTTTATGACCCTTTATCTCCATGATTATATTTATTAGTCTCTTTAGAAACTGATGTCTTAGTTTTACTTGCCTTTGCCTTGATAAAATAACCCTGACAAATGCAATTTAAGAGAGAAGAAGTTTTGTTTTAATTTAGTTTACAGTCCCAGGTTGCAGTCGGTTATTCTGGGGAAGTCACATTGGCTGGAACTTCAGACAGCCAGTCATATAGCGTGCACAGTCATGAGCAGAGAGAGACCAAGTGTGTGAATGCTCACACTCAGTTTGATTTCTCTTGCACAGTCCAGCTCCAGCAAATGTGCTACTCCCTCTTACCCTGGGTTTTCCTACTTCAATTAGCATATGCATGACAGTCCCCCACAGACGTACCCCACAGTCCAACCTGATCTAGACAGTGTGTCATTGAGATTCTCTTCCCTGCTGAGTCTAGATCACCTCCTGTTGACAACTAGAATCACCCATCACAGTGACAACCTTTTGAAAAGCCTGGGTGGCCTCCACAGTCTTTGTTTGCATACTTAGAAGGTAAACGCTGTGCAATTTTCCAAGAAGGCTTTCCCTAAGGAGTCACATGTTCTTCCCAGGATCCTCTGAAGATTCTTGTTTGTGCTCTTCATAAATAAATGGCCCCACCTAGCTGCAATTTTGTTTTACAAGCGGTATATCAGTACTAGCAGAAGGGTCAGATAATTAAATCCTGTTTTTATTTCAAACATGCTAATACCTTTATTTCTACACTGACACCTTGTTGAACATAGCACAGCACCTTGTGAGGAATGAATTAACAGCTGTCGGTTTCTTCCATTTTCTTAGTCCCATTATCAGTTTCGTGGAGGCTGGGTGTCAGAGGCAGCTCTTTCTTGCCCTGTTCCTGAGGGCCATTGCTTAGATCGCGGGGCTTTCAGCTGCAGGTCCCCCTGTCCTTATAGATCTGCTGCATTCTCTCATTTAGTTTAGATGAACTTTGGTGCCGCCCATTATCTGTTATCAAAGGTCTCACGTGTGCCCTGGTGAAATTAGTCCCAGTATATGCTGAGAATCGAATTAGGAGAAAAGCCTCTCGGAAGTCTGAAAGGAGAACACAGTGTGGGTTTGCTATCTCTAGTGCTTTGCAGACACTACTTGATCTTCATGGGAATGTGGAGGTGGGCATCATGGCCTCGTTCATAACACTGGACTGTCACGCTGTGCGGAAGAATGAAAGGCAAGCTAAGTTCACTGGGTCTATAATTATTACTGTTTTCTTAGTATAGCTATTTGCCAGTGATAATTCATCATCAAAATGGTATGTGAAACCTACCACAGCACTGCTGTCAAACAGAGAACAGTTATAAACAAATGGTTAGTAAATGATCATTCAAAAAAAAAATCTCTGGAAAACACTTTGAATATCTTGTCTACCTGAACTATTCTACTTTCCGCACTTCAAGGAGAGTGCGGGATTTCCTTCCTGTTTAGAATATCTTAACTCTCAATCGGCTTTTCAGTTCCTGTTCAGAATTCAAATGCAAGGGTTTTAACAGCACACCAGCTTGTGTGATTGCCCAACACAAATTTGATTAAAGTCCTTGCACTTTTACTGCATCTGTGGCCTTCAAAATCGGTAGCAACTGCATCTCTCTAATAAAGTCAGCCACACTCACTTAAGGTCCCTCAATGCTGAATTTTGAGGAGGGTTAGCTCTGCCTAGCAAGCTTCATTCATGTGGTCTGTTGGAAATCAGGCAGCTTCGTAAAGGACTCTATGTGCGGAGTATGTTTACTCAGAAACATGCGACTTTGCTTGTAGCCTTTGTAGCCCCTGGTCCTGCTCCCATGGGCAGGCAGCCTTAGACTTGTGCTTGGCCCTGCTGCATACTCATGGCTTTTCCTGGAAGGCTTACTGGGTGACAGACTGGGCCTATTCTTGTCCTGTCCACTCTGCCTCTCATTTCCGCCTTCACCCTCCTGAGCTCAGTATTGGAATTGATGAGAGTCTGTCTGTCAAAGCTTGTTTTCCTTATATTTATATATTACTTCTGTAATTACGCCTTGGTGAACATACGGCTCCTACATATGGGTGGCCACTAGGAATCAAAGGCACATGGTATGAGCACCACCTTGCTCGTTTGGGAGTTGCACCATTGAGGGCATGTGACCTAATCACTCTGACCATAATGGTTTTCGCTTCTCAGCATTGTAGCCAAGAAAATAACAAAACAGATATTTTTACATTAATCAAAGTTATTTTTCCCTTCTGCCTCTTCTTTGCCATCTTTTCCTTTCCTTTGCTCTTCCTCCTCCCTCCTCTCTGTATTTCCTGTCCCTCCTTCTCCTAGCATATAGTCTTTCCTGTTAGCATCTTATTAATTCAGTTTTGTACTATCCACCCCAAGACTCATGCAAATGGTATCCTGTCACGATATATATCAAAACCCTTATAACATGATTATAGAGAACGTACCTTTAATATAGCACACAGTATGTCATGCTTCCAGAGTGCATGTTCATAAAAATTCTGTTCTGGCCTGGTTGGCCTTGCTAACCAGGAGAATGACTTACTCATGAATGATGCCAGATACCTTGCTTTTCCTCCCTTTGATCAGGTAGACTTGGGCTCTTAGCACTATGACTGGGTGGAGGCATGTGCCTTGCTTAGCCCAGCATCCAGGGACTCACAAAGCTTACATAAGCAATAAGTGTAGGTTTCCATCTGTTGTAAATTCTCATAGGCTTTCTCAGGGCTCAATTACACCAGAAAAACAATATATTCAAAGACCCTGGGAAAGGGCAGCACATGGACAAGGGATTTTATAACTCTACAATAAAAAAAATTATTTAAAAAACTTGACAAAATTATTTGATTGTTTTTGCATTGTATCTCTTGATCTTCAAAAAATAGTTTTCAAGTTTCCTTAAGCCTCCAAGCACTTCCCATTATAACCTTTACCAACTTTGGTTTTCACTTGTTTGAGCAATTTAACCCCTTTGGCAGATGTTGAGGCTACTTCTATTTCCTGGCCCTGTTTGGCATTTGTGGGGAGATGGACATTTTAGAAATCATACGTGACATGTTTGATTTTTGTGCCTGGAGAAGTTAGAAGTTTCTTGTTGATAAAAGAGTATTCTTGTCGATTGGTTGCTGCAAGATTCGAATTTACCAAAAAGAACTAGTGCTAATATATGCACCATTTGACATAAATTTGAATAATGAGTTCAAATAGTCCTAACCTCAAATATAGAAGAAAAAATTAATTAGTATGACCTGTTGGCATTTTATTCCAAACATAAAATATAGCGCACACACTCGTGAAACGGGTGATGCATTTCTCAGCTCACTAACATAATCACATTCCAGATTATGAGAGATTTAAATAAGTGTCAACATGGAAAGGGGTTAATGGAGTTTGGGATGGAGTCTGAGAGGGGGGTAGAGCAGGGCTCATTTGACTAGAAGTATGTAATTGGTATTATAATTTCCTCAGAGCGAGGATCACCAGTTTCTGCACAGTTTCTCTCCAGTTTCTAGACCTGAATTTGCCAAAGCTCCACCATTGCCCGGAGGCTCTTTCGCTGGTTTGCACATGACTGACTTCTCTCCAAGTCCTCACATATGTGGGTATTAATGAGGAGCCTTGGGAGAAACAGAGCCATCAGGGAACGTAGCTCTATGAGGGATTTATTAGGAAATGGGACTAGCTGTGCAGTTATAGGGGGCAAGTCCCACACAGCATCATCTGTAAGCCAGTGACAGAAAGCCCGTGGTGTAGTCAGCCACTCTTTGGAGACATGAGACACACAGGAGCAGTGGTGGACCACAGCTTGAAGGTGCCAGCCCGGGAGCTGGTATGGGAGTAGATGTTGCTCCAGGAGTCTGCAGTCCAAAGACTAGGGAACTTAAGAGCTGTGGCATCAGGTGGCCATAGAAGAGGGACATCCCAGTTTAGAGACGGTGAAAAGAGGAGAATCGAAGAGGGGAGAGGAGAGGAGAGGTGAGGAGAGGATGCTCTTTTGTTGTCTTTTGGCACTCCAAAGACTAGATGATACCCATCACACTGGTAAAAGTGAATCTCGTTTAGTCAATTGATACACTGTTCATCTCTTCTGGGCACTCTCACAGCCAGAAAACAGCGTTACCACGTACATGGGCATCCCTTAACTCAATTTAACTTGTAGACAGAATGTACCATAGCACTATGTATGTAAAGTGGAGAGCTTTCAAGATTAGTACTGAAGTAGTAATGTATCTGTGACATACTGTTTTTGTTTGTTTGTTTGTTTGTTTTTGCAGAGCATGTACTCCCTCCTGCCTTTTATGTCAGAATAACTGTTGTGCTGGGTTTTGAAATACCATTTTCTAGACATGTACATCCCTAAGTCAGATAATGACTAGACCAGCAAATTGAATCCTCTCTGTAGAGAAAAACAATAAATGAACAGACATTGATGGCAATTTTGGAAGAAAGCTTCTGAGACTGCTGCAAAGAATCTCTGGCCACTGTCCGGCTTCGCCTTCCAAAGAGCACATAATGTCCATTCTGAGAGGATCTAGGGGGCCACCATGATAACTAAGTTCTGGGAAGCATCTGGCAGGTGCTAGGATGGCTTCTTCTAGTAAATGGGAACTCTGTTAGGAAGAGGAAGTTGGCAATTATTCTGATTGATTGTCATCTAACTCTTGTTCTCAGGAGTGGGTTAAGGAGGAGCACATCTGGAAATACTAGTGTTGTTATTTAATGTGTATATTCACACACACACACACACACACACACACACACACACACACACACACACACACACACACTTAGCTGGTTTAGGCTTTCCCACCTCCTACCACTGGTTTGAAAGCTAGCTCTGTGAGGGATATGACAATCGTAATGATGACCATTTTGTGCACATCTATCTCTGGACTCTCTTGTCCTGGGATCTTATAGCCTGCACGTGGGGTGGGGGGTCCCTTTTGCTCACATCCTTTGAACTTTATCTCCAATGTGGGGGAGGGGTAGGTAGGGGGAAACCTCCAGCAGTACAGCAGGACTTTGAGAGGAATCCACGGAGTCGGCATAAACTAGAGTTTTCTATCTGAGGAGGGTTTAGGAAAGGTAACACTCACACACTCTCTTGATGGCTTCCTTTTCTATTCTGTATTCTCTCATGTTCTTTTTCTGTTCTTTCTCTACTGTATACTTTTTTTTCTACAGCTTATCTGCTCAACAAAGTTTTTCAGGAATTACAATGTGGTTATGTTCTGTTTTTCAAGTGAATGATTACAAGGGATGAAAAACAAACAGTGAAGAACAGCATGTTTTCCATATCCCTTCCATGATTAAACATTTAATATATACAGGTGGAAAACTATCCCAAAAACCCACGTACATTCATACTCAAGCAACTTGTAGATTAATATGTGGGCAAACAAGGTGTTCTTGTCAGGTTTTTTACTGGTAGGCTACATTTTGCGGAGAAATTTTTTTTTTTTACAAAGAAAGGACCAATTAATTACTTTATTACTTACCTTGAAAAGTAATCTTATAAGGGATCTTAAAGGAATCACAAACCTAAAGTTTTATATATGAAAAAGAATCAGTAGTTCCACATTTAATCTTTAGGCTATGTCCCCACTCATCAATGGTTTTTTTGATATCAGGAGATTGAGGGCAAAAATGGACATAAGGGATTAATCATCCTCTTTGGTCATCAACCAATCCTAGCAAGGAGGGTATATCAGCCAATGAAAATTGGACTGCTTTGTTCTTGTTCCCTGACGTTAGAGAGTTCCACATTTAGCTATGTGCCTCTCTAAAACTTTAGATTGCCATTTAACAAAAACATCTTAGTCTAACTTTATTTTCAAAGCTTTGTTTAAGCTATGATGCACTCTGAAACCTGTGAACATCTCTCAACAATAAGGTTAAAAGAATTTAAACTAGCTGGGCTACTGGGACTCAGTTATTAACTTGAGCTACAGTCTATGCAGCTCCTTAGGTGAAACTCATGGGCCCTTGCTGTGTATTTATTTTTATTCATCCAAACTCTGTATAGGCTATTATTAATATTATCAATTTATACAGTACAGCTTATCGAGAGGTCTTCTTCTTGGCATTCCATAGGTAAAAATACCTGGTAGAACAGGATGTTCCCAAGAGATAAACAATCTATCTTACAGGTGGTGGAAATCTCCCCACGTCCACTCACACCATGCTAGATACCAGAGAAAGAGAGCTGCAGCAAACATGTAAAGGCACAGCAGAGGCCAAAAATATTCCTGGGTCTGCAGCCCTGTGTCCTTGCCTAAACAGAGTTTCCTTCCGGTAGGCTGACACCTGGAACTTCAGTTGCCACCCACTGCTCCTCTGGCATGGCCAATGGCAGACCCGGGAGTTCTCATTTCTTCCATCTCAGGCATATTTGTATTCAGTAACAAGATTCAACTTTTATTGGGGTGAATAATCCAGAGGCTTCTCACTAAAGGGCATTTGTTTTCGTTCATGCTTGGACTTGTTTAATGGTGTAGATTGTGCAGCAAAGTCTTACAAGTTTGTCCAACATATGACATGGGCATGCGGCCAAGGACAACTATAAAAATGTAGCCCAACACTGTCACAAATTAACTTGAAAATTATGAGTTGTTTTCATTTTAGTTTGTGACCAGATTGCTCTGTCCTTGAGCTTGAACTCTGTAGGTGGCTCTGCCCTATTATGGTGTCAGCAGTTAGACAGACCTTTGCCAGCTGCTGCTTTATCACTTCCCCTTCTAATATTTACTTCTGAAAAGTAAAAACATTCTAATACCGATCTTGTGTATATGGGCTGATGTTTCCTCTCTTGAAGTAATACAATCTTTACCCTTAGTGTTCTTGCTTTAAAATTATTGTATTAGTTGCTGTGGTGGTTTGAATAGTTATGGCCCCCATAGACTCATGTGTTTGAATGCTTGGCCTATAGGGAGTGGCACTATTCAGAGATGTTATTGGAGGAAGTGTTAGTCACTGTGGGCGTGGGCTTTGAGGTCTCCTAAGCTCAAGCTATGTCCAGTGCCATACACAGTCTCCTTCTGCTGCCTGTAGATAAAGATGTAGAACTCTCAGCTCCTTCTCCAGCACCCATGTCTACCTGCATGCCCCCATGCTTCTCATCATGATGATAATGGACTAAACCTCGGAAACTGTAAGCCAGCCCCAATTAGATGTTTTTCATTGTTGCCATGGTCATGGTATCTCTTCACAGCAATAGAAACTCTAACTAAGACAGTTACTGTCTTTTTTTTCCCCCCAGAATTTCACATAAGCTAGAGTTAAATGAAAAAAGAAGCCTCAGTTGAGAAAATGCCTCAGTCAGATTGCCTATAGGAAAGTGTATAGGACATTTTCTTGATTAATGATTGATGTGTGATAGGGTAGTGTCATCCCTGGGCAAGTGGTCCTGGGTTGTATAAGAAAGCCCACCGAGTAAGCCATGGTGAACAAATCAAGCAGAAGCATCCCTCCATGGTTCTGTTTCTTGCCTCCAAATTCCGGCCTTGAGCTCCTGCTCTGACGTCCCTTGATGATGAACTATAGTCTTCTGGGGGAAACAAACCCTTTCTCCAACTTGAGTTTGGTCTTGGTGTTTATCACAGCAATAGAAATCAAAGTAAGACAGTTGCTTTCTGTAGCTGTGATGAACACCACGGCCAAGGAGACCTAAGGGACAGAGTTGATTTTGGCTTATGGTTCCCAAGGGATAGACACTGTGGTAGAGAAGCATAAGACAAGTGACAGGCATGGCAAGAGCAGGGAGCAGAGCTCCCATTCCAATCAAGTACAAAATGGAGAAAGTAAACTGAAGTAGCAAAAGGCTTTTAATCTCAGAGCCCATCTCCAGTGGATGTACAACTATCCCTTGGATCCCATTGGGCTCTCCAGTAGGTACAGAATTGATAATGGCTATCCATTTCCAGAATCTGTAAGTAGCTAATGGTTCAGCAGGGAGTGATAGAGCCACATGAGTCCCTTGCTGTCTGTAATTGCTATTGATAGGCTCAGTTTGTGAAGGCCCAGTATAGGCAACCCCAGAGGGTTTGTAAGATTATTGTAAGACTGCAATCTTTGGGTCAGGCCCTGGAGACCACATTTGACAGCCCTTTCCCTCTTTCTACTTATTTATTTCTGCTCCCTCCTTGGTGATCTTCCCTGAGCCTCAGGGGAGATGTTAGGGTTGAGATCTCAACCATCATTTGTTCTAGGGACCTTGTCTAGCCGCGATTCTCCTCTTTCCCCACTGTAGAAGGCAAGGAGAAGCTTCCCTGGTCATGACAGAGCATAGCATCTGTCTGTAGGTGTAAACATATGTCCCCGATGCTCTTACGTTTCTCAGTGGAGTGTATCCATTATATCGCTGTGCTGGATGCTTGGTAGAGCCTTTCAGTTTGGAAAGCAATGTTTTATTTTCTGACAATTTCCTTTTTTTCTCATGTTCTTTAGACTCCCACATTGGATGGAAGTCTTTTACTTTCCTGTCATGTTTTCCATATACATATATTTTGCTTAACTTTTTTCTCAACTTTGCCTCTTGGCCTTTTGACTGAGATCTGTATTTATTCCATAAAATTTTCATTTTCCAAGTATTTGGTGTGTCTGGTTATTTTCTGTGTGAGGTCCTGTCCTCTCAAACTCTTCCTCTTCTTCTAACATTATCAAATCATACTCTGATTTCACGGATGGATTCATTTTCTGAAAACTTTGCAATTTTATTAAAAGGTAATATTTTCAGAGCTTTTTCTTTTTTTAGACTTTGCATTTTATTTCATCATTTATTTCACTCTCCAGCTTTTGTATTAGGTGGATGTCCCAGTTTTCTGATCATCTTTTACATTTCTGCTCATTGTTAAAAGTGAGAGACAGGCTGGAGAGATGGCTCAGTGGTGAAGAAAACTTACCACTCTTTTGGAGGTTCTGGGTTTGGTTCCCAGTATATACCGTAAATAGCCTGCAACTTTACCTCCAGAACATCCAATGACCTCCGTTTACCTCTGTAAGCACTACTCATATTCATGTATACATACTCATGCAAAGACATGCAATACTATACATCATTAAAATCAAATAAATATATTTTAAACATGTGAGTGAGAGAAGTTTAGCTGACCAAGAGTGCTGAGGTTCTTGGTAAAGTTTTTGGACTTCAAGCTTCTTTACGTGAAGAGGTAACCTGATGCATGAGGACTCCAAGTCAGTGCTGCCATTAGGTTCATGTGAGGAGAGCCCAGCTTCAGCACGCCCTGCCGTGGCCCTTCCCAGCTAAGCCCTGCTTCCTGGAGTAGGTCAGTGCTGAGGGAACGGCTTCACATCTTATTGCTGTTCTTGACTAGGCTTTACAGTCTCACTTGGTAGCCCTAAGTCTGTTCTTTGGATGTTTACAGGCCTTTTCCTCTAATACAGTCCTGAAGAGACAGTACATAGTGTGGATGCAGCCAAGCCCTGTTGTAGGGAACTGTTTGCATGGACTTTGGAGAGTTCTGAGGTGTGGTCTAGTTTGTCCGCAAATTCAGGGTCTTAGTGTTCTGGGTGGAAAGAGGAGTCTCTAGCTTTGGGTCACAGGCACTGTACTTTGTTTCAGTATGCCATAGATTTCTAGAGTTCTGATTCTGACACCTCCATTAGGGATCAGCAAAGGTCTATTTACAAAGTAGGAAAGTGACACCTACTCTCACAGTTTTGGAACTTTGTGTTAATGCTGTGCCTGTGGAGGAACATGAAATTCAAGTGTAGCGTTCTTGCCTTGGACCTTAACAGATGTTGGGGGTGGGCCTGCTGCCATGTTAACATATTACCCCATGGGTTTGTCAGATTTCAAAGGAGTCTTTCCTTATGCCAAGACTTAGATTCCTTGATGCCGGATTTTGGCAAGCCCCATGAGGGAATGAAGTTCTAGGTCATTGTAGTCTGCAAATTGCCAGTTATTCCCCATCTTCTGTGCCTAGCAAGAGGGGTACAGGGATCTAGTTACCCAACACAAAGCACTCTGCCTTCAGCTGCCCTATTCTCCCCAGTTTCTCATGTTCATGGTGGTGGTTAAAGTAAACCCACGGAGGATTCTGTGGTATAAAATGTGTTGCTTTGTTTATTTCCTCTTTCCTTCTCTTCCTGTCCTTCTCCTGCTCTTCCCTCTCCTCCCTCTCCTTCCCCTCCCCTTTTCCGAGAGAATTCTAAACTTCTTGGAGCTGAGAGTGTTTTAGATGTGTCGGTGCTTGCACTGGGGTTTCATTATGATGTAATGCTTTAGGGTCTCTTGATACTGAGAGAATCTTTTTATAAGATGCTGAAATTTGGAGGCCCAAAGCATTCATGTGTGTTTCTTTCATTTCAAATAGCTTCAGATAAAGCCAAAGGCAATCATGGAAAGTGTCAAATGCCCAGGAGGTGGGAGAAGTTTGGTTGTTGTATATGCTGTTTACCTCTCTGATATGGGTTTCCGGCAAAAATTGACATTCTTTCTGTTTTCTACTGTGCTTTTCATTTTCTTTGATTTAAAAAAAATGTTAGGAGATTTTATTTACATAATGAAAACTAATTGAAGATGAAATACAGCAAGATGAAAATAAGAATTAAACTCAGAGGATATAGCTAAATGCATGGAAATATGCAAAAGATTAAAAATTCTTTCATCAGGGAAGTTTCCCATAATTAAGTCACGGTAACTTATCAACACTTTATTTAGAATCTAAAGATCATGGGTTGATTGGATTAGAACCAGCTACTTATGAGAAATCTTCAATTCCTGATTGTGTTCAGCAAGAAGTCCTGTTTAAATTTACAGGTGCATTCTGTCTCCTGCCGGGGAGGATGCAGGATATGCCTGGGATCCCACCCTTGCATATTCCTGCACATTTCCAATGTTCTGCATCTGCTGTACACTTTCAGGGATAGACTCTGATGCACTCTGACTCAGTCACCAACTTTTGGTCCATTTCTCATTTCCATATTCTCCTTGCTAATACTGTATCCTTTTTCATTTAAAAAAAATGAAATTCTACTATAATTCAGTAACATTTTTGAGAAAAAGAAGTAAGTGTGCTGAATCTGTCATTTTACTCAAGAAGGCAGTGTTTTTTTTTTCTTAGTCTGAAGCTGCAAATTTTAACGAATATATATCCCATTAGTAGACAGAGTCTCTAAAAGGACCAGAAGACAATCAAGGCAGTTGCAGGGACACTAAGGCTCAGGGTAGAAACATTCTTTCTACTATTCTTAACTAAAATGGAACAAACTTTGTCATGAAGTTTGGCAGCAGGTTATCAATAATACAAAAGAAAGGTGTCAATTTCCCGCAATTTTCTGGTTTTTTTCTTACCAGATAAGTCCTGAATCAAGGTTACTGTGACATTTTTACGGTACAGTTATTTTGTTTCCCCATTTTTAGAAAGAGTGGAAAGGACTTTGAAACTAAACAGAGCTATAACCATGACGCTCCTGACACTAGCTGACCCTTGTAGTGTAATGACACCATTTTCTCAGGGAAGGTGCCCAGAAGGCAGTGAAAGGGAACCAACGGTGATGGTTCAGTGATTCAGTTTTAAATAGGGCATGACGTTTCATCTTTACAAAATTCTGCAAACACCTTTTCTAAACACAGCAGTTTTCAAATCAAGGCTATAGGGGATCCAGTAATGTGATAGCAAGAGCAAAGAGCTAAGCAGAGCAGTTCTCAAGTCCAAAACAGTGTGGGGAGTAGAGGCCATGGGTGAATGGCTGTGGATACTTGCGTGCTGACTACCACTGTCTGAGAGTGCACGTGACTGTTGAGTGCAACCATGCAGTGAAGTGGCGAGAGAGGTTATCTTTCTTCTTCTCCAACAGCTAAGTATTCCTTAGTCAAATGCAGTTACTTTCGGTCACCTACTTCAGGAGTAGGCAAAAGCCACCGGTTAGACCTGCAGTGGAAATGAGCTTCACGTCTTGGAAAAAAGCCTGTCTGGTTGTTCCTGCTGGATTCTCAGCCATGTCTTAGTCTAGTTTAAAATGCCTGTAGTTCGGGTACATTAGTTTGTTTATATTCAGACAAGAATAACTCCAGGTATGGATAATTGAAGGAGATGAGAGGTATCGGAAAGAATATTCTTAATTTCTATCTCCAAATTTAAGAAGATAGATAATTATTGATTGAATTTTACTTCTCCACATTTGAAATTAAGAGGAAGTATTCTGTATATTAGTAAGATTTCATGTAAACTGACTGAATTATAGCTATATTCACTTTCCACAACTTTTGACTTACTTCTATAGCTAGGCCAAAACTTTTAGCTTTCCTTGACCTTCTTCAACTATTAAAATATCATTTAGCTCTTAGCTTGGTGGGTCACCATAATCAAATGTATCTGATAGTATAGCTGACGGCACTTTCCTTCTTTTGTCGTTTGATTGCTTGCTTGTTTTAAAGTAGTGTCTCACTCTGTGGCTCACGCCGGGTCTCATTATGTAGCCCAGGCTGGGCTGTAATTTATGACTCAGCCTGTGCAGTGCTGGTGTTACTACTCACTCTGCCTGGCGGATCCCCTTAGCGAGTGCCTTAAAGAGGTACTTACTCCTCTTCCTTTCCACTCCCTTCCACAATGCCTGGGTGCCACCCTCCAGGTCCTTAATGCTTCTCTTTATTGTCCAAAAAAGGAAGCTGTAGTCATCTGAGGTTATTTGCCCAAACAGTTGGCATGCAGAGGTAGCTTCACCTTCTGCTTAGCTTCGAGAAGAATAACCAACAGTGAGTTGAAACTCTACGTGTGTTCTCTATTTCTTTGCTTCTACTTTTGTCTACCCCATAAAAATGATGTGTGTTGTAAAGGTACACTTTTCTCGTTCACGTTTGAGTGAATGCTAACTCATCATCTTTCTTTTTACACACGTGTTCTGAGTACTCACCATTTCTTGACCATGCATGGAGAGAAAAGATGAAAAAGCTTCATCCTTGATGTGAGAGAATTCATACTCACCCACAGGCTCACATAGTCGAGCAAGGTGATGGATGCTCCAAAGATTGATATATGCAGGACTTGATGAACCTGCAGGAAAGAAGAAGAGGTATTGATCTGTTCTCCCTAGTGGAAATCAGTCCAGGGAATAATGTTGGAAAGGGGCTACTTATTTTTCTTGGTATCATCCCTGTTTCTCCAGATAAAAGATCAAAGAGGCTTCATGTGAATCAGAGAATACCCTAAGTATAAATTATGTCATAGTTACTATTTATTTATTTATTTATTCCTTTACTACTTTGAGAGTTATTCAAGACATTTTTATGTTTAAATGTATATTATCCTGTTATATAAAAACTCATCTTCGTAATTTCATTTGTTGATGATGACTGTGGTGCTCATTCTTTTCAAGTCTTTCATGGATTAAATTTAGTTTAAAGACTTTGGTTTATAACTACTTATTTTCAAAAATCCTGTCTTCCTATGTCCTCCTGCTTATTCCCTGCACCTCTCCTTCCTCCTTCAGTTTTAGATTTTTAATTCTGCTGTCACCCACCAGGCAGCAGCAGTAGTTGAACAGCTTCAGTTATAGAAATAGCAAGCTATTGCAATGTGCCAAAAGACGAGGCTAGTGTGTTCAGGAGGGGTAAGGGAGAGTGTCCAGAGTGCTGAATGATTGCTTTCCCAGGCTATGTCTTCATGCTGCCCACTGCAAATGTGGCTTTTGGTTATCGGCTGGCAGTGAGAAGCTGCCCATTTCTGCACTCCTATTATCATAGCGATATTAGATATTATACTTCATATCAGGGTCACAGAGGAAAAAGCCCGTTGGCAGGGACAACATGAGTTAAACAAGGTAAATCTATGACACCTGCTGGTAAGAAGAAGCTCCCTGAGGCCCCCAAGGAGCTTTATAGAGCATACACTTGCTTCTTTCATGGTTGTATCTAGATTCCCATAACGTTTGTAAGATTTCTTTTTACCCTTGAGAAACATGTTTAAGTCCGTCTAAAGACCAGATATGTTATTTTCGATTTTCTTTTTTCCTTCTCCCTCAGCCATCCCTCTGGGTATTCTCGTTGTTCGTGGAGACTGTGATTTGGAGACCTGCCGTATGTACATAGACCGCCTACAGGAGGTGAGTTGATTTATTTTATTATCTATTCTCTTTAGCTGTTCCCTTGAATAAGAAATTACCAGCTATATACATATGTGCATATATGTGTGTATGTATATTTAAACTGATGCATAAGAAGAGGAAATGGCATTTGTGGCCTGTTCTTTAAGCATCCACGCTCCCAACTCTACAGTTGGTTTCCTCTGCCGGTTGCTATAGAAGAGGACCTACTGGGTTAGCTATAGGTGCTGATGCCCTGGTGTGCCCCATGTCTACACTATAGCCTGGAAATTCTACCTACTTGCCAGGTTACATAGCTGTGTGTTTTTAGCTATTCAGAATTTCAAAAGAACTAATAAATAATGAAAGAACCTAGAGTTTTGAGGCTACTTAAAGTTTTGTGTTCAGCATAGACTTCTGTCAGAGACAGCAGGATTTTGTTTTTTTAATGAAACTTCTTCCACGGGAAAGAGTAACTTCTTATTCATGGACATATATCAGAACCAAATGGACATTTTTCGGACCTGTAAATTTTCCCTTAATGCGATCTTGTCACTGAAAAACAGGAAAGGGACAATTTCATATATGATCTTCTCATGAGTTTGACCTGAGCCAGGAAAGTCAAGAGACCCAAACTCATCATTGCAATTACAGATGTGTATATGTGAGTATAACAGGTGGGGACAGGTAGCTCTCTCCATCCCAGGAGTGGTGGAAGCTTAAACATTTCTCTCCATCATGGCTTCCAGATGAAAAACTCCTGTTCACAGTACAGTTCCTTTCTTCAAATGGCCCTGATTGAAATGAAACCTATAGGTGATTTGAAGGGTTTTCCTAGAGCTGTAACCCTGTTCCGTTCTGCACATAATGACCAAATGAGCATAAATGAATTATAAATAAAGCTGGTGTGTAGTTTTTAAATCCTGTTACTTGTGGCCACTTATCTTTGTACATTTTATTATATCTCACTAGAAATGGATTTGGGTAGGAAGCGCACACTGATGGCTATAAAAATTAATTTTATCCTTATAATTCTTAAGGGTATAGATATAATTAGGAACCAAAAGGTATTTTGGGATAAATTCCGAAATTTAAATACCAGTGTGAATGAGAAAATCAATAGATTTGTAGTTGTGTCTTTGTTTAGCGATTTTTAGTGTGGGTAACTACTTAAATAAAACATCTGTGAACTTTTTAGCATACAGTTTGTGTCCTAATCTAAATTTAAAGAACCTGTAGTATCTCAGTTTTTAAAATAATGCTCTATTTTACAATTTTATTGTGAAATGTTATACATTAAACCTTAGTTAAAAAAAAAAACAGAGGGAGAATTTATAGACTGGGTAGCTGTTACAAAACATTTGCTGCTCTTCCAAAGGACCATGTTCAGATCCCAGCATCCATGTTGAATGGCTCTTAACCACTTAATAGCGTCAGATATAAGAGATCTGATATCCTTTCTCAACCACGCACATACATGCACATACAAACACATACACATAAACACAAATAAAATAAAATCTTCAAAAGTGACTCATAACCGATATTACATCTCTTCATTAAAAAAATTAATACTACAGTAATGCAGCTTTACTCCACAGTGGCAAAATGCATGGCTAATTTGTTGGCTTTGGTGAAAAAAAAAACCCAGCTTAATCAAGATATTGGCATGCTTATCACATTAATATTCAACTAAAAGCAGGTTTAGGAGGAAGACAACAAAAACTGATCTCTATAAGTAAAGAGAAGTTTTAAAGGTGGCTTGGGCACAGAGCCAGGTGGCAAACCCTTGGGGAGGCAGATGTGAGGACAGAGGTGCCCAGGACTGCTGCATCTGCACAGAGCATCCATGCTCGTTAGCAAGGAGGCCCAAGGCTTGTGGCAGTGGCGACGACTTAGCTATAAAACTTTGTCAAAGGGAGTCTGGCTTCAGAATCTGCTGGCCAAAGCCCATTTCCTTTCACATCTGTCAACTTGCACTTCGCGATGACGTGGACGTGGCCAGTGCTTGCTTTTTTCCTGGCTGAGGTTTATGAAAAGTCCTGCTTGCCAAGCGTCTTGTAAGTATGTGGTAAAGTATATTCGGTACAAGATAAATTCTAGGCCTTTAAGGTTGCCCATGAAGATTTCTCTGTAAGCCAGAGAGTTTAGATACAAATGAAGCCAGTGTCCCATTTATGCTGACAAAACTATCAGTTGGCCATCACTAACCAATGAATACCCTAAGTTATAACACAAAACGATCCGTCTTCTCATTACCCAAGTTAGTATGCTTTTATTGTTTCTGGCATGAACTTCGTGGGCCAACCTTGATAAGAAACTTTTCAGATAAGCATGGTGACATTGAATTGGGAGTTGAGTTGGTGGGAGTGTGGAATAGCTGTTCAAGCTAACTATAAGATATGGATTTTTCCCCCTCATTTTTTTTCATTAGGACTTGCAGTCTGTTTCTTCTGGGTCACAGAGAGTTCATTACCAGGTAACTTGTAATTGCTTCTACTTGTTTGTTTGTTTGTTTTTTTTTGCAGACAGTCGAGTTTCCTCTCTCACTGTATGAGCACTTTAGAGTCCACATATTATCCAGAGATTGGCTTAATCCATAAAGAGCCCCATGACGTCGTTATTCTGATTATTATGCATTTTCCTGATTTTATACTGTTGTAGTCTAGTGCACATCTAGATTGTAGACATTCTCTCAGATAATTTGGAAAACATATGATAAAAAGTGAAGTGTTTTTAGTTACACATATCTTACATATATAATAGTACAGAAATCTCAACTCAGGCTAGTTTATCAAAGAAAGTACGTATTGGGTCTCATAAGCACAACACTAGATCAAGTGGGTTTTACATATCAGTCAATTAGGGTTCGTTCTCCATTTCCTGCTTATATTTCTGGTTTTCTCTTTTTCTAACAATTTTATCCCTGGAGTAGAGACTATTCTGGTCCCAGGTGGTTTCTGAACCCAGAGAAGAGATATTCTGCTTGCCATAGTGCTGACCCAAAGTTCTATGCATGTAATGGGCTTCTCCCTTGTTTGTCAGCTGCGTGGAACCTGATAGGTCACTCTTCAGGCTCTTATCTTCCTCACGAGGAGAACTTTCAGCTATCTTCAGCCCACTGTACTTCGGAAGCGCGGTCTCTTTCCTGCTCTCTGGCCTTCTTGTGCTGCCCACATCTGCTTATTCACCATTTTACAATTCTCTCCAGCTGTGCCTGCATCTTAGAAATCATTGACCCTTCCATGCTAGGAGGGCTGTATGGAAGTCATAACTTTCCAACAACTTCTCCAAATAAAATCTCTGTAGGCAATTTTATGTCTCCATATGACAGGAGACTTAAATGTTGACTTGGTCACAGAATAAGGACATGCTGTGAGAAATGCATTTAATTGTGAGGCGACCACAGAGTGCACATACATGATGGTGTGGCACCAGTGACACCGGGAGATACAATCCCCGGGACCACCATGTGTATACAGCCCTTTGCTGGCCATTGTCATTCAGTGCTGTGGCTGTGCAAGCCCTCATTTAGCTCACTTGGGCTTAAGTGTCTGTTTCTCTCTACTCAAAAAATTCCAGTGTGCTATTTTTTTATAAGAACAATAATGACTACAGTCTAGAGAAAACCTTGAAATTCATGGGCTGAGTAGCAGTCTTTCCCTTTTGAGATCCACACCCTCAGCCAAGGCAGCGCTTTTATCTTCAGACTCAGGGGCAGGGGTGGCCTTGGTGGTTTTGTTCATGTGTTTATGTCTCACAATGTTCTACTATTCCCGAATATTCAGTCACATCTGGCTGTGACTGAAAGCGACTTAGTGTCACTTAAGGTGACACTAAGATAATGAAGCAGTGACTCACTCTAGGATGAGTTATATCAACATTTTAAAGGAAAATTTGTCAGCTTTTATAGGCTGGAGCTGGTAGCTAACAGTTGGTATCAGGAATTACACTGGAGAAAATCTATTGTTTTAACAAAAGTTCAGAGAACAGTGCCAGGTGCCCTTGAGCTGTGTGCTAACTTCTGTGTTTTCCCACAGTGCAGATAAAATACACGGATGTTGGTGCCACTCTTTTTCATGTAAAACATGACAAAACTACCTGATGTTTAATACTAGCTTTTGTTTCCTACCCCAGAAACTGTAACAGCGGGATATCTGAACTGCCTCAGTGGAGGTGGTGATGTAGGAGAATCAACTATAGGAAACAGGATGCCAAAATGTCTTAAATACTTTCTAATGAATTTTATTATGTATGAGAGGGAGATTGAACAAACATCGATAAGTTAGAGCAACTTGACAGATTCCTGGCAGCCAAGATTCTAGATGGGGTTTAGTTAACTGTTTTTTGTTTTTTAAGTCAGGAAAACAAAACAAAAACCAAACCCTCAAAGATGTGCATGTGCCCAAGATGCCACATTAGCGAGACACATGGCACCTCCTGCAGTTCACATGTCTCTGTTTCCTTGCTTTCATGTTTTCCTTTTCCAAAGCTGCAACTGCCAGCAAAGCATGGGGCTCACCAATGACACCTTGCATTAACCTAACAAAGCAGCGTGGGCCCTGCGAGAATGTGCCGGCTGTTTATAATCAGCTGCAAGTTCCAGCACACACAGCTGGGATGCCAAAATGCAAAAGCCCTTTCACGCTAATGGCTTCTGGTGTAATTTCTAACTGCCAAATAGACGGGTAGGTTCCTGTCTTCTTCAGATTGGCAAATAAGCTGGAATTTATAAATAAATTAGACTTTATTTGATAAACAATGCTTCCGGAGGCCATCTGCCATAAGATAGCTCTATTTTTCTCTCTTTTCAGAATTACTGTCCATTTAAACCCCAAATCATGAAGTGAAGAGGAAACAGATTTTTTTAGGTATAAGCCAAAACCAGTTTGCAAGTTAGAATTCATTTATCTTAGCCCAGAAAAAAAGGCAGAGCTTAGGAAGGAACTTCTGTTTGAAGTTCGTTTTCTTTTCAGGTCCATGGATGAGTGCCTGCATGTATGTGTATGTACCAAGTATGTACATTGATCATTCAACTGTTGTCATGATTCTTAACTAAGGATGATTTCTGATCCCAATATAAGGCATCTGGAAATTCCTGTAGGTATTTATTGGAATCTATTGAGTGGAAGCCAATGGCATATATATGAATATATATGAATGTAGCACAGCGAAGTCTCCTACAGCAAAGTATTATCTACCCACAAATGTCAGTAGTATAGAGCCCAAGATTCTCTGGAGTCATTGTATTTTGTTTGGGACACGATAAGGGTTCATGGGAGATGTGAAGTCTAGGTGAAGAGAGTAGAAGAAGAAAGAATGAACTGGGAGAAAATGCAGCCAGGAAGAATAAAGACAGCTATAACTATGGCCAGGTATGCTAAAGAAAGGCAAGGGTACTCACGGTTTAATAAACATTATTATGTGTAAAACGCTTTTGGGTGGGCTACTCAGTCTAGGGGTTGTAACCCACCCTGCAGTCAGTTATTCCAGGGTCCCGGAGAGGCACTATCTGTAAGATATGAGCTAGGAGACAAGAAGGAGGCTAAACGAGATTCTTGTCAAAGCCTCCGTTTATTAGAGATGGGGTACAGCTTATATAGGGTAATGAGTTGGGGGGTGGGCACAGGGGCCTGGGCTCTTGCCGCGTGGTTCACGTTGGTCACATGGTTCACTTTGGTCATGTAGCCAGGAGATTACCTTCGGTCAGGTCACTGTAGGCCAGGAAGTCACAAGTTGACACACCTAGTTCTCTAGATAGTTTGGAATGTGGGGTGGGTTCCGCTAACAGATAGCTCTCCATTAACAGCCAATTTGGGTGTGGGGTAGGCTCTGTGAATAGAACGATTCCTTAACACAATTAGGGGTGTGGGGTTCTCTGCAGACTCCCCAGGGTGATGGTTCCTGCAATGATCCTAGGAGGAAATTGGCTCCTAACAATTATGTATGCCCTAAGTCTCAACATTTCTGCAAGAAGACCTTGGTGGACCCTTGAATATTATCAATTTTCACTTGACAAATTTTAGTGATTATAGCATTCAATAGTAAGTACTAAATTCAGGTGATTCCTTTAATTCAGAATCAACTAACTTAAACAAAATGATGAAAAGTTCAGGAAAAGAGGTGGAACTGGGAAACATTATATTAAGTAAGATAACACATGCCCAGAGAGACGAATACTGTTTGT
The DNA here is from genome assembly GCF_000317375.1 of Microtus ochrogaster. NCBI lineage: Eukaryota > Metazoa > Chordata > Mammalia > Rodentia > Cricetidae > Microtus > Microtus ochrogaster. The sequence goes on along the minus strand of NW_004949102.1, from coordinate 13,507,360 downwards.
TCTTCCTCATATGTAGATCTTAATTTCTCATTGCTAAACCAGTGTTCCTGGGCAGCAGTAAACACGGGTAAAGGCCAGGAAACTAGAAATGGGTGTGGGGGCAATTCTAGGGGGTAAGGGAGTGGAGGAAACAATAGAAAAAGTGGAACAAAATAGAACCCTGAGGCCGAAAGGGTACAGTGGGGAATAGGAGAATCGGGAGATGAGACGGGAGGGGGGCTGGGAGAATCAACCAAAATTTAAAAGACATAAATTTAAAATGTTTTTAAAGAGAAAAAGTGAATGTCTCCATGCACAGAGAGGAATGTACAGAGAGTAACGAGTAGGTGGGTAAGAGATGTTTAGAGAAAGGTGATCTTGGACTGGACCTTATTAAACAAGGCTTCTGTTCAGTTTTTATGAAAGACACATTCCATTCACACTGAAGGTATAGTTAGATGCTAGGTGACTATTGCCTAATTGGATAACCTACTGGAGTGTATAACAAGGATGCTGTGTGCATTAGTTATGTATAATTGAATATAAATTAAGAGCAGTTTTTGCATATGCTTGCCAAGTGGTGGTTCAGAGAAGAACTATATTAATTATATCTAATTAATTCTAGGTGGCTTTCAGAAACACATGAACACACATGCTTTTCTATGACATTAAATCCTGCCTGAGAACTAATACCTAGCCCCAGAGAATTGCTTTTTCTGTTCTTTATTTTTCCTTTTGCTCGAATTGGAGTCATTGTTCACATTGCATGGGTGGATACCCCTCCATCCAGGATTCTTGTCTGCCAGGCACTTGGTGAGGTAGTTACCTGATGGAAATGCATTGCCTACAATGCGCTGATCATGAGAGCTGCATTAGCCAAGGCTGCAGTTTATTCAGGGTTCTATCTCTTAGCATTACTGTCACTCACACATAGTCCGATGATCTTCTCTGAGTAGAAGAGAAGGCATGTACATCATTTACTGAAAATATCCAATAAAGGATGTTTCAGGACCGTGGCTTAAGTTGTAAATTCCTCTTTAGCAACAGGCTTCCCTCATTCTTGCTCATTTTTTAACCCTCCAATTTAAATTTGTCTTTGATATCAACAAGGTTCATTTGATAGTTCCCTTGGCCTTCCTAAGTGAGCCATACGTATTGGGCAATCTACAACGCTTTATAATCTTGGCATCTGTTAGTCTGCAGATTGCACACACAGCAAGAATTGGGCTTAGCTTTTTGCCTCCCTCCCTCCTGTAGTCCTTTGGATAGCACTTCGTTGGTGTGATGTCTTCCATAGCTTTTCCTCTGTCTACATAGGTTTAAACCCATTAGGTGGATGCATAAATATACATATGCAAGTTTATTGTTGAAAGAACATAAATTTGCATTCCTTGAGCACTCACTATGCATATTATACCACAACTATTTTTTCAGATGACCTACTTTTCATAATAGTGTACCATTGCTGTTAGGCCTTGCTAATAAATGAACTTCTAGCTCATTCTTTTCTTTTCATCATGTTTTTTTCACTCTCTCTTGTAGATTGCCTTGGCGGGTTACTTAGTCTAGGTAGGATTAGTAACCCATCTGGCAGTTCAGTTTTTCCAGGGTCCCGGAGAGGCACTATCTGGAAGATAATGGGCTAGGAGACAAGAAGGAGGCTAAGCTGGGGGTCCTGTCAAAGCTTCCGTTTATTAGAGATGGGGTACAGCTTTATATAGGGTAAGGAGTTGGGGGATGGGCACAGGGGCCTGGGCTCTTGCCGTGTGGTTCACGTTGGTCACGTGGTCCACGTTGGTCACGTAGGCAAGAGGTTATCTTCTGTCAGGTCACTGTAGGCCAAGAAGTCACAAGTTGCCACACCTAGTTCCCTAGATAGTTTGGAATGTGGGGTGGGTTCCGCTAACAGATAGCTCTCCATTAACAGCCAATTTGGGTGTGGGGTAGGCTCTGTCAATAGAACGATTCCTAACACAATTAGGGGTGTGGGGTTCTCTGCAGACTCCCCAGGGTGATGGTTCCTGCAATGATTTTAGGAGGAAATTGGCTCCTAACACTCTCTGGATAAACATTTAGGTGATAGACAGTTGTCACATTGTTTTGTGGAAGTATTATGGTAAATATCAAGATTGACATATAGCCAAATCACATGTTAAAAACTTGCTAAAATTGACCATACTTGTACAGGGCCTAAGCAGAATACAAGTACAGTACATATCCAGAAAGTATAGTGGACAGAACTTTCTTTCAGTGAGCGTGGTCAGTTCCTTGCATCTGGGAATGTTTCCCCTATGAGCCCATTGATCACCATATTCTATGGGACTCTCGAGCAGCAGGGTCCATGGAGGAGGAAGTGGACAGGGAACATGACTGCAGAATTTGAGAGGGAAGGCCCTTACCAGGAGTGATTTGTCTGACAAGAAGCAAGGAAGATTAAGTTGACTGTTGACAATGGTTGAATATCTGGCAAAACTTTAGGTGGTAGTAGAAGGAAGATCTTCATACCCATCAGGCTCCTTCTAGATTTCGTTTGTCTTCCAGATTTTGCTTTAGCTGTCTAGGGGGTTCTCTTTCAGATGAGATATTTTCCAAGTCTCCTTCAAAACCTCAAATAGCTCTATGTCCCCAGGAAGCTAAAAAGCACCTTGTAAGATCCCAGACTCTCAAGCAAAAGAGGTCTATAGTCTCCATCACTTACTCAGTAGAGAACTGTAAGTAATTATCCCAAGAGTAATTCTTGACATATTTCAGTTCTTCACACCATGGTTCTTCATGGCTGCTCTGACCTTGTGTGCAAATGGAGGTTCAGAAAGAGTGACAGTATGAAGGCAGGGGAAGCAGGTGGGGCTAAGTTTGCGCCAACTTCTCCATAACAAAGGAATACCCTGCACATGAGCCTAAGGTCATGGCTGCAGAAATAACCAATTTAATGACATTTACCTATATTTCCAAATAAAATCAAATCTGTGAGCAGATAAGTAAATCCAGGTAGGGTGGTTTTTTAAGACTTAAAGATTCAAATTGTGAATTTTGTTAATTACACATATTGCTGAGAGATCATTTCCCCATTATAAAATATTTATCACATGGACCAATAATAACCCTGAATAGCCTCCATTTTATTTCATTTATAGTCATCAAAGGATATATATGTAAAGCCAGGTTTGTGTAAAATTAAAAGATAAGTAATCAGGGGCAGTGGGGGAAGGAATGGCTCGCAATTCAAAAAAGAAGATAAGTTACCAGCCTCTGAAATTCTCCACAGATTATTGGATATTTTCTAGATGGCTGTTGTCTACCTCCTTTCAGTCCTAGGTAATGGAGTTGAGTCAGTGCATCAGCTGTAGGTAGAAGACAAAGAGAAGAAAAGAGGAACAAAGGAGAGAGAAAGTCAACGGCCGCCTGTTCTCCTTGACATCCTGTCAGCGAGCTCAGTAGAACTGGGCCAGATGGTTTAGGATGGTGTCTGTTGGCACGGCTCAGTCACCCATCTGCACCAGAGCTATTTGAAGTCTGCTGCCTCAGACCAAAGACTTGAGCCATGCATTTCATCCTCGGAAGGGAAGGGCTTTATGAAATGTGAGCTAAGCCTTTTGTTTCACTCATAATTTATGTCTTCTGCTGACTCTTGATTCTTTTGGCCGCAGATTTAAAAAATCGTTCCCCCGGAATTGGTGGCTTTGTAGCAATAGCCAGGAAATAAGTTCAGACCGTAATTAAAATGGTCTTGCTTTTGGAAAAGAAATTGAAACTTGGCATATTGGGTACACAGGAATTCCCGAAGTGGATACAGACAGGAATGAAGGGAGCGCCAGGTGGGTGAGGGGTCACTCTGTTGGAGATAGTGTGCCAAGCTTCATTCTACAGCCCCTAAATGACATGTCTTGAATTTTGCTGGATTTAATTACTAAACATTTAAAAAGTCAATCACCACAACAATCATGTTACAGCTGTGTAACAACTGGCTAACCGTGTTAGCACACGAGAATTTGATTTTTTGTGAAAATAATCACCCAGCAAGCAGAATTATGAGTCATGGGGAAGAGGAAGAGTTAGTGGTGTTCAGAAAAGCATTGCTGTTAGTAATAGGTGATATTTGTCATGGAGATTAATGCCTCCCCCCTTTTTGGAGTAATTCACGTTTGTTCTCATAAAGAACAAAGAACTGTGAGGTCGCTGGGTAAGATAAGCCTTGTAAGAATCAAGCCAACAAGCAGCATGATTTCAGTCTTTGTTTGATGCCGTTCTTCATTCAGGTCTTCTCCTAGGCATTTCTTGCTTTTCCTTGAATCTTTTTTCATCTGAGATTGATGGCCCTGGGGCATCAGTGTGCCAAGGCAGCACCATGTACAGGGTCTGGTTGGGACTATAACCAGTGTCCCATGAGCTCCTCATGTGACTAAAGGTGAAATTGCCTTAGGCGACAGGATTTTATTTCTTTTCTCTGGGCATTGATGGCTTCAGATGTTTGCAAGTACATGTGAGCGTGGAGCTGACGACAATCAAACGTTTTACACAATTCATTTATTTCTCCGTAATACTTCAGGATTAAATGCTACAAGGGCCATTGTACAAACATTTAAGAAAAAAACATTTAAGACACATACTAGCTAAGAGCCCTCTCCAAATACTCTCAGCTGGTGGTTGGTGGGGCTGCGATTGGTCAAACCCTCAAAGCTGGCATTCTGGGGACCAGGGTTCTGATTCTCTGGTCTTGCTACTTAACTGAAGCTGGATCATGGACGGTCTCTTGCCTTTCTCTCTCTCTCCTTGTCATCTCCCTGTGACATTTAAATACCCCAAAGACAGAATTTTTTTTTTTACATTAACTCTTTCGCAATAATGATGATAATAATGGTGGTTTCATATAGCTTTTCGAAAGCAGTATTCTCCACCATAAATAATTTTTTCTCAGTCATTCAACTCAAATAAATGCCAGTGACCACCACCCCAGGTTTCCCTTGGTTAATGAGAAGTTGCTCCAGCACCTATACATTTTGTCACTGTTTTTCTGTTTATAGGGTGTTGGTTGACCGCCTGCATATGTTTTATATTTTGTTGATCCACTACATTGAAACATTATTTTTTACACAATTCAAGGCAAGTTCCAACTTTTGTTGTCTCAGTGTGTCAAGGACAGAATTTTGTTGAGATTTCATGGTTTTGTTTGTTTGTTGTTTACATTTTTTATTGACCCAGGGTCTCATGTAGCCTAGGCTGGTTTTAACTCACTACGTAAAACTGGCTGGCCTTGAACTTCTGATCCTCCTGCCTCCACCTTCCAAATGTTTGGATTACCATCATATACTAGCACTCCCAGTTATAAGACTTTATAACTTTACACATATTTTTGGATCTGTAAGTTTTTCTCTGTGTGTATATGGCATATCTATGAGTGTGTGTGTGTGTGTGTGTGTGTGTGTGTGTGTGTGTAGGTATGATTCCTTTGTAGTCATATGTTTAGGCCAGAGAATGATGGCAGGATGTCTTCCTCTATCACTTCTTCATCCTAATTTTTGAAGGAGGGTTTTCTACTGAACCTAGAGCCTGCCATTTCAGCCAGATTGGCCTGCTTGTGAGCTCCACAATACATGTCTCCGCCCCTCCGTGCTACAGTTACAGGAACACACTGTGACGTCCAGCTTTTATCCTGGTGCTGAAGATCTGAACTTGGGTCCTTGTCTTTGCAAGACAAACATTTTGCCCATTGAGCTCTCTCCTCTGCTCTTCACATGAACACTATTTAAAAAAAAAATAGGTAGTTAATTTCAGTGTATATCTAAGAATATATTAATTACATTTTCTTTGGACTGCTAATGACATGGCATAAGACCTCATTATGCTAATAGCTACTCTTTTATGAGCTCACTTAGAGAGAATACGTAACTGTTTCAAGGTAGCATCCCAGAGAAGTCAGGTCTCTATTTTTGTTTTTCTAACCTCCTCCAAAAATTACAGCCAGATCTTCATTCACCAAGCAAGTATTTCATTTCCTTTTCAGTAAAATTGATTTCTTAACACAGATTTTTATATTTGTCATTAATGATATACTACTCAACTTCATTTATTAAGGCTATATTGTATTCAATCTAAATCTTCTCTCCTTTAAAAAAGACGATAAAAGAGACTAGAGAGGTGGCTTAATATTTAAGACCACCAGGTATACTTCCTAGCACCCATATAGCATCTCACAACTGATTGCAATTTCAGTGTCACAGGATCTAATGTCGTCTTCTGGTCTCCATTGGCACCAGGCATGCGCATGGTGCACAGAAATGCATGCAGGCAAAACACCCATACGTAGAAAGCCAATAGATGCAATTAAAACATTAATGCCAATATAGAGAACTTAAGGCTCTAAATGCAAATAGATTGCAGGGACTGTGGTGAGAACGCGTGAAGAGGCCATTGGCTTCTTCTAGGACAGAAACTGACTCGAGTTCCCACTAAGGGAGTAGCCACAACCTTGAATTCCCTTCAGCTTTGAAGCAGCAGTTCCTGCTTTTGATTCCTGGGATATTTTAAGGTGTTTCTACTGATCTAGTTATTCTTATTGTGTTGAGTTTCTTCTTACCTAAATTTTGGATTATTTGAATAGGAATTTTAGATTATTTTAGCCTTGCAGGAATCTGAGATTACTCTGATAGTCTGTAGAAAATTGAGTTCATCTCTCCTGGAAAATGCATGTGCACATGGTCCTATCAAATTAGCACAAAATTTTCACAAGTATTCTTACGTGTATTTAGTGTGTAGTCGGGGAGGGGAGCACATTGCATATCCTTATATTTTAAAAATAAAAGTCAAGTGTGTCAATACTCATTCTGTTGAATGTTATTTACAGAAAATAGTATTACGATTCAGAAAGCACGCTGGGTGTCTGAGCCACTCTATTCTTTGAGGAGACAGTTGTCTTTGCTTAATGTCTTTATTAGTTTTTCACAGCTACCCATAAACATTTCAAATCATTTCAGATTTCTTGGCATATAGTCATCTTTTTTCTTTTACCAAAACCTATGAGGTGTTGGTGGCCTAACACATTTTATAAAAATATATTAAAGACCTTAAGTTTCTTTAGATCCAGATAGCAGGTGTCAAAATACAATTCTCAAAGCATTAAGCATAGTTCTCATAAACATGGATACTGAACAAATGCTGAGATTTCACTTAGCTCAGCCAGCAAGTTGACAAAGCTGGCTCAAAATCTGCCTCTATAGCTTTAGCAAATCAGATGCATAAAGATACAGTTTTTGTGACAGCCCAAAGGGAGGCCAGTCGTTCCTCTATCAATCTTTGATTTGTACAATCTATGTGAGCAGAACACTCCGTCTAGATACGTTTTCTAGTGGTAAGATGGATCTCTTTTGTTCCGCTAAGACCCATGGCTCTTAATCACGCACCAGATACATCCAAACAACATGTTAAACAGATTGCCCCCCCCCCCCCGCAGTTTTCTGCAGAGCTGCAGCCTCTATACTAACAGCCATCCACTGGTGCTGCTTGCTCTTCCTAATTCAGGAGGAAGTCCAGATGGCTTCTGATTGGCTCTCGTCATTTCTCCTGTGCTATTTCCCTTTTCCTTCCTTGTCTCATCAGTATACACCAGGCTAGCCACACACATGGCTTCCACTGCCAAGTCTACCTTATATTCAGCATATCTGCATTCTGTAGGCATCCTGTAATAGAAACTTTTTAAAAATTGTCAATAGCAGTCAAGGTCCCTGTGTCTTCCCTCGGAGAGCTGGTCATCCTTACTTGTGCCGTTTCTGTCAATGAGTTCGCTTTTACTCCAGCCAGTATTAGACGGCGCTGAGTGGTGGTGTTGAAAACAATAAACACCCCTCCCCAGGAGTCATCAGCGGGGTGCATCTCAACTTTTGCACATTTGACACCACGAGGAGTCAATCCTCCCTCTTCCACCTTCCAGGCTCCAGTGTGCTCTTCTGTCCTTGTAGTTTAATCTCCACCTGGAAGACACCAACAGATGTCATCCTTGCTAATGGACTAAAGATAAAGAACTCCAGGCAGTCAAAGAACACCGAGGGCCTAAAAATAGTCTACCCTGGGTGTCAGCCCCCAGACTGGTTATCTACCACCTAGTGGTTGTCTCTGAAATTATATACCTACAAGTAACATGATGTGCTTGTTAGAAAAAGAGGCTAGAGGCCATGAATTTGAGAGAGAACAGAGAGGGGAGTACATTGGAGTAGTTGGGGGGAGAAAAGAGAAAAGGGAAATGATGTTATTATTTTTTAATTTTGAAAAACAAACAAAAAAAAAAGTAAAGAAAGCAAGTCCTTCAAAGACCCAGAATATTAAGTCAGGTAGTGAGGGGGTGTTCTTGGCACTCTCTGGGAAGATTCTGAAAGATTTATTTCTAGGGATGATCCAATGTGTACCTGGGAGTTGAAAGTGAGAGGGACAGGCTGCACGTTCCAGGGGATTGGCAGGACATCAGAAGATGAAGTAGGATCGATTGAGGGACGCTTGCCTTTAGAAAGAAGAAACTGATGCAGAAAGAATGACTTGGGTCCAAGAGTAGCAGAGTGGATTTTAATAATGTTCCAGAGAGGAAGTTTCTTGGGAAGATGGAGGTAACTACAAAACGTTGAATTTTGGAGAGAAATTGTTTTCATCTCAAGCTAGAGGACAGAATGCATTTATATGAGATGGCCTCTGGCTCAAGTAAGATTCAGTATTGGCTATCTTTGAAGTGAGAAGCCCAGAGAATACTCAGGTAGAGGTGCGCATTGCTAGTGGCTCAGTGGGGGACAGATGAGTTTCCAAAAGGACAGCCTGACACAGTGATTCTTTCCTTTCCTACATCCTGCAACCTTTGATGGGCGGGGCTGAAGACAGAGGCAGACTCAACAGAGCATGAACTTGGATTCTTCTCTGTGTAGTACTTGCTCCCCAAGTCTCCTGTAGCTCTAGCACTATCTATACATGGCTTCTCTTGTCTCTTCCACACTCTGAGTCCTGTCTGACTGGTGGAGAAAGTTCAAACCTTTCCCATTTTATCTGTGTTCATCCTTTTACTGACATAGGGAAGGAAATGTAAGTCGCAGGTAGCTTCTCCACTAAGGGCAGGAAAGGAATGCACCTTCTCCAATTGAAGTGAGCCTCTGCATAGGTCCTTTCTCAATATTGGATGCAACCATGGAATCTCTCCTGGAAGGGTTGTGAGGGAGTTTGTTCTTTGCTCTGGTAGTGCCCTGAGAAAAGACTGCTCACTCCCAGTCTGTGACGAAGGAAGAGGAGGGAGGGCAGCCCTTTTGTCATTCAACTGGAGCCATGAGAACTTGTGCATCTCTTTCTAGGACCAAGAAACCTCCTTCCCCAGGGCGCTCTCAGCTCAGAGGCTGTCCCCTCGGTGGTGCTTCCTAGATGGTGAGTGTTTGGGGACCTGCCTGGGACTGGGCTGGGGAGGCAGCAGGACAAGGTGTGACTGCCACAGCAGCTGCTCACAAAGTTGGTTCCCAAAGCCTTGCTGTCATTGGCATTTACATTCCAATGATGTAGACTTGCGGATGTCCCTGGACCTTTCCTGAAGTCATTTCCCTCAAAGCACCTCAGCATCAACTTGTTTAAACTGACATTTTCCATTTTACCACTTTATCCTTTTCCATTATCTTTTTCCTAATCGTCTTGAGTGCCTAACCCCAGATTAGTGTGGGCCAGAAACTACAATCTGTAATCACAAAATAGGCACTCATTCCTGAATTATCTCCACGCCTTGGAGTGTTCATCTTAGTTTTATAAGGCTGCATGCATTTGTGGGAAGCTGGGAGTTTCACTTGCGTCTGTTAACTTTTCTGCTGAATGTGACATGTTGTGCAGATAATGGGGTTAGTTACTGTGTGATTGTTTGAGGAGTCTGCTTGCTATCTCCTGCATTTCCACTTCCCTAGATGTTGTGGAATTTCAATTTCCCACCTAATTATCTATGCTGCAGTACATCTTCATCTCTATACATTCTTGCTACCATCCACTGTAGCTAGCTGACGTTTCTGTTGTCTGCATGAAGATATAGTTTCCTTGAAGATGGCCTTTTGTATACTAGTGTGTCCATCTGAGAGGATGCTGGTGCGGGGAGAGGGTTGAGGGTAAATGGATATGGATTAGTTGTAGAGAGGGGCACTTTGTATCTACCAAAGCCAGCACACATCAATCAGGATATAGCTTTCATTCCCAACTCATCTGACTGAAGACTTCCCTCCAATTCCTGTTAATCCATAGCAGTGGGAAACACAATCATTTCTCACTCCCAAAGGCACAAGGAATTAGTATGTATCTAAGAAAATCAAGAAAATATTTACACAAGTCATTATGTTCCACATATATGCTTAGATAAAATTGTATTATGGATAATGGTTTTAACTATGAAACTGTCTTTGCTATATGAGACTTGTATTGTAAACCTTTCTTTATTGTTTTGAACATTTGTTTTTAATTTTTAAGTTAGCATACGAGATGATATGTTTATGTATTAAAAATCTTTTGTGACTAATTCTTGGTTGATACCAAGGCTGAAGTCATAGTTGAAAGAACAGAGAAGAAGAATAAATCCTGCTGGGACTGGATTGCTTTAGACTTAAGTTTTGGTTTTTTGGGTTTTTTTTGTTTGTTGGTTGGTTTTGTTTTTTGGGGTTTTTTGTTTGTTTGTTTGTTTGTTTTGGATTTTTGAGACAGGGTTTCTCTGTGTAACAGTCCTAGCTGTTCTGGAACTAGCTCCTGTAGACCAGGCTGGCTTCGAACTCACAGAGATCCACCTGCCCCTGCCTCTTGAGCACTGGGATTAAAGGCGTGTGCCACCACTGCCCAGTTTATATTTATGTTTTTAAGGAGGACTTTCATTCTCCCATTTCTGAGTCCAGTTTCCTCAGAGAGTTAGTTACTTTTTCCTTTTTCTTTTGAATTGAAAATATATTCCTCTCTCACACAATACATCCAGACTAGATTTTTCCCTACTCCATCCCTCCCTTTCCCCTGCAAATTACCCTCTCCCCTGGTTCAGAAAAGAGCAAGCCTCCAAGAGACAAGAACCAAACACAGCAAAACAAGATATAATAAGGTAAGGCAAAAGCCCTCATAGTGAAGCTAGACAAAGCAACCCAAGAGCAAGCCAAAGAGTCAGAGATAGACTTCCTCCCACTATTAGAAAAACATCACCACAAAACACCAAGCTATGAGCCATAACATACACAGAGGGCCTGATACAGACCCCTGCAGTCCTATGCTTATCATTTCCGTCTCCATGAGTCAACATGAACCTTGCTTAGTTGACTTAGCGGGCCATGGCCTCCTGGTGTCCTCCATCTCCTCCAGCTTATACAATCCTTCTGCCCCCTCTTCTGCTGAATTCCCTGAGCACCAAGGAGAGAGACAATGGAGACCTCTGATTTAGACTGTCTCTTCATAATGTCTGGCTGTGGGGCTCTGCACCCTCTCCCATCTGCTGCTGAAGGAAGCCAGAGAGTTATGTTTTTGAAATTTTGTGATTATGAGTAAATATTTGCATCCTTTTCTCTGTTGTACTCTATACTTTTTTTTGTTGCTTTTGATCTGTTTTGTAAAAACTCTCATATTTGGGCTCTATTAGAAATACCTAGTTTTTTGCTTTTTTATTAAGAGGAATCAAATAACTTTAAAAAACACCATATTTTTTATTTACTTCAGAAGTTTTCTCTTTCAAATCACAGCTGCAGCCCAACCCCATTTCAAGATTGCTTAAACATTAATCTTTGTTTTGTCATTTGGCTTCCTTAAGGCATGCCTCTAGGGGCAGAGTATGGAAGGGAAATGGATTTTTTGGGGCCATATGTGGTCTCTGGCCTGCATCTTCAAGTTGTTTTCCAAAATGAGAGTCACATTCCTTGGACGTCTATCTAACTGTAATTTCTTTTCTAGGTTTATTTACTTAATAAAATATTAAGCCCTCCCCTCTGTTAAAGTCCTGTGCTTATTCCTAGAGACACAAGAGAATAAGTCAAAGAGAGCCCTTTAAAGATGCTGGGTTTCAGTCCCACAGTCCTCTTTGAAGACAGTCTCTGTGAAGGGTTTAAGCAAAATGACAGTGGAAATGGGGTTTAGGAGCAACAGACTTTGTGTTGTAGGCAGTTGGGATGGAGGAAAGTTTTGTTACGGGGAGCCCATCAGAGATGACCACTCAGATACTGTTTTTAGCCAACTGAAAGGCTTTATTTCAGCCAGCTGGGACTACACTCGGGTACTCAGGATGTAACTGTAGCACTGAGTGTTCAGAGCACAGGGTTTTTGAAGGTCAAAAACCATATCTTGGCATCTCAATCAGCAGTTACAGGTAGGACTTTGTGTAAGAAAGTAGTTTGACAGAAGCAAAGATAAGCAGGTAGTTGAAGAGGGGAGGGCGGTTCTGCTCAAGAAGGCAATTTAAGAGTAGCTAATTTAACTGGGGCATCTTGACCTTGGGTCCCTAGAATGGAGTTGGGTAATTTTCCATGGGATTCTCCTTCATGGGGATCAAATTTTAGTTAAGCCTGAAATGGCCTCAGCAAGAATTCAAGACGGAGGAACCTCTGCACTGCTTTCCCTGGAGCTTTGAGTTATTGTTTAAAGATATGTGAACTGGGAGGTGGTGGCGCACAATTTAATCCCAGTACTTGGGAGGCAGAGGCATGTGGATCTCTGTGAGTTCGAGGTCAGCTTGGTCTCCAGAGTGAGTTCCAGGACAGCTAGGAGGGCTGTTATACAGAGAAACTCTTAACAGCGTGGCTGGAAGGGCTTAAAAGCATCATTTGGAACGGCAATGACCAAAGCATGAAAGTGATGGTTTTTAATCATTTTAGGGACTGGCCACAGACATAACATGCTTGTTACAAAGGTTTAGATTGACTGTGCTGCAGGAAGGAAAGGTAAATCTGACAAGTGTAAATGACCCTAAATGTCCTGTGCAATTCTTTCCCTTAGCGACTTCCGCTGACCGCTTTTATCGAATAGACAGATCTCAGGTAAGTTCTTTCCAGCTTCGTTATGAAAGCGAACTGTCTCTCAGTCAGTGCACTGTATTGGTAGTCAGTCTTATAGATTTTGCTAATGAAAATATTAAAGTGTTCCCAGATTGTAGGACAGTGTGTGTAACAGTGCTTCTTGTCTGCGTGTGTTTTGTAACTCATGGGCTCAATGAAATGGCCGATGAAAATAGATAATAACTTGAGTTATAATTATTATCACACTCTAAGTTTTCATTTACATGGTACTTGTAATCCAGCCAAGGCAATGCTTACACTTTTTAGATGCATTTTTGTTTAGTTGGTATATATGTAGATGACGTAGATTTATTTGGTTTACTAATACTCTCCCATATTTAATAATGAGGAAAAATTATGTTTACCCAAGGCTAAAAAGTCTCCCCACTATTGAGATTTTCCTGGAACAATACTTACACAGTGTTGAACCGATTGAAAACCAGCCATTTCTTAACCATGGCCACTTAGCTTTGGGGCAGAAGTCCAAGCTGTTGTGTGCTCGTACTGGACCACGTAGCCTGTCGGATGCTACATCTTATTGCACCTGGCAAGAAACAGGGGAAAGGTCTTTTCTCGTCCATTTAACAGAATCCTGGTCAGGTGTGACTCCTTCACTGCGGCGGTCATCTCTCCCATTGTCCTCTATCTGCTACTTTATTAATTTAGGAAGCGATGGCAGATGCTCAAACTTCCAGTGAAACAGTGGGCTTATTTGGTTGTGTTGCACGGTTCATTCCTTATTCTGAGGGTGGTGATGTCAACACCCTGACAGGCTTGGTTTTCTCCCTTAGGAACATTTGCACTTTGTGATGGAGATTTCTCATGATGAGATTTTTATTCTGGACCCAGATATGGTGGTGTCACAGCAGGCAGGGACCCCTCCAGGAATGCCTGACCTGGTGGTTGAACAGGCCTCAGGGTGAGTGTGTTTCTTCTCGCTTAGTGCCAGCATCCACTGGCTGTGGTATGACTTCTATATCTCCTTTGACTTTGGATTGATATTCTGATGCCATAAAAACATTTGGAATTCAGATTTATTGATGTTTCCCTAAAGTACGATGCATCTAGTTTTGTAAGGCCATCTTCTGAATGGCTGTGTAGGAACCCTCATGCCCAGGCAGTCTCTTATCTTGTCTGAACCTTATTTACTGTTACACAACCTCTCCCTCTTGGGGGCTAGAAATACTGAAACTCCCATCTGTGCATCTATTTGGGTTTTTATTTGGTGTGTTATCTAGATGACACATTGGCATAGGTGATTTAGTCCTGTTTTTTTTTTTTTGACCTTGCTTCTAAATTGCTCGACACAAAGAATCTAGATTGTTCCTGTCACTCTTGTATTATTTCTCTTCCTTCAAAGAGAATTAATTCTCTTAAGCTTTTTTCACATCTGTGAGTGGAAAAAAAAATACCACCTTGTCTTAGTCAAAAATTCTATTGTTGTGATGAAACACTATGACCAAAAAGCAAGTTGGGGAAGAAAGGGTTTACTTGGCTTACACTTCAGCATTGCTGTTCAACACTGAAGGAAGTCAAACAGGACAGGATCCTGGTGTCAGGAGCTGATGCAGAGGCCATGGAGGGGTGCTGCTTCCTGGGTTGCTCCCCATGACTTTCTCAGCCTGCTTTCTTATAGAACCCAGGCCACAAGCCTAGGGATGGCACCATCCACCGTGGGCGGAACCCTTCCCTATTGATCACTAATTGAAAAAAAATACCTTACAGCTGGATCTCCTGGAGGCATTTCCTCCACTGAGGCGCCTGCCTCTCTGATGACTCCAGCTTATTTAAAATTGACATAAAAGCAGGCAGCACATCACCTCCTCTGAGAACTAGTTGTAGAGTGAATACATTGACACAGGCAAAAGGACTTTTGTCTCATGGTAGACATTCATTACATAGTCTCATCATTTCATAATGACCCTACCAATCGGGGTCTGTCATTATCCTAAGTCTGTAGAAAAGAAAATTTAGACTCAAAGTTAAGTCATTTGACTAATCTTGCACATAAAAGCCACATTCTTTTTGATGCAGATCCTGTATTTCGTTTTAGCTAAAATAGATTTTATTTTTTACTCTTCATGTGCTAAGATAACTTGTTCCATTTTATAGACATAGTTTTCCTCAGTTTTTATTAATATCACTTATTAATGATTATTTGCATATCATTTAAATAAGCAGCTACATTTCCCCCAAATTTAATTAACAGTAAAGGAAAATTACACATAAGACTGCACTAAAACACTCTTTGAGGGGCTGGAGAGATAGCTCAGTAGGTAAGAACATGCACTGCTCTTGCAAAGGACCTGAGTTCAGTTCCCAGCACTCACATCTTGTGTCTATGCTATTACATTCTAGCTTCAGGGAATCCGATGCCCTCTTCTGGGCATTGTGTGCACTTACACTCACATGTGTACATGCCCACACAGAAATACACACTATGCACATAAATAAAAATAAAATAAATCCTTAAAGAATTCTTTTATTTATTTATTTATTTATTTATTTATTTATTTATTTACTTATTTATTATGTACACAATATTCTGTCTGTGTGTGTCTGCAGGCCAGAAGAGGGCACTAAATCTCATTACAGATGGTTGTGAGCCACCATGTGGTTGCTGGGAATTGAACTCATGACCTTTGGAAGAGCAGGCAATGCTCTTAACCACTGAGCCATCTCTCCAGCCCCCTTAAAGAATTCTTGAGACTAAGTCAGAACTGAAAACTTGTAGGAAAGTATAGCAAAAAGCATTCCCACATAGCACAGAAGTTTCTGGAAACAATTGACAGCACAGTTATCATCGTTCAGAGTAAAATTGCAGTGCCTGGTCTGTGGTGAGTTTACCAAAATGTCATTTTGTAAAATGTCTAAGTTATTTTAAAAATGTTTAGCAATTCAAAAGCACTTACTTGGACTTGTTATACCAGATAGTATTGTGAACATGTGAGAGCCAATAGTGCAAAAATAAAAGCAGACAAATGTCTCTGTCCTTGTGAAGCTTCATAGATAGCAGCTCACAGACATATGGGACTGACGGCTGACATACAGGATGCCCAAGAGAGCACATACAGGCACTCAAAACAAACAGAGATTGTGTATCCATAACCACAGAGCAGAAGCAAATGTGATCACCAGAGAGAATCCAGTCTGATGATCCTACTAAGAAGAGACAGCTGCTGGTGTCTAGGGTCTGCCCCACATTATAAAGACTCCAACGTTTATTTGATGAGGAGTGGAACCATCTGTTAAGGTGGCTTTGGACGTTCTCCTCTTATTGAAAGAATAATAATGCCAAGTAGGGATAGCTTTGTCCTGGGTTATAGTTTTGTTAGTTAGATCCAAATACAGAGTGGCCTGATGATCCTTTAGCCCTTCAATCCATCCTTGATTTCTTATTTCTCAGCAGCAGTATCTTCTGGAAATAAACCAGAAACAAAGATGCTAAGAACAAGGTTGGGCTTTCTCATTTTCTAAGTTAATTTCTGTGCCTGGCTCCATTAATTCTTTACTCATGTCACATGTGTAGTACAATGACTTAATCTTCAAAATGAAATACCTCATCAATATAAAAAAGGACAAAATTATACAGATAGCTCAGAACTGTTGAGAAATGATGAAATAAAAGATGTATCTAATAAAAATGGATTTATAACAAGATCTTTATGAGAAAAAAGTAGACTAAGATGTACAATTACTTTTTGGTACCATTTTTAACCCAGGCTGTCTGACTGGTGGAACCCTTCCCTGAGGAAACGCATGCTGAGTGACAGCGGGCTGGGGATGATCACACCCCACTATGAGGACTCAGATATGAAAGATCTCAGTCACTCCAGAGTACTACAGTGAGTCTCCTGCTATTTTGTAATTATTGTTTTGAGATATAATGTAATCACATCATTTTCTCTTCACTCTCCCCCCTCTAAACCCTCCCATATACTTCCTTGTTCTCTTTCAAGTTCATGGCCTCCTTTTTCATTAATTGTTGCTGTTGTTATTGGTGTGTGTGTGTGTGTGTGTGTGCACGTGCATATGTGTGTGTGTGTGTGGCCAGCTCAGCTGAATAGTGTTACTTACATAAGAACCACGGACTATCTAACAAAAACCTTCATGCTAGACTTGAAAAGCCCTCTCACGTTGTTTGTTTGCCAGGGTTACCCAAGAGACTCTAAAACATGATAGACTATTGTTACTGCCCTTGGTTCTTCCTCAGAGGTGGAAACTAAGGTAAGTCCCCATTGCTAAAACAACATGCACTTCAGACAGAGGGCCCAGAGGCCACCAAACTGGATCTTGCTGTTTTTATTTATGTTACCATGATTGCTAGGTGAGGGAGGGCCTGAAACATGAGCTGTTTCCAGTGGTGATCAAGCTGTCTCATGTGTCTGTCACTCTTGGTGTGTCGCTTTGCTTGGGGTTATCTGCAGGACAGGTCATGATGGATCTCCATCTTCTGTTGTCTTCCTAGGGAGCTACCTGGAGACTGTGCCTCTGTAAACGTTTTAAGCTTCACTAGTGTGTTTGTTACTGGAGACAAGAGTATGTCAGATCCCTTGCATACCCTAAAGTCACACATGAGAGTTTTGAATAGTTAGGAAAGGACTCACAGGCTTTTGTTATCTCGATTTCTGAATGTATACACATGTGTTTGTGAAGTATTGTCCAGTAGGTTTCGTTTCTAGGATGGTGTGATAGTTTTGTCACCTTGACATAATTTAGAATCTCAGTGTGGGAGTGTCTAGACCAAGTTGACCTGTAAGTCTGCCTTTGAGAAATTTTCTTAATTATGTTAAGTGATGTGGGAAGAGCCCATCTAACAGTGAGTGCCATTTCTTGAGTTTGGATCTTGGACTTTGTTAAAGAGGAGCAAGTTAGCTGAGCAGTCAGCACACATGCATTCATCAACCTCTCTCTGCCCTTGGGTGTGGATGTGGGGTGACAGCTGCTTCCGTGCGCCTTGACTTCCCTACAATGATGGATTGTCACCTGGAATTGGGAGCTATGGTTGATGCTTTCTTCTCAAAGCTGGCAGAAAGGAATCTGGGACAAGGCAGGTATTTTTTTGTGTGGATATGGGATGTGCAGGTGAACAGACACAGCTCCTCTGAATAGGTCTATATTGTAGGCGTCCTTTCTCTTTAGGTCCAATCACGGTTGGAAAGTAGCATGCATTTGAAGTTTTGGAGAGCGACTGGTACTTCGTGCTATGTGAATCCTCTTGTCTGCTCATTATTTTTTGTTTTGTTTTGTTTTTTGTTTTTTTTGAGACAGGGTTTCTCTGTGGTTTTGGAGCCTGTCCTGGAACTAGCTCTTGTAGACCAGGCTGGTCTCGAACTCACAGAGATCCGCCTGCCTCTGCCTCCCGAGTGCTGGGATTAAAGGCGTGCGCCACCACTGCCCAGCTTATAGTTTGCTGCCGGAATACATTATAGAGTGTAGTTCGAGGTTATAGTCTGAGGTCATTCATTTGCACCCCCTTTTAACTTCAGGACAATCACTCCACCTCAGAGGTTGTGGAACTACACTGTCGTTTATGAAACTGGGCTTTTTCCTTTTTTCAGTCCAGTCCAAGGTCCTAATCAAATAGTGACATTGTCTTTCTAACCTTCAATCTTACCTTTGCACAGAATAACAGGATTACTAAACTTCTTAGAAGCCTGCAGTTAAATGAAGAGCAAGGCACCGCATTGTTTCTAAAGAAAGACCGGAAGCAATTTCCCCTGGACAAAGGAAGAAAAATGAGAAATCTCAAGCTAATTATTTCATTGGCAAAGGTTCTACTTAGACACCCTGAGGGCAAAAGGAGACTTCATTTTAATTACTTCTCTGTATTACCTCTTATTTTCTTATGTGAAGAGGAGAAAGGAAAAAAAATGAATTGCTATGGATTTTCTCTTTTTAATTAAACTGTGTTGTTGGTTTCGGGTGGCATTTTGATTGCTTGAAATTCGGAGTGTTTTTCCATTTCCTTTTCATACAGTATTAGGGCTTGGGACCAGGGATGACTCAGCCGTCTGTGAATGGCTAAATAAGTGGTCATCTATCTGTGGGCAGACTTATAGGAAAATTAGAGTTTTAATTATCTGCAGAAATAAACATTAAGCCTTGACAGAGCATCCGAGTGTTTCTATATATATATGTGATTTCCAGAGAGTGGGCCGTTATATCAATCTAGTCCTCTGTGTTTGGAGTTTTCTCTAGAGAGCATCCCAAGAACTGCAAATGCACGGAGCACATCCCATAACAGCCAGCATCTTAAACCTGTACCGGAACAAGCTCTCAGTTTCTGTTTGGACTGGACTGTGTAGTTGTCTCTGTCTCCGTGAACCACAGCAGATCCCGAAGGGCTTTATGGGAAGTGGTACAATGTTTGCACATCTTCCACTTTCCAGTTCAGTGCACTGTCTGACGTAAGGCGAACACTACAGAAGGAGTTGAGGTACTGTATTGTTTAGGGAAGAATAACGGGAGCCATACATGTTTTCTATAAACAATATATTTTGAAATACTCTTCATCTTTGCTTGGTTGAATCTATGGATCCCCTGGACACAGAACACTCACCGTAGTGTCTTTTTTATTAATTGATGTAGGAGGGTCCAGCGCGCGGTAGGTAGTGCCATTCCTGGGCAGGTGAGCTTGGACTAAAAGCTAGCTGAGCATATACCAGAGAGCAAGTCAGGAAGACAGTCAGAGAGCAACATCCTTCCGGATTTGTGCTTCAGGCCTCTGCTTAGGTTCCTGTCTTGACATCCCTTGATGATAAACTGTGGCCTCGAAGTATAAGTCTAATAAGCCTTTCCTCTTCAAGTTGCAGCATCTTGATAAGTGTATTTTTCTGT
>NW_004949102.1:13482674-13487437 GCF_000317375.1 Microtus ochrogaster | reverse complement strand
TATATATATTCCACAGTTTCTTAATATTGCAAAGTATCTTTGCAGTGGAAATATTTATGAATAAATACATGGAAAGAACATGAGAAATTATTGCAATGAGACTGGCATCTGTTATTCCATCCCTAAGCCTCAGACAATGTGGAGCCAAAATGGGTTTAATTTCAACATCTTGACGATACTAAACAACTGACTCCTGCAGAACAAATCAAAAGCCTTAAAGTCTTGGAACTGAAAATGCTACTTATCAGAATTTTGACATCATAAATAGCATTCACCGAATGATTTATGACTCTAAATCATTTATCAATAAAAGGTATTTGTATACAAATATGCAAAGTATTTCATTTGATTGCAGAACCTCAATAAACAATAAAGACATAGGAAGAGAAACAATAAAGATAAACACATAAATCAATAGCAAAAAGAATAAAACAAGATAAATGACTAACAATTACATTGAAAAAAATTGATTCTCTGAGAACACAAATAAGAGAGGCCATATTCTGGAAAAAAATATAATCTTCCCTCCAAGGGCTGGAAGAGAAAAGACTGGTACACAGTTTTCCCCAGCTCAGTCTTCCTCCTCAGCAGTCAGGCCACTGCAAGGCTCTTCCCACCCGAGCCCCCTTGGATCTTCTCAGTGTTTTCTCGTTGTTTGAACACACTTAGCTTCCTGGCTGCATCATTCTCCTTCCTTCTTCAAGAATGGCGAGAAGGAAGCTGTGAACAGAAGGAACGCTCCTTTTGTCTCTGCTGTGTCTTGTTGAGGTCATGCTGTTTCCACTTGGAATCATGAGGATTCCTAGATAGGTATGTACATGCCTACGCACAAGCATTTACACGCACATGCCTCCTCCAGGAGGGTCTGTGATTCCGAAGGACACACTATATGTATGTAACATACGTATGCTGTCTTCAAACCTGGCACAGAGTAAAGGGCAACCTTGAAGAACTGATTTTGATTTAAATTGGCAAGAGATGACCGAGACGTTTTCCTGTCAGGATCCTAATGACTTTAACAGAATAGTTTCTATGTCTAAGAAAGTTTCCATCAAATGGCATGTGGGTAGAGTCGTAGCCCAGTGGATAGACTGCCTGTGGAGCACGTACAGAGTGCTGGGTTTGATAGCAGCACCTCATCAAAATGTGTCTTTGCACCCAGGGGCTGTGGTAGGAGAATCAGAAGAACGAGATCATCCTTAGCTACTTAGCGAGTTAGACAAACTGCATGAGACCTTGTTTTGAAACAGAGAAACATCCCTGTCCTCATCATTCATTGCTCAGCGGTCACCCTTAGTGAGACTGTATTTGGTTCGGATGGAAGACCCAAAAGATCCAGTTCACTTAAATTTAATCAAGCAATCTATTTGAAGTTTTCATCACTGTGTCTGTGAGATAAGAAAGGAGATAGAAACTCTGGCCTTCTCTGAGCACTCTGAAAACAGGGAAGACTGACATTTGAGCCGATTGAAAGTCAGCAGGCACAGGACCCAGAGACGGATTTAGTTTCCGAGTAATAATAACCATGCGGGTTTCAAATTTTCGGCTTATGAGACTCCTCTAAATTGATGGAATGACACACACCTATTTATTTATTTATCATAATTTTATTGTATTATGATAATATATTATTACCTCCAGATCCTACGCCTGAAAGGTCCAAAATGGAGGAATATCACGCAAGTAAGAAGGGTTTACTTTGGCCCTGGTCTAAGATACTGAGTGAGATTGTAGTGAGCTGCCCCAGAGCAGGCCAAAACCTGGCACTCCTAAGAAGTGAAATTGAGTCATTAGGAAAACATGGAGATGCCTGTGTCAAAGCTTTTATATGTTACCTCATTGGCTGATCAAGGCTGATGGATCTCTGCCATGGGCAGAATATGAGTTACAGTTAGCAAGCGTGTGAAGTCTGATTGATGACTTTATTTTACTTCCAGGGAACAAATTGGACAGCTGAACCAATCACTATTGGGCACCTTCAGTAGCCATGATAGGTGCTGGAGATATAAGCTTAAGTAAGAAAAGCTTATATTTAATGGAGAAGTCTTATAGAAACTATTGGTTATAATTCCTACTGATACATATCGTAGTGGATATCTTCAGAGAGAAAACTAGAAACCAGTATTTGTTCTTTCCTTTATATTCCACTTTTTATTTTTTCTTATATGGAAAGTATGAATATTTAGTGAAAATGGCTTTAAGAGCAGTACGCTTTGAAAGGATTCTCAGGCCTACCTTACTGTACTATTACACATGGGCTGGTAAATGCCAACTTTTTCTTTATGTGACAGAAATGTCCCTCAGAGAACACTGTGATAATGAACATCACTTTGCCTGGCTATGTTTAAAAAAAAAATCTGTAACCAAGAAACCATTTAGGATTAACCAAAACACACCATCATACTGTAAACCCGAAATTCTGTCTTTTCTACATAGCTTCCAATTCTGTCATGATATCAAGATAGCAGCCCTTCCGTCTTCCCTCATTTCTGAGAATTCACATGTTTCTTGGCTGGAAGAGAAATAACTTCATGCCCTCTGGCTCTCTTCTGTTTTCTTCCCCCAGTTTCTCCCCGGGAACATAAGGTTATGACCCAACCCTACTGAAAATGGGGTTTGCACTTGCTGCCAAGGCTCCAGGTTGCTGGGAGGGAGATGAATGATTGGGTGAGGATTTGGACTGTGGAAAAACTCTTTGCACATCACAGTCAGATAAGAAGAAAATTAATCTTCTTAGTGGGGTGTGGGGTTTAGTTGGGCTGCAAGATGGAATCGGGGCTGTCAGAAAAGAGATCGTCTCTGGCGTGTGTTTGGCTGAGATAGTTGAGTGCCCTCCCTGCTCATCTTTGACTCTGTGTTTTACCTTGGCTAGTCACCCCAGCTGGAAGAAACGCAGGAAAAGCACCTTTCTTTGCTCTCCTTTGTCTCCTTGCTGTCCTTGAGTGCTTGCCCATGAGAGCCAAACACACAAGAATCTCCTATCCTTCTATGTGATATGTGTAAAACATTCCTAATAAGATATTTTCATTTTCTTTTTATGACCACTTCTTAAAAAATTATTCATGCAGAAGACCTATTCCATTTGAGGAAATTAAGACATGCTTCCAGGCTCACCTAGGAGAATAGCCATCAGAGATCCCCTGTAAGCAGTTCTTGCTTTGACTGGCATTGCAAGGGAAAGGGGGGGGGTTGCTATGAGAATATGTTCCAACATTAAGACATATATTTTATGGAAAATGCTGCCAGGAAATTCTGGCTTTCCAGTTTTACGAGTTCCAAATTTTGCCAACAATTACTGGGAATATTGTAACTGTTAAGTGGTTCAGGTTTTTTTTTTTTTTTCATTTGTAAAAGTTGGCAGCCTTGCCTGTCCTCACCTGGGCAACAGTAGTTGGAATGCATAAAAAGCAGCTAGAGGCTTCTTTAAATCACATGCGTTTGTTCCCCAGTTGGTCAAATTGTACATTGCTAATTCTGTCCCTACAATATGGTGAGCTGTATCTGGAATAGCAGCACGTAATAAAGCTTGAAAGAAGAATGAATCAATGTTGGCTGTTAGAGAAAAGGCTGGGCCTGGTGGTGCAGACCTGCCTTCCCAGCTACTCAGGAGGATGAAACAAGAAGATTGCAAACTCAAGGCCCAGCTGGGCTTCAGAGCAGTGGTGCCCCATCAGACTAAAATAGACAGGTATTTAATGTATTGCTGTGGCGGATCTAATCCTGATCCCATTGCAGCAAAGTAATGGGGAGAATTCTGAGTGCATTGTCTGGCAGTGCGATCCATTTTTATGTTGCAAACTCCAATGCAAATATATTTGATCTAGGGAGAGTATGTGGCAAAATAATAAGGATGTACTCATGTTCCTTAGAGGAGATGGTGGTATTTCACGGGTTAAAAAGCAGAAAGTTCTGATGATAGGTACAAGGAGTTATAGGCAATTCTGATGAGCTCAGTAGAAAGGCAGAGTAGCTAGAAAGAGGGTTGTCCAGCAGCCTACACCATAAGATGCTTTCTATACCACATCTGTATTTGAGGTTTTCTTACTTCTTTAGTCCTTGAAGACATTTAGAGATATTTTAAATGGAGAAAGAGATGATTTGGCACATAGGATCCTAACTATCTAAAGATTCTGCATGTACAGACTCCCAGACATGTATAAGTGGATCTAACCAAAAGAGACAAGAGAATGTCTGAGCAAGACAAAGTGTAGGACCCTTACATGCAGAAGGCTCATGGCTTCTTCTCAGCTTACCAAGGAGGCTGGGGACAGTGGACAGGCACTCCAGGGGACTGGTAAAAATAACCTTCAAAAGCCACAGCAGAGGGGATGGAAAGGTAGCTTTGGGTTAAGAGCTCAGACCGCTAGAAGATTAATTTCCATGCCCAGTGCCCACACAGTGGCTCACAGCCTTCTGTAAGTCCAGTCCTAGGGGATTCAAAAACCATCCAGCCTCCGTGGGCACTACATGTTTGTAGCATACAGACATATATTCAAGAAAATACTCATGCACATAAAATAAAAATAAGTAAAAACATTTTGATTACGTAAATAAAGAATAAAATCAGAACAGAGATAATGTCTTCCATAACAGTTTGCTTCCAGGCATTACGAGAAGCAAAATGTTAGAGATTTTTTTTGTGTGACGAAGCTGCTTCAGTATCATTTAAAACTAGGTGGTGATAACTTCTGCCTGCATGCAGAATCTGGAATGCTGTTTGGCCAATACAGAGAGAGAGAAAGAGACAGAGAGTGAGACACACA
>NW_004949102.1:13460003-13482544 GCF_000317375.1 Microtus ochrogaster | reverse complement strand
GAGAGAGAGAGATTGCAAGAATGTGCTGAAAGTGGAGGCTCTGTGCACAGCCTGTCTTATCTCCCCTGAAAGCAGCCCTGTGCCAGTAGCAGGTGCTCCATGTCATGGGTTTTTGTAAGTCACCTCTCTTTAATCCAGTTGCCAGATCATCCCTGAGGGCCTCATTGTGACAGGATGGTATTGGCTCTCGACAGTTTGATAAATGGAATAGGAATACAGCCTAGGGAGGATAATGTCCAAGCTAAAACAAGTGACCCTCCATACAAGGGATGCTAGTTCTACCAACTGATAGTGCTCTTTTCCCAAAGGCTAAGTTTTTTATTTGGGGTTATTAATAACTCTTTAGAGAATTCTGGGCCGGCACCCATACTATGAGAAAAGCAAACACAGTTCACTGGGGTCCAAAACAGTTATCTCTCGTTCTCTGAAAGGAAACAAAACATAGCACTGAGTCGTCTGTCAGTTCATTCTTCCAAGAGCTACACCCTTGGGAGCCCCAATACCTTGGGATTTCTACCACATCACTGGACATAGCAACAGGATGCTCAGGCAACAGAAGGTAATGTAGGAATGACCACTCAGAATCGGGGCTATTTCCGACCATCCTACAGGGGCCATAACTGTGTTAAATATGACTTCTTTGTCTCTGCCTGTGCCATGAAGTATTTCTGCTACAAATCAGAGCTGGGAGGAAGCCTTCAAGCTGCTTCTTTCATCCTTCCCTCCCCTCAGTGTTAGTGAGGAGCCAGCTCACTGGCCTAGTTCTACCCTTTGTCTCCACAGAGAAGGGACGGTCCCTCAGGGCATGTGGATGAATCAATGCTAGGGGAGCAGGGAGGCCTTCAGGCACCGTGGTGTAGTTGGGTCCCACCCATCCTTCTGTTTGCCTGTGTTCTCAGAGTCCAGAGTTTCCTATGCTAAGGCCTGTTTCAAAGTTCTGGCTACCTTCCCTCCTCCCTCGTACTTGACCCCACAAAAACCCACTAGTCCAGCATGCTGCTTCCTCAGGCTTCCTCAGGCTTCCTCAGACTTTACCCTAACTCTGGTTTTCTCTGTCAATTTGCCTTTGGAAGTCATTGCAGCAAATGGATATAGAGAATGGGTAGTCAGTCATTTTCAAAACAGTTCTAAAATAACTGTCCGTGCATCCCTGCGATGCGTGTTTGGGGGTTGGGACACATTCGGGTGTGTGGTCCAGGGCACACAAGTTCAGGTGCGTGAGTCACTCCTGGAAATAGGAAGAAGGGGCTTAGAGAGTGGGACTTCTGGTGAGAACGCTTGTGACACTTGAGTCCACAATTTTGAAGAGTGGGAGAAAGCTATCTGTATAAGAGAGAGACCCCAATTTAAAATTAGGGAGATGGAGACTGTGCTTCTCTCTTTCTGAGTTTCTGATTCCTCACGCAATGCCATGCAGTACACTCTCCACACTTCACAACACGTAGTACATACTGTGCCCTCAAGGCCACCACAGTGTTCCAGCTGGTACCCAGCCTTGCCTTTCTTTCCCTCTCTCAGTGGGCGGTCAGTCTCATTCCCTCCTCGGGTTCCTAGAAAGCGCTGGGCAAATATTCTGAGCATCTCTCATAGGAGAATGGAGCTAAGTTCTTCACAATGCTGGGCAAACAACCCGTTTTTTCTCAGAGAATCTGTGGGCACTTTGCAGGCCTGCCGTCGTTATTACTGAGGTTCTTGGGTCTTTAACTCTGTCTTTTGTGGATGGTTGTGGTATATGATGGAGAGACCTCGGCGTTCTTGAACATAGAAGGATTGGGGGGAGGTAGTGGCTTCTCAGATCAGGATTCCCACTCCAGCAGACATTGTCTCCTAAGGAGAGGGTGGGACAGGAAGCTTCAGTTCCCTAGGAGAACTCTTTAAGAAGAGAACCAAAACTTAGTGGTCGTACCTATTATTTTTTTCTCTGTATTTTACAACTGGGTTCTGAGTCTTTACTTGAACTTCATCATTAGCTGGATGAGGATTTCTCAATTGCTGGACACCCCAGCATAGATATGAAGCATCCTCCTCATGACTGTGTGAGATGACTGGCCTTTCTCAGAAGCTTCAAGTGCTAAACCTGACGGCCTCAGCTGGCCTTCACAGACCAGAGCTTCATGGTTTTATGATGTGTGCTTTTAAAAACTTCTCAAGGACCAGTGAGGTAGTTCACTGGGTAAAAGCACATGCTGCCAAGCTTGAGGACTTGAATTTTATCCCTGGAACCCACACGGTGCAAGGAGGAAACCAACTCACCCAAGCTGTCTTCTACTTCTATGTGTATGCAGCAACCTCCCATTAACCCAAATAAATGTAATATAATTTAAAAATAACCTACATATCCCCAAAATGGAAATGGATTTTATCTCAACCTGAACTTAGTTAGGGCTTCCCAAGCGCTTCTGAAGACTGCCACCCTGGTTCCTGTGGGTGTGGCTCCTTTGGTTGGATCTTTTCTGTTTCATTTCCCCCCTTTTAAGAAGTGCTCTGACAAATGTTTTTCTTTTGCAAAGATTGATTCTTGCACTAAGTCCTCACAGATTTAAAATGCTCACATGTTGTCTGGTGGTCAGGTTTCCATATTGAATAAGCAGGTAAACCTAACTCTGCCTCTTTCCTTTATCTATTGCTTCCTGTGCTGAAGGCCCACTTTTCTCTATTCTTCCTCATCCCTTCACTTTGAAGAAACTCCTTTCTCATTTTGTTTACATTGCTGGAAAAGAACGGTAGGTGGCAGTAACATTTCAACTCAAAGGGCGTAGGGCCTGCTACAAACAGGAATGGTATTCAGCAGGAAAAAGCAGATTGTACAAGCTAATGGTGAAATTGCTATTTTTTTTGAAAAAAAAGCCTAATATATGTCAACACAAGAGTCTATTTTAAAAATAAACACTGTATTTCAAACACAGCTCCGACAGGGGCCATCCTTGGGGGTATTTGCACAGACAGTCTTAAAAATGGAGTTGTAAAGAGAAAGGAAACAAAGGCGTGGATATTCACTTCAGATGAAGGGCTCATCAGGGTTTGTGACACGCAGCTCGGGACTTTTGCCTCCATGACAATGCCCATCTCTGTGCTCCCCACCCCACTGCCCTCTTCTCTGCCCTTCCCCTGAGTTGGGAGTGAATGTTACCTTTGAGGCCTCTGGCTGTCCCTGAAGGGGTTTGTGACCACTTGAATAGAGTGTGCTTGTCTCTCTCCTCTCAATGCCACTTTGTGTGGTGCTTAGCTTTCATCCTTGCTCTCCTTCTCGACTGCTCTTTTATGGTCTATGCTTTGTCCATTGTGTCAGAGAAATGAGATAATTAGATGGAACAAAAGCCAAGAAGACACAAGGATGGGTTTATGTAGTTGACGAGGATTCTCAATGCAGAAAAAAAAAATTTTTTTTTTGGTCCCATTTTCCTTAATTGTAGATGCTCTGGGACCAGAGTGAAGGTGGCAAAGTTTGCCCTTGGATTCACTGCCTGACTGTTTCTCACCAAGTCTTCGCTGTGATCTCAAGAAGTGCTGTGCTCTAGGGATTGATGGAAGAAGCTCAAACAAGGAAAGCTGTTTGCCTTGAGATAAGAATCTATAGTCCACTTTCAAAGCACACCAAACCACACCTAGGTTTCCTGGGTTTAAATGGAGATTCTTGCCCAGGTTCTGAACACTGCTGGGTGTCTGTACAGCACCCTTACACAGGTAACAGAAAATAAAGATGGCATTTCCCTAGCAATAAAACGGAGCTTGAAAATGTGCCTGGAAGGAGTGTCCCGTGGGGAATTGGTTTCCATCTGAGACTTCTTAGGTGTCTCACTGGGAGCCAGAATACTCTCTTAAGCATGACACCAAGTGACCATGCTCAGATATGCCTGAAAATTTACAACGGGAGCAGAGTGTTCCTATGTGGTGGGCTTTACTACAAAAAGTTACGTTCTACCAAAGTATGAGGAGTATAGATTAAGAGAGGCCAGGAGGTTCTGAGGGGCTGTAGTCAGGAAAACGAAGAAGAAAAAGAATGGGTTGGGCAAGGAAATGCAAAGTTGATAAGACAGACAAGAAGCTTCTCCATGTATGTATGTATGTATGTATGTATGTATGTATGTATGTATGTATGTATGTATTGGTTTTTTGAGATAAGGTTTCTCTGTGTAGCAGTCCTGGCTGTCCTGGAACTCACAGAGATCTGTTTGCCCTCCGTCTCCTGAGTGATGGGAATAAAGACGTTCACTGAATAGGATGTGTAATCACCCCAGTCTTACAGAAATGACTTTGTTAGCTATAGTCCTCACCTGGAAGGTGAAGAGCAAAGGCATCACAAGAAAGGAACATTAGTAAAATCCATGCACACAATAGCTCTCTGTACATGGGCATGCGTGCTGTTTTCTTCTCTGCTTTATTCCCCAATGGGGCTCTTACCA
Organism: Microtus ochrogaster; assembly: GCF_000317375.1. Classification (NCBI taxonomy): domain Eukaryota; kingdom Metazoa; phylum Chordata; class Mammalia; order Rodentia; family Cricetidae; genus Microtus; species Microtus ochrogaster. The sequence continues at coordinate 13,478,141 of NW_004949102.1, read as the reverse complement.
CTAAGACTGGTATATTTACTCACAGTGTGCTGAGCAGTGTGTATAGTCAGTACAGGCGCCAGCTCACCTAGAGCGGCTGCTGTATTTCTGTTATAATTTTGCCGTACTGGACAAGTCTGTGCCTATAAATATCCCAGAGTTCTTCTACCCCGTCTACTGTCAATTGTCTTAGAAGAATATCTCAGTATTGTCAGAATATAATTTCCTCTCTGTGTCTCAACTAGGCTTTCATACCTATCTTGCATGTTTTTTTAAAGCTCCTCTCAGTGTGGTGGCCCCATCATTCTGATGGTCTCCCAGCATTGTGATGGTTAAGTATGTATCTTGGGAATTCTGGGAAGGAAGATAAGCATTATTTTGTAGATAATTCTTTTCAAAAAGTTAAAGAATGTGTAGGTAGGATCTTAGGACTCACCTATTCTGTCCTCTTTGACATCCAGTTTCTAAGGAAGGAAATGATGCAGATACCCTAAAGGAAGGACCAAGGAGGAAAACCATGGATGCTATTAAATGAAAGCCACGAGATGAGAGGAAAGTGGAACACTGTGTTGAGACTTAAAAAAAGAATTAAGATAGTATCGTTAAAATATAGAATTTTATAAATCTTACAGATTTAGAGCAACTCGTGGGAGCTGCCACAAATGCACATCTCCAAAGCCTATTGCAAAGCATTATGCGAGGTTAAAAGACTAGAATAGCCATGACATCTATTACTTCAGCTCTGAGTTCACTGATGGGCAGTGAGGAAATGGCGCAGGAGGTACCACACTTTTGAAGAACATGTCCCTTCATGTTTAACGCACTCTTGCTGTTATATCTTGACTCTTTGCTCGTAAGAAATTGGACATGAAGTTTTCAGTGTCCTTAGGCCTATGGCTGACCTACATGAAAGGCAGGAGGTTGTGAATGGAAATTGTGGATAGATGGCAGTTTGAGAATGGTCTTTGATCTTGTGCCTTATGACTGTCAAGAGTCTAGATACAGCACTGTCCAATACAGGATCCCATGGTCAGTATGTGCCTTAGGTCTCATTCTCTCAGATTCTTATAGTGTAAAATAATTGTATAGAGTTTAGTATAATGATAAATCACAAAAGCATATGGTTTAGTGGTTCTCAGTCTGTGGCTCACAACCCCTTTGGGAGTATAATGACCCTTTCACAGGGGTCACATATCAAATATCTTGCATATCAGATATTTACATTATGATTCTTAACAATTCATACCAAAATTGCAGTTATAAAGTAGCAAAGAAATACTTTTATGGTTAGAAGTCACCACAACATGAGGAACTGTATTAAAGGATCTCAGCATTAGGAAGATTGAGAAACACTGATATAGTTAGATCATTTCATATATTCACACTCTCCTGGTGAAAACCTTGATTTCAGAGAATAAATGCAGTCCATGAGAAGTCTAGAGATGTCTGGTGGCATATGCCTTTAATTCTAGCACTTGAGAGGCAGAGGCAGGGGATCTCTGTGACTTCAAAGCCAGCTTAGTCTAGAGTTAGTTCTAGGACAGCCAGGGCTACATAGAGAAACCCTGTCTCAAAAACAAAAACAAAAAAAAGAAAACAAAAACAAAAGTCTAGAAATATTACCTACAGCTTTAACACAGATTTGCCTTTGTTTTTTGTTTTTTTTAAAATGATTGCTTGGAGAATTCAAACATCTTTTGTTTTAGGATCCCTAGTCTGTCTTTGTTAGTTTAAATATAAAGTAAAATAAAAAGATATACTAGTTAATGTCATGATCCTATACATAAAACAGTGCTGTTTCTCTGGATCTTCTCTGACATGGCTAGAGGCACTGGCCAGCAGAAATTGTTCTGATCCTATGGTTCTTGCAGTTATTGTGGGTCTTTTTCTGCAGTGTCCCTGAGTCTTTATTATAGGAGTTGCATTGTTGAGTCTTCAGTATAAGAGTTCCATTATAGATGTACTCAATGGGGCTGTGCACAGCATGGTTACTTATTCTTTGTAGTTAGCCAATTGTGGATCATGTTCTTTACTCAAGATCCCTCCAAACAGCCTGGTAACCTCCCTAAATGTGGGTTTCGGCCTTGTGAACTGATATTCCAGTCAAGAGCACACAGGGGTTCTCTCCCTTCATTCTTGCCATCATTATTATTATTTGAATGTTTTGATGATGATGGCCACTCTAACAGGAGTAAGATCTTATGGTTGTAGATGGAAGTTTCTGTCCCACCTGGTCTTACAGTCATTCAGTCTCAAAGAAATACACAGAGGCTTATATTAATTATAAACTGTCCTATTAGCTAAGGCTTATTATTAATTATCTCTTACAACTTAAATTAATCCATAATTCTTGTCTATCTTTAGCCACATGGCTTGATACCTTTTCTCAGTGCAGCTTTTTTTTTTTTTATCTTACTTCCTCTGCATTTGGGTGGCGACTGCAGACTGAGCCTTTCCTCTTCCCAGAATTCTCTTAGTCTGGTTGCCCTGCCTATACTTCCTGCCAGGCTACTGGCCAATCAGTATTTTATTAAACCAATATGAGTCACAAATCTTAATAGTGTACAAGAGCATTTCCCACAGCACATGATTTTGGCTTTGGGCTTCCATTTTATGGATGACATGATTCTGAGCAGTTTGTTTGTTTGTTTCTATCATTTGTGTCTTTTGGGAAATGTTGGTTGTGATCTTTTGCTTGATTGATTCTTTTGTGCTATCATTTTTCATTATATATTGCATATTTTATCCCTTTCAATTGCTTTCTTTGCTGTGCAGGAATCTTTCAGTGTGATAGAATTGCATTTGTCTTTGCTTCTGTTTCTATCGCTTTCAAGGTCTATCCAGACAATGTTGTTCATGCCACTGTCGTGACACTTTTATTAATTCTTTTCCTAGTAATTGTGTTTTTTGGGGACCTTATGTAAGTTTTTAATCTATTAGTGTTGGTTTTATTTTTTAATTAAACACATACTAGTTGTACATTTATGGAAAATTGAGTTGACTCTTGTATATAAGGAAATAATCTAATTTCATTCTTTTGCATGCAGATTTTTGGTTCTCCCAGAGTCACTTGCTGAAGGCTCATTTTCTTATTGGGTGTTCTTGGTGCCTTTTTAGTAAACCAGTGAGGTGAACTACGTGTCTTTACTTATGATCTTTATTCTTATTCTACTCCATTTCTGGGTTTGTACATCTGTTTATGTAGAGATTACATGCTGTTTTGGTTACTCTATCTTTGTAATGAGTTTTTTCTCATTAAACTTATTCTTATACATTTAAATTAAAGTAGAATTATATCACTTAACCCTATCCTTTTCCTCCCTTCAACACCTCCCAGTCCCTCCCTTCATGTCAAATGGATAGCTTCTTTTTTATTACTATTGTTACATGTACATGTGTATATATGAACAAATATATAAATACAACTTGTTTATTTTTGTTGTTTGTGTGTATATGGTTTCAGGGCAGACCAGTTTGTGTTAAATAACTGAAGATGGATGCTAAACAGAAATCCCACACTAGCTCAGAATGGAGTATAATAAAGGGTTATTCATTTAGAGACTCACAGATCACAGTGCCCTGCACAAACAGGGAACAGGAACCAAATCCATCAGCTAGAAGAGATAGCATGTCTATTGGTATTGCTATTGGTCCAGTCTTGTCATGCAGCCATATCAAGGAGAGGGTAGTATATTTTAAAGTCTGGCAGTGTGATGCCTCCTGATTTGTTCATTTTGTTCAAGATTGCCTTGCTTTCCTGAGATCCTTTTTGATGCTATATTAATTATAAGATAGTGTTTACAATATATGTAAAGATGACTTTGTTTTTGTATTTAATAACTAGCTCATCTTGTATTGCCATGAGTATGGCATGCCTTTCTATGTGTTGTGCATTCTTCACTTTTTTCTATTAATTTTGTATAGTCACACTTTTCTGTAGAAATCCCCCTTTTCTAGAGAATAAACTCAGCCCCCAAGACATCTTGAGATATTGCCTAAAAGTGCCTTCAATGCATTTTTACTATTTACTTTAATCCCAGCACTCGGGAGGAAGAGACAGGCAGATCTCAGTGAGTTCGAGGCCAGCCTAGTCTACAGAGTGCATTCCAGGACAAGCTCCAAAGCACCCTGTCTCAAAACAAACAAACAAACAAACAAACAAACAAACAAAAAAGAATCCAAACATCTTTTATTTTGGGATCCTTATGTCTGCAGTAATTTAAGTATAAATAAAAATAAAAAATTACCAATAAAATAGTGGAGCACTTTTAAAAGTGTTTTATGTTTTGACATTTTATATTGTTTACCTCTTATGTTACTTTTCTCTTTACCATAGCAACAGGTAGACTTTTCTCTCTCTCTAATGCACTAGTTAAAGGCAAGGTAAACCTTGCTCTTTTCTGTCTGCATGGGTTTCCTGGTCATTACATTCCTTTCTGCAGTTCTCAAATGGCTCTATTTCCCTCCCAACTTGCCGCTCTCTTCACTTTTTCCATTTTTGATGTCACGCAGATTGAATAACCATTCGTAACTTCATGTCCTCATCTCTTCTGTATGTTCCTATTGGCATTTGGATTTTTTGTGGGTCTGTGGTGGCTTTTTGATTACTTGTGATATTTTCACTGGGTAAATTCTTTCCAGAACTCTGGCTTGTGGTAGATCACTGCAGGATGATTGACTTTGGGTTGTTCGTTTACAGATGCTTTTGGATCAGCACTCTGTTCTGGAGTTTGCTCCAACATCTCAAGAGCAGGCCATCTCAGCTCAGAGCAGGGCTTTCTGCCCTGGCTTTGCAGTATATGATGTTGCTGAGTGTGTTTACAGCTTATTATAATCATGACTGTCCTCTGAAATGTAGTCCAGCTTTTACTCTATTCGGTGACTCTTCTTCACGTATGGTGCTTTAACTTATAAACATCTAGATTACTAAAAGATGTTTTTATTGGTTTCTATCTTCCTCATTATTTTTCATGGATTTTAAAGAGAATCAAAAAACAGACACTTTTACTCTTTGTTCCTGATGTGGGAGTGAAACAGTAACCCCTGAGTTTATCTCCTCTCTGTTCTCCTTACGTCAGTCAAAAATAGAAACCAGAGCATGTGACTTTCAAACATTATTTTTTTTTTGGTATTTATTTTGGAAAGTCAATTCCAGACAGTTGAAAATAGATTTATGGGCTCCATATGGAATGGCCCTAACTCCCCCAGCCATGGGTTTGCCTTTTCTGTACATTTCAGCAGTACTGAGTTATTTATGTTTCTGATAGTGTCTATGAGATTTCAGTTCTGCCTGTTTTATGTACCTATCGCTTCTGTCTAGAATTTTTTTCTCACTTACTTAATGAGCTCTCATTGGTTCCCTAAAGCTGGGTCAAGATGCTTTTGACCTGAGTTTGTTTCATTTGTAGGACCGTGACTCTCTGCATTGTTAACCTTTTACTTCTTACATTTTCTTTTATTGTTATACTTTTCACTATGGTGTAAGCATTTATTTTTCTGTATTATGGCACTATGTTATGAGTAAGTTTTTTATTCTTCACTAGATTATGACTTTTCCAATACTGCCCTTTGTTTCTTCATGACTTCATGGGGGACAAACATTTGGGGACATGACTCACTCGTTACATCGATGCATATTAAAAGACTTTAGCATGAATGATAACAATTTAGGTTTAAAGAAACAGAATAATAAATTTTAAGTATAGTCTTTGACTTCTTATTTTGGTTTTGCTGTAGTCTTTTTTTCCAATTCCCTGAATTTGAATGGAATAAGAATGTAAATAGTGCCAAGCAAGCAATAAAACACAGCCAAACCATATATATTCTGTAGATCATCATAACTACTAGTGATTGGAAAATATGGAGAGGGAATCTACATCATTGAGTTAGTGAGTGTTGGTAACAGTTCACATCGTGAGGCAGCTTCTAGATCTGAGACTATGTACATGGATGGAAATTGAGCAAGTTCAGGCCCATGGCTCTCGAGCATGGTGGGAGAGTGAGGAGCGAGGGTTCCTGTGTGTCTCAGCTGTCAGGGTTGGCTGTCAGAAAAACAATCCTTCCTTGGAATTCAGCCTCTAGGCTAAAAATAACTGCATATCCCGCTCATTGTGGGATGTTTCTTCTTTCCTGAGCTGAGTTCTGTGAAACCTTGTATGCCCATTTCCAGCCTAAACGGATGGCGTGCCTGTCTCTGAAGGGTAATCTACTGATGTTTGCACTGAAAGGTGAAATGCTGGGTGAGGGTTGAAATAGTCCATATGTCTTCAGATTCCGCAAGTCCTGGGGTGTGGGAGACGTTCAGCCACAGAAATTCGACATGAGTAATCCTTGCAAAACACTCTGAGACGGATAGTTCATCCTCGCCGCCTGGACATACTTTAGAATGCATCCCCATGGGACTTTGATGGAGCCATCTGGACTTTTTCAAATTTAGTATTAAATGCTCTGCAGGAAGGCAGGAAAGACTATGCCTTGGGGGCTCCCACCTGGGACATGCAGGAGGCCATGGGCATGGATTTCTCTTTGTTCTCATTCTCTATCAGAAATTAATTGTAAATACATTTGTGCTTAGTTTTCATAAACAAAATCAGAAGTGAAGATGTTCCTTTGTTGCTGGCTCACTTCTCATGCCCCATGCAACTTTATTAGTGCATATTATTTCTAATATATGTGCTTTATAATCATCTTTTAATTCCATTTTACCTTCTGTTCATCACACACCCACTTATTTTTCCCCTACTAAACTAGATATGGGTGTCCCTATTGTTGGATGTCTTGGGCATCTTTTGGCTTTGAGAATGCTCATTCCAAAGCTCCCTTTCTCCTAGGAAGCTCTGAAGCCAACAATTCTTAAGATCAGTTGAAGGTAATAGGATCGATCATGTTTGAAGAGCCTTAAAATGTACCGGATTCTGAACGTCAGCCTGATGGTACTGAAATCCATTCAATTCAACAAATGGGACACAGAGTCCTGCTTTTTCTGAGTATGATGTGTTTCCACATTGCCAGGAGGTAATTACCTACAAGGACCAGTGTGTAGACAGCACAAAATCTGGGAAACTTTAAGAGGCACATAAATCAGCTCCAACAGGGGACGCTGGCTGTTTCTCGGGGTAGTGATTTGTCAATTTCTGCTCATCATTCATCTGGTTTATTTGCCTCTTGAACACTCATTTTTTTTCCCCTGCCAAGTCGTGGGACTCTCTCTTTCATGTGCAAAATTCTACTTGAAAAGGCCCATGAGGCTGAAGCGGGTTAGCACTTTGCACTAATGGGTGTGTACATTTTCTTTCCATTACTACTGTGTACTCATATAATAAAAGGTTATAGTGCTCATCAGTAGATCAAGGGAAGCAGCTGCGTCCTCCAGTTGTTTAACATTGCTTCAACAACTAGTCCATCCCTCCAATGTGTGCCTCTCCTGGCTCGTGAGTATCAGTGATAGGTTACCTAGCTACATTTGCCAACATCTTCACTTGCCACGGGTTGCCACCCTAATGACTGTGATGGGCCAGCTATGAAAAGTATACAGTATATTAGAGGAAGCATGTTTGTTGCAGCCCTGTGCCATCATGCCTAAGCTGCTGACATTATAGTAACCCATAATACTCAGCCAATTGAGATAAAATGGAAATTGTATGAACTAGAATATGCCTTTAAACAAGTACATTCATTACATCACCTACTTAAGTTTCTCCTTAACTGACTCTTTTTTAAGATTTATTTGTTATTTTTTATTTTATGTGTTTGAGTGTTTTGCCTGTGTGTATGTGTGTGCCATGTGTGTGCCTGGTACCCATGGAGGCCACAAGGTGTCAGGTAATCTGGAACTATGTCAGGTAATAAGGATGACTGTGAGTCACCGTGTGGATACTGGGTACCAAACCTAGGTCCTCTGCAGGAATAGCACGTGCTCTTTACCACTGAACCATCTCTCCAGCCGCTCCTTAACTGAATTTCACTGCAATTTCTGTAAAATTATTTATGTACTGTTATCATTATCATTCATAAAATACTTACCATGTTTCTATTATCTTTTTTAGGTCACCAGTCTCTTCAGAAGATCATGGTAAGAAGATGTTATTTTTATCCTAAACTATGCAGTCAAAATTTGCCCCTGGTCCTTATTCCTCACTGTCAGAGCAGAAAATTATTAAGAAAGTCTCTAAGATGTTGACTCTGTAGTTTTCCTAGTGTGATATGTCTAACACTTTTAAAAACTTGATCCACAGAAACTGGGTTTGTTATTTGGTATTATTTACAAATCAGTTGTAACCATTTTAGAAATAATATCTTTATTTAATATCTTCTGCCTGGTTCTGTTCAGCCGTCACAAATGTATAAATTTTTAGGTAAGCATGTATTTTCTATGAATGTGATTTTCACCTCTAAAATGAGGTGTTATAGGAGGTATCTCCCAAGTCCTTTCCAGATGGTGAGGCCGCATCTCTGCACAGCCATTGGCAGAGTGCTCTAAGTCTGAAATGGAGTTGCTTGGCCAGTGAGCGAGCTGGTACTCAGTCAGGGTGAATTGTTCTTATTTTAAGAGGCAGCCGCTTCACTCAAAGGAAAAAACATCTAATTATGTCATCTCTAACCTCTGCTCACTTATTCCAACAGTCACTCAAAATTGTTTGTCGGGTGGCTGCAGTGGTTCATCATACCATAGAATGATACTTCACACATATTGGTATTCAGGTTTCACTGAGGGCTTGTTGATGTGGCTCTTTCTTGGATCTTTGAGATTATTCCATAAACATAATCCACACCTGTACATTACCACGTTCCAGTTTACTGAGTGTACATAGCATCCTTTACATATAGGCTAGGCATTTTGCAACAGATCAAATATTGTGGTTGGCTTTTTGATACTGTATTTTACCAAGGTCTGGTAGGCTCTAAGGATGGAATCTTCATCTCCCTCTACCGCTACTGTTTTAGCCTCCATCTTTTCCCATTCCCCTGTCAATAACCTGCATTCCAGGCATATGACTCTACCCAGTTTCTGGATCCCCCACCTTTTAAAAAAATTATTTATTTTTTGCATCTCCTCCTTTCATTCTTGCTGTTCCCTCGAAGGAAATGGCTCTTCCTTTCTGTCACATATATGGTTTCTGCTCACTTTTATTTTACTTTTAGTGAAAGCTTTCTGATCCACCGACTGTGACATATGTCTTCCTAAGCGTGACACACAATTCTGATGCTTTTCTTAGCTGGCTCTTTAGACTGAATTTCTTTGATATCGTGTCCAATGAAAAGAAAACATTTAAAAATGTATTTATTAAGTGAATGAATTAAGGAAATGGAGAGGGAGTTTCAGGCCACCTCTCCTGCTGCTGCCTTATAAAATCTGTCCTAATATTGGAACAATGTTGTGTCATGTTCTCTGAAGAACTGTAGGGAAAATTATGCTTGAGGCCCATTAAGTCCGAATTAGGTAATCAACCACCTAATGGTAAACCGTTATTGCATGCTATTTTGCTGATTGTTGCTGGTATGAATAGGATTTTGATTGTATATTTATAAGTCTTTCAGCTTTCATGTCCAAATGATAAATTAGAAATGTGTGTTTACCTTTATTTTGAGCTATTTTTACCCTTAATAACCTCTGGTTGCTTTTATCTTTTTGTCTGTAAGAGTACATCCTCTATTCACAGGGGTCGGAGGATTCTAAGTTAAAGTTCTGCAGTCCACTAGGACATTTTTAGGGGTTAGGAGGGGGTCTCAAAGCATATGTCAGCTCCTTTGAAGATCTGAAAGGTGGTCCCTGCCTAGATAACTTGCTCTTGATATTTTAACAACGATTAAATGTGATTAGTTGAGGGACTATTATGCAAATTTAGATGAGTATTATATTTTGGTGAATTCAAAAATGCATTATATACTTATGCCTCTTAGTCTCCTGCATCTTCGAAAAACAGTTTAAACATGTGTGCTGATTTACCTATGCTGCCTAATTGCTTATCATCGACTAGTCTGCGCATCCTTAGGGAATATTTTACGCTTCTCTATCACTATGATTTTCTCTCTAGCACACACTGTATGTTTCCTTACCTTTATATATTTTAGGAATTAATGTTTTCTGTGGCTGTCATAAAGCATCAGTGCCACACCGCCACTCTGGAATGACATTGCGATGCACCCCTAAGAGGTGAATCAGGGTTTTCCAGTTTATTCTAAAAGGACTGAGACACATTGGCAAATGGATTATGAAGGCAGACTGTAAAAGCCTGTGCCTCTCAGTGCTCTCTTTTGTTCCTTTCCACCCGCAGTGCCATTTTCTTCAGTACCAGCTGCTCCCTTCAGCTATTTCTGAAACAAAATTCATTCTTGGAGAAATCTAACTTAGAAAGTCCACTAGCTCTGCTGCTTCCCATCTTTCAGATTCTCCTCAGAGATCACCACTCTTTCTGTCTGATTCTGTTTGTCTGTGCATTGGGGCTCTTCGTATCTGATCTACGTGTCTTCTGCAGAAATGACCCTCCAGTGTGTCACAGGCACTCGAACACTGTGTTGTTATGTTCTTCCGTGCAGGAAGTGTGAGAGGAGATGTAGACTGGTTGATGTCTGCTCCACATAGCATGGAGGTTAGGTGTGTTGGCTTGTGCACACAACCCCAGCTACTCAGGAGACAGGGGCAGGAAAGTTACTCTGTGGGGGCCAACACAGGAAATTTAATGAGTTTTCTTGTCAAAAAAAAAAAAAGAGAGAGAGAGAGAAAGAAAGAAACCAAGAAAAGCTTAAAAATATAATGGCCGTCAAAGATAAATCTGCCTCCTTTGACTTTCTCTATAAACATCAACTTTTTACTAGAAACCTTTATTTTTACATCAGTCTAAGAAAGAACAAAACGCTTAATACATAATTTGCCTTGTAGTCCCCAAGGAATGAATGGGTTCAGAATTGGGTGAGTGCTCATATAAGATTGCCGACACCAGGCACAGATAGCACATACGTTATTTTTTATGTTCATAACACAGCATTAGGGTCTTTGAGAAGAGAAGATAAAATGTATTGAGCACTTACTCAGAACTTTAACCACATTATCCTGTTTCATTGTTAATAGGTAACAGCCTACAGGGCATGCGTCATCCTAACTTTATAGCCAGGGAAACAAGTCTTTAAATAACAGCTACTAAGTGGTAGAGTTAATTTAAACCCAGATTCAATATCCAAACTTTGCTTTTTTTTTAAACTTCAGCACATTGCTGGGAAAACAAAGAAATGATTGTCAGCATTAAAGTAAATTGACTGAATTATTGAGAGGGGAGGAAAGTTCCTTCTGCCTAACAAGAGTTTATTTACTGCTGTGTAAGTAATTTCTTTTTAATGACAAAGGAAAACTGAATAAAAAATAACAACTTCTCCCTCCTGCTGGGAATGACTTGTCCCAGGAGAAAAAGTGAAATACCGATGTCACATTTTCTCATAATTAGTTAGCTGAGTGAAACCGAGGCTTCGGGGAAGCCTGCCATGCGAGTCCCAGGGGGAGCATTAGGTTTTAATGCAACATCTGGAAGCTGGAATCCCACTCCGTCAGAAGATAAGCTTGGCAGTGATGGATGGCCCTTTCCCCTGAGTTTCCCTCCATTTAGTCGTTCACACTTCATCATTCCAGCGGCTGGAGTCACCTCCTCCAGCCCAGGCAGCTTCTCGAGCTCTGAGCTCTTGGGTCCTTTCTTGCCCCTTGTACGTTCATTTTCCAAGACTCTCAGACTGTTGTTCCTTAGAGCCGCCACCTACGTGAGCATCCTGAAGGGCATTTTCCAGTAAACGTCCTGGTGCAGAATGGAAGAGAATCTTCGCCATCTATACATCTGGCAGAGGATTAATATCCAGAATATATAAAGAGCTAAAAAGGTTGTCAAGGAATTGTTAAAAGAAAGAAAGAAATGACTCAGAGAATTCACAAAAGAAGAAAAAGAAAAGGTATACCATAAAAGGCTTCACTAGACACTTAAAAGAACACCAGTAAGCTACTTGATTCTTCAACAGCCTCTGAGGGGCCACCCTGTTACAGTTACACACACACACACACACACACACACGCACACACAGCCCCTGTAGTCTCACGTTTCTGTTGCCACAGTAAATACCTGACAAGAATGGCCCTGACCAATCCGGAAACTGTAATGACTGGTCACAAGCATCAAGTCTGCGGATCAGACTTGGAGTTGACTATACTTTATAATACTGGCAATAAAACATATTATTATATCGTACAGAATTCTTTGAGTTATCAAAATCATTTTTTTTCATTTTTCATTTTGTTTTTTAAAAATGGTCGATTATATTTTACATCCAAACCCAGTTTCTTCTCACTCCCCTCCTTCTGCTCCCTCCGCCTTCCCCCACCCCACCCCTGTTCACTCATCAGAGAGGGTGAGTCCTCACATGGAAAGGGGCAATGGAGCAGATCTTCTGAGTAAACTGAGAGTGTGGGGTGGAGGGTAGAAGGAGAGTAGGGAGGGGAGAAGGATGGAGGGAGGAGAACATGAGATATCAAAATTTTGTTAACTTATTTTGGGTGGCTTTTGTTTTTGTTTTCAATTTTACATTTATTGTGTGTGTGTGCGCGTGTGTGTGTGTGTGTGTGTGTGTGTGTGCACGCACATACATGTATGTATCTGCATGCTTCAAGTTGCAAATGGAGGCCAGAGAACAATTGCAGGTGTCAGCTCTTTTCTGCTACTCTGGGCGTTGCAGGGATTGGACTCAGGTTGTCAGGCTGGACCACAGGTGTCTGCCTGCTGGCCCATCTCTTCAGTTCTTAACTCACCTTTCTTTTCCTTGTATGTGTGGTATTGTGAATGAAGACAGGGCCTCTATGCATCCCAGGCAAGTACCCAATCACAGACCATATTCCCTGCTCTGTTTCTAGGTCCTATTTTGCCCAGATTGGCCTTGAACTGACTCTGTAGCCCAGGTAGGCATGGAACCGTGCCCTCCTATCTCAGCCTCCTGAGCAACTGGGATTCCAAGAAAGTACTATTACGCTTGATCCTTTTTCTAGCATGAATATAAACATACGTTTGCATACCAAAATAGTTATTATGTATAAAATCTAGCTACTTACTTCAAATAATAGCTAAACAACCACTGTGAGCCATTTCCCAGATCAAAAAGTGAAACATTCAACTTGAGCTCTTCAGGCTGCCTGCCTTTCTGACTACATTAACTTCCCTACCTTTCAGAGGAATTGCATTTTCCTCCTCGTCAGTCATGCCATTTTTTTTTATTTTACTACATGTGTGCATACCCCACATGTGAATTTATGTATGATTGTATGTACATACATGTGAATATATGGAATGAAGTTTTGCCTATTTTAAATCTCTACAAGATGAAGCAGGCTATATATTTTTCTGTGATTTGGTTTGAACCTTTGCATTTTTTAAAATAATGTTTTATTTGTTCTTTGATATTTTCATACATTTATACAATGTGTGTTTTGAGCTTAGCTACTCACCACTACCTCCTTCCAGCTCTTCCTGGTGCTCGCCACTGTTCCCCTCCCAACTTCATGTCCTCTTTCTTTATATTGTTATTAATATAATTAATAATCCTGAGCGCAATTAGGTAGTACTGGCCATAGGTGTGTAGATGTGTAACCATCGGTGAGATATGAATAATGGGAACAACCATGCTCTCCTTTTCTTAGAAGGAGCCACCAACTGACAAGAGATCCTCTGCTAAAGGGTTAAGGGTGGAGTTTTGAAGGACCATATCTTTACTGGCTGGATCTTGTGGAGATTTTGTGTAGGTAACCACAGCTACTATGAGCTATTACATGCAACCTCCACAAGCTTTCCTTCCCACCCTCCAGTTCTTACACTCTTTCTGCCCCTTCTTCCACAATGTCCTGAGGCTTAGACAGAACTGAGCACTCATGGTCATTCCTACTCAGCACCTTGACTCTATCTACCACTACCCTCTGCAAAAGAAGCTTTTCTCACCAAATTGAGAGCAACCCAATCCAAGAGTACAAACATAAATTTGTAGACGGCCAGACCACTTAACAAGACAGTAATGACAGATTACCCACTAGGGCCCAATAATCTCCCAGTCATAGGTTTGTAAGATTAATCAGATTGCATAAACTTTTGTGATTCATTTTTGGTGAGTGTCATATTTATTTTGTTTATTTGTCATGTGGTTTAGTGTTCTACTGTATGAATACATACCAATTCATGAGTATAATCTGCCATTGATAAATGCTTATATTTAATTTGATTTTGGAAAATACTACCACTATGGACGTCCTTTTCCACAACTCTTCGGGTGTCCTTATGTGAGAATTTCTCTAATGTTTAAGACCCTTGATGACAATGGCATAGTTAGGGGCTAAGTTGTACACATCTTCAGCTTTTCAGGTAAGTGGAGAAAATGGTCATTCAAGCATGTACTCTCAGCTTCAGTGGGGAAGAGCTTCCTTTGATCCACCCAGCTGATGTTTGAAATTAATGGATTGGAAAATATTTGCAAGTCTGATGTTAGTGCTACCTTGTATCTTATACATTGTGCTCAGGTTTTACACATTGGTGGAGCATCTTTTCATGTAGTTACAGGCCTCTTGTGTTTGTTCGTCTATGAAATGCTTCATTTTGTTATTGGCCCAACTGCTCTCCCTTTGGATTGTCTGTATTTTAATGATTTCATAAACATAGTTCTGAATATTATGAGTACATTTTTCTTCTCTCTGTTGTAAATTTTCTTCAGCTTGTGGGTTACATTTTGAAGTTCCTTTGGGCTTCATCCAATAGACAGATGTTCGTTATTTTAAAATATTTCAAATTATTAGTATTTTCCTGTAGTTGATGTCTTTGGGATGTTTTAAAGAATTGTATAACACAAAGTTAAAATCCCTATTGCATTCTTAAAAAAGCATAGCTGCGTTCTTTATTGATTTTATGGTTTGTTAAGAAATAAAGATGCACTTTTGCTTGATTTTTCATTGCTTGAGAATGCATATGAGCATATATGTGTTTTGATCCAACCCACCTTACTCTTTTCCAACTCCTCCAGGACCCTACCACCATATTTCTCTCAGAATTCATGTATTCATTTTAAAGCCCAGGGAGTCCAATTGGTGCTATCAGGATATCACTTAGTGTTCCTTCTACTGGAGCATGGGCAGCCCGTTGGGGGAGGAGTTTGTAGAATACCTATTTAATGTATTGTCTACATCCTTCACTGGTTTATAAAGCCTGTTTTGTCTTCTTGTCCCTGTTTTTATTTTTTATTTTAATTTACATTTTATTAACTGCTTTTTAAAAGTAGAATGACTTTTATTAGATAAAGATTGCCTAATTTACATAGGAAAACTACAAGCTTACATATGGTTTAAATACTACAAAATAAAAGCTATGGAAAATTCAAAGAGAAAATTATAAACCAGCCAATATAAATATTGGGTTGATAAGATGACATAAACTTATATGAGCAAAAGGTTTTATATATCATAATAATCAAAGGGCTTGGTTATCATGGAATACTTTTCAGTTGATCGCAGAGAAATTATCATTACTACCTTAAATCTTTTTTTCTTTATTATTTTGTTGGATATTTCATGTGTGTGTACTATATTTACATCATTTTCATCCCTCCTTCTTCCCCAAATTCTCCCTCTCCCCTCCCATTCCCTCTCAAATTCATAACCTCTTCTTTCTTTAATTGTTATATATGTATGTTTCTATTTGTATAAATACACACATTGTATATATGTACACACACACACACACATATATATATATATAATATGAATACAATCTGCTGGGTCTGTTTACTTTTATGTGTTTAGAGCTGAGTGCTTAGGGTGAGATAACCTATCCAGTAGATATCTTTATCCTCGAAGAAGACCGATTCTCTCTCTCAGCATCTGCCAGTTGCCTGTAAGTCTTCATGTAGAAGTAGGGCTTTGTGAGAGTCCTCTCATCCACGTTGGCATGTCAGTGAGTGCTGTCATTCTGTGGGTCTGGTTTAGGTGCTGGATTGTTGAGATTTGGTGGATGCAGAAGACATTGCAGTAGAGGGCTTAGTCCTCAGGCTCTTCAAAGTTTTCTCTTCTTTCTGCGATGCTCCCTTAGCTGTAGGGGTTGTGTCATAGATCTATCAATTGGGCTTGAACATTCCATGATCAGTTAGTTGTTCTGTGCATTTTGGCCAGTTGTGGATGTTTTGCAACGGTCTACATCTGTTGCAATGAGAAGTTTCTTTGGTGAAGAATGAGAGCTAAACTCAACTGTGGCTATAAAGATAAGTATTAGGAATGCATGTGGCATTTATACTGGTTTGGGACCATAGCAGTCGTAGGTTTTTTTTGTAGGCGTCATGATCCCACCAGCCACAGGTAATTGGCTGCATTTACAGTACCAGGCATGGATTTCTTCCTATTTAGTAAATCTCAAGTCTAATTAGATAACTGTTGGTTAGTCACAAGAAATGAATGTCAATATTGTAATAGATTTTCTCATTTGTTTTATTGACCGGTATGTCTGTTATTTTTAAAAGGCTTATTTATATTATGTACGTGAATATTTTGTCTTCATGTATTTATGCACGCTATATGTGAGCCCGCGCCTGTCAGAGGACAAGAGAGGGCATCTGATCGCATGGAACCGGAGTTACAGATACTTGTGATCCCAGGTGGATGCTGGGAATGGAACCTGGGTCCTCTGCACTCCTAACTGCTGAGCCATCCCTCCAACCCCAGCACGATCTTCTACCCAAATCACACTTTTTTAATTGTTCTGATATTGTTATAGTTCCTAAGGTTTGATAGAGGATAAACTCACAGATCTTTTCAGAGTGGCCCTTTTTGTTTATATAAAATTGAAAAGCAATTTGTCATATCCTGTATTCAGATTTCGTGTCTGAGGAGTAATGGCTTGGCTCAGTAGTTAAGAGGGAGGGCTGCTCTTCCAGAGGACCTGAGCTAGGATCCCAGCCCCCATATCACCTGGATCACACTGCATGCAACCTCAGCTCCAGGAGACCCGGCATCTGCACACAGTCACCTGCACAAGTCACATGCACAGATAAAAATAAACCTTCAATTCTTTTTCATGAATATCACATGAGTCTCTAAATCATGATGGAGAAGAGCAATGTCTTTATGGAAAAAAAGCCCTCGGCTCCTGGTTGATTCTCTTCACATTTAATTGGCTATCTGTGGTGTTTTATAGTTTTATCGTCTTCAGTTTAGCCTATTTCTGGGTATTTTATATCATGAATTATGATTTTTAAAGTTGCAATTTCTTTTTTTTCCTTTCTCTTTTCTTTCCTTTTTTTATGCTGCCATACTGCAGCGCAGTTAACTTTTAAAAGCATGTGTTTGCAAGATTCCTGTTAACCTTTAACGTCATAGACTTTACCTGACTTTATCTCCTCGGTGGGGAGATAATTCTGTATAGTTAACGCAGTCAGTAAACAATGGACATTTCACGTTACTCTCTCCTCTCGTTAGGCTTTGCGTGTTCTTTTCTGTTCCTGTTCACGCTGATGCCAAACTGAATAGATGTCGGTACAGTCAGCACCGTTGCTAATCTTGCGATGCCACGGTGAATGCCATCTATAATTTCTACTAAGTTGACGCTTTGATGCTCTGTGACCCCAGTGTGGGTGGTGGCAATTGACACTAGCTATTTTAAGTCTTTTCTTTCATTTTCGTTTTCAAATTTGACATGCAGTTACTTTTATTCAGTATTCTTTTCTTCGTCTTGTTTGTTCTCCTTCACCTGTTAACATGATACATCTCAGGTATTGGCTTTTCTAGTGGAAGCCAGTATCACATTCACAAGAAGAACTCAAATTGATTATCACATTTATCTCCTTTACACGGTACTAGGTCTCATTTGCTAATAATTTATTTGATGTCTGTGTTCCTGTGTATGACTGGCCTTTTTAACTTTTCTTTTTCTTTGTTGGTTTTTCAAAACAGGGTTTTGCTGTAGCTTTGGAACCTGTTCTGGAACTAGCTCTTGTAGACCAGGCTGGTCTCGAACTCACAGAGATCTGCCTGTCTCTGCCTCTTGAGTGCTGGGATTAAAGGCGTGCGCCACCACTGCCTGGCTCTTTTCAGTTTTTCTACTTTTGTTTATTAATGAAAGTATGTTACTCCTTGCTCCATCAAATGATGAAAAAATACACTCTCTTCTT
>NW_004949102.1:13454971-13459903 GCF_000317375.1 Microtus ochrogaster | reverse complement strand
TTGCTGTAGCTTTGGAACCTGTTCTGGAACTAGCTCTTGTAGACCAGGCTGGTCTCGAACTCACAGAGATCTGCTTGCCTCTGCCTCTTGAGTGCTGGGATTAAAGGTGTGCGTCACCTCTGCCTGGCTCTTTTCAGTTTTTCTACTTCTGTTTATTAATGAAAGTATGTTACTCCTTGCTCCATCAAATGATGAAAAAATACACTCTCTTCTTCTAACCTCTGAGATACTTCACCAAACCCTTTCCTACTTTTCCTCCTATTTGTATTTCACAGGCAAGGGCACTCAGACAAAGACCTACTAGGTGGATTGTCCAAGATCCCAGACATAGTTAATGAAGGTTAGAGCAAGGATGCAGATTCAGGCAGTCAGGATCCAAGACTGGCCCTGCATCAGCCCTCTGCGCAGCGTCTCCACAGCATGCCATCTCTCTTGAGTTTGCATCAGCACCATTCTGTCTCCAGAACTGGGGCGCCAAAGTTCATGTTTGGTGGGAACTGATCTTTAACGATGAAGACGTGCTCATTTCCAATTTACTTGACACTGAAGAAAATCCTTTTTGCCCATCCTCGTACTTCATAATTAGGGGAACAGGAGCCCTGTGTCCTGCCAGTGGCCCTTGGAACTGGTGACATGTAGCTGTTCCTCCAAGAACTGGCGCAATAAAGAAGACTCGTGACCAGAAGAGTCGAACAGCTGAGGAAGGAAGGTGTTTCCCTCCTTCCTGTGAGCTGCTTATTAGTCAAATGTGAGTGGAGCTACAGATGGCAACATCTGCAGCCTTTAATTGCCTGCTAGGATAGCTAGCAATATTGGCCTCCGCCGTATGCTTCCTTGCAATGACTTTGGGCTAGCTAATGCCAAGTTGCTAGAGGATATTTTTTTCCCCATATCCAGTTTCTTATCCTTTAATCCCCTGTTGGTTTTCTAATTAGATTCAAACTTTTTAGAGCTTGCATTTAGGGCTGATCCCAGTTTAGTTTCTGTTGCTTTCATGAGCAATTTCTATTCCTTTGCTTACAGACACTCCCTGGATCCCAGCTCCCTTGGGCTCATTCACCCATATAGCTTCCGTCACCTCCTACCATTCCT
Organism: Microtus ochrogaster; assembly: GCF_000317375.1. Lineage (NCBI taxonomy): Eukaryota > Metazoa > Chordata > Mammalia > Rodentia > Cricetidae > Microtus > Microtus ochrogaster. Next base: position 13,458,811 of record NW_004949102.1, on the reverse strand, counting down.
CTGGCAGGCCACCTTCTTTGTCTTTTGTTCCACATTCTCCTCTGTGCTTAGTAATTCCTCTGTGTGGGAGCCACCTCCAGGAGCGTAAGGACAAACAAAGATGAATTTCCCTGGCAGTTTCAATGCTCAAGCTTCCTCCTTTCTTACTCTTACTGATTTTTAAAAATGTATTCCTTAAAAAAAAAAAAAAAAAAAAAAAAAAAAGAAAAAAAAACCCAAAAAAAAATACAAAAAAAAAAAAAAAAAAAAAACTAGTTCTTCTTGAGCAGTGTTGCTCTTAATTGACTCTCAGCCCAGTGAATAGAGACATTGCCCTGTTCTGTGCGATGCCCTGGCACGGAACTGAATTTCCTCTATTCAAACCTTACTGTTAAATGTGCCGCACTCCGTGGTGTTGGCAAACAGAAACTTCCAGAGCTCATCTTTGAGTCCCATTGCAGCCTCATTAATGCTGCTCCCTGCGGTAGAAGGTAGGTCAGCGCTGGTCCTTTTCCAAAGAGATTCAGTGACTAATGCACGCAGAAGATGGCCTTTTGCAGGCGTTTCAATGGGCACTCCCCCAAAGACTGTGTGAAAAGGAAGGAACAGAAATGACAGCACACCCACCCGTATTAGTCTTCTTCCCCAAATCCCTGGAACATAGATTATCCGCTTCCGGTTAAAAATAAAGCAAGGGCACAAAACAAGTTCCCCCCTAGGGTTCCCCAAATCTGGTTAATGTTATTTTGTATGTGTTCTGACCCCACTGTGCTCCCCTCCCTCCCCTTGATTGTCAGCATATGATCCTTTTGAACCTTTTGGGTTCTTTGGAGTGCTTTGTTGGGGATAATTATCTAACTATCTGTGAAGGCTGATTGTTGAGTGTGCTGTGGGAGGGGTGTTCTTTCTACTAAGATTGACTCACCGCAGTGTGGAAGATTGCCTTCTGGCTGCAGAGAACAGCTGAAGGGCAATTCGAAAATACAGAAAAGAAGAAAGTAGCAGGAAAACGGAAAGTTTGGAGCTAACCTCCTGGATTGTGTCTACATGGACGGACAGGACCAAAGGCCATGAAATGAAGTGATGTGTCTGGCAGCCAATGGTGATTGTGGAGTCCACTACTCCCCTAGGAAAGAGAATCTGGCTTTTCTAAAGAAAGCATGCGTTCTCTGAGCCTTGGATTCTGTCTACTCATTTATGAGAACAGAAATGGAGAATTAAAGAGTGGTTACCTATTGAAGCTAACTGTTTAAGGTTTTAACTATATGATTTGACATATTAATATCCAGGACAGCCGTGGTGCTGGGTTGACATACTGGCGGTTGCTGTCACGTGAGAATCATTGTCGTTCAGTTTCTCTTCTTCCTTGTAACTGGAATCCTAATACTCCTTGAAAACTCCAGTGTGCTCTACCTAAGGCCGATTCACTCATTCCTCTTGCAGTGGCTAAGGTCCCTGGATCATTACGATAATTGAGTGGGGGCGGGGGAATAAAAAGGAAAGAAAAGGACATGACTGGTCCTAGGTATGGTGGAGAAGAAAGTTTACTATAGACATATGGGAGAGTAGTATAGCCAGAGGCAGGGGCATCTGGGAGAGTCCAGAGTGGACACGACCAGACCGAGCTGTGCCACGTGAAGAAAGTGGGGTGAGGAGAGGAGAGAGAGGGTATCCAGGTGCAGCAGCCAAAAGTCCCAGAGGCACAAAAAGAGTGGGTAACCCAAAATGTTGGACTACTTAGGGAAGGGCAACCTAGTCCACTGCACTGGAGAATTCATGGTTTGCCAGCCAGGATGGCCCTGAGCAGGTAGGAACTGAAAGATGCAGGGAGAACCTGGAGGCTGAAGTCTGCTTTGATACGTTATCCTCAGCCATTTGCCCAGGTTTCAAACCTAACAATAATCAGTTGCAACATATTTAGAATGCGCAACTATTTCAGTCAGTTCCTAATAGGCCATTCATAGATGAAAGACATCCTAAAATATACAACACCCTAGCACCCTAGCGTGCTCTGGTACTTTGGAAGCATTTGTTTCGTTTTGATAGAGGGTTCCACTTAGCCCAGGCTATCCCATGACTTTCTATAGCTAAGGAGGACCTTCTACTCCTGATTATCTTGCTTCTACCTCTTAAGTGTTGGGATTGTACATACGTGCCCCCACATCCAGCCTTGGAAGCATTGTTTGTTTGTTTTTAAATCAGTTTATGTTTTTTGTTTTTTTTTTGTTTTTTGTTTTTTTTTGCCTGCGTGGTCTACTGTAACTATTTAGACTTGAACTGTCTTAGTTAGAGATAGATTCATTCGTCCAGGCCTGGAACAGAATCATAATGTCAACTAAACCCTTCTTGAATGGCTTTCCATGATGCTCCTGAAAGACCTCTGGGTGGGTTTGGGTGTTGTATATTTTAGGATGTCTTTTCTTGACTACTAAAGCATCCCCTGGCCAGTCAGCATCACTGCATCTAATACTAAGGAGTAGTTCGTCACTATGTCCCTTTTTAACCTCAATAGGCATCTTTAACTTCTTGGACCAATCATGGAAATGTCTATTTAGGAGGACCAGGTGTTGTCTTCTAATGATACAATAGTGGTATTTGACACTCTGTGCAGCCAGATAATGGAGGTAGAGTATTGCCTTGCTAAGGAACCAGGCTCTGTAGTAAGCCTGGGATATAAACTCTGGTTTTATTCTAAATTAGCTATGTGACCTTGAACCTATTTAAGGCCCTGACTCCATCTTGGAAACTGGGAGGATAACAATTATACATATATCTGACAGCATTAGTGAGTGTTAGATTAGGTAATAAAGGTGAAGCTTCTAAATCTAAGCCTACCAAATAAAATGCCTGCAAATATTAAAAGAAGTAAATAAAAAGTAATAAGTACAAGAGAGACCATCAATGTTCAACAGCCAAATCAGAATATACTCATCTGTAAGCATAACCGCTATTGGCTATTTATATGAACTTTCAATATTAATTAGTAAAACCTGTTATTTTGCAGATTTCTCAGGACTAGAAATTTCCTTCAGGTGACAACCAATAGGCAGAGGATGGCTTCTGTCATTGTAAGTCATGGCTAGCCACTTGAGCTTTGAAGGCAGGGCTGGCCACGATAGTTATCATGGTCTAAAGAAGGAAGAGCCGTTCACAGGCTGAACGTTCACAAAGCGTTCATCTTCCTTCCTGGTTTCTCCAGGGATCAGGCTGCACTGGCTGCCTAGAAAGACCCCTTGCCTCTGAGCTAGGGAAGCCATGTAACACACATGAAGGAAAAGCAAACATGACACCTACATATTTGCAGAAGTGTTGTGCAGACACCTGTGTGCTGGCCCCTAATGTCACATGTGCATACAAGGGCCACGGGGATGCCTGTGCTGATGATGGCAAGCCACAATGCCACTGTAGCGCATCACCATGGGAGGGACAGACCAGCTCTGCCAGTGTGTAAATGCTCTAGGGCGCTTCCCCACCCGTTCTTCCCCCCTGCAGTTTAACAATATCCATTTCTTCTCAAGGCAAAGTAAAGCCTGTTTGCTTTTTAAAGGATAATGTGTATTCTAATAGACTGCATACTTCTCATGGGGTAACATACATTTCTGCTACCTCTCACCCTAGCGAGTGAAGAGAACCGCTTGGGCTGTTGGGCGAAAAATTAAGAGAACTGTTGTCTCAACACGTACAAAGAATCTAAACCACCAGTGTCCCTGTCAACTGTGCTGTTTCCCTGTGTGTCCCTCCAGTCACTGTACCCCCCCACACCACTCTACCTTCCCTCCAGTCACTGTACCCCCCCTCTTCCTTCCCTCCAGTCACTGTACCCCCCACCACTCTACCTTCCCTCCAGTCACTGTACCCCCC
>NW_004949102.1:13437030-13454595 GCF_000317375.1 Microtus ochrogaster | reverse complement strand
TCCCTGTGTGTCCCTCCAGTCACTGTACCCCCCCCACCCCACTCCCCCCCCTCCACTGTCACTGCCCCCCCACTCTACCTTCCCTCCAGTCACTGTACCCCCCACTCTACCTTCCCTCCAGTCACTGTACCCCCCCCACTCTTCCTCCCCCTCCTCAGACAGGATGGGCCTCTCACAATGCTACTCTTCGTCAACCTTGGTTAACCAGGCACGTCTCAGACACAGATGTTTTAATGTGTTTTCTATGTTACTTTTAGGAAGAAGGTGGTAGTGTTGGCCGAGATTATATCATGCAAATGGAGTTCCTGGGGGCTCTACATGGTGGTGATGGAGTGGGAGAATGGATTCTGGGCTCCGCCCTCTCACTTGATTTAGGTTAAGTGTTCTATCTTCATCCCTTGGTTCCCTCCTTCCCAATCTCTTCATCTTGGGAGGCACCTCTGTTTGACACGAGTGTTTCTCTAATGTGGACACATTGGGCTGTGTGGGAATCCAGGGGTTAACTTTCTCCCTCAACTTTTCTTTCTGAAGAATCTTTGAATTCCCATGGAGAGTGAAGGTCCAGTCTTTATTTCACTTTATGACGACTGGGCCATAAAATCCAGCCCTTCCTGAGTGTCATTGATGACTTTTTGCTAGACTGAAATCTAGCTGACATTTCTCTCCTGAGCATCCTCAGAGCTCACCATTTGTGTCGCTGCCCTTGCTTCTCAGGCGGATTTTGCTTTGTCAGCTTACTATGAGGTAGTGAGAGTTAGCAATTTTTAATTTGTACTTTTCTCAAATCAGATAGTTTAAGTCTTTTTGCTCTTCCAATGACTGTCATGTGCTTATATGGGGATAAAAATGTAATTTTTATAGCAATTGCAAGCACACATGACCTCATCTGTCCTTACACTACTGTTTTTTGAAATTCGTACATTTCTGTTATATACATTTTGCCAACACCTGTTTCTAACAGTAACTTTTCCTGTATTTACTCCTCCTTGGCTTCATTTTAGTTCCAGCATGGGATGTTTTAGCATTTTATTTTTTTAATTTCATTTTAGAGAGAGTGGCCAATTGTGTTAGGGACTGAAAAGGTGCTTACTGTACAACCTGATAGCCATTTGACCGTAAACCTATAATCTTCCAGAACTCTAGAACACACTCTCACTTGAATCCTGGCCTTAAACCCCATTTCCTTTCCCCTGCATGTTTATGTATGGCCAAAGACAAAACCATCTATTCTTTTCGGACTCCGTCAGCAGTTAGCTCTGAATGTACTGTGTGTACTTTCCTCCACTTGAATTCCTTTTAGAGGTCCTGAAGGGCGCTGTCAAAATAGATCACACAAACTCACGGAGGCCAATCGCAGAAGGCATGCCAGCCTGAGAGAAGGGATGAAGCTGGAGTCCAGTTCTGCTTCTTATCAGCTCTGTGGGAGGCAAGAGGTGCTGTGGGTCAGGGCAGCCTCCCCTGCTAGGTAGCACCTTCCTCTCATTAGTGAGGCTGAAGAGGGCTTTGTTTTCATACCCTGGCTTGCAGGATTTCAGCTTTCCCATCCAAATGCCTGAGAAGAGAAAGTAAACACAGTGAGTCAGTTTGTATTAAATTCTCTCAACATTAAGGGAGGGTATAGGAACTCTGGAGAACCCTGGTATCCAAATCGGCTTGCAATGTGCTTGGCATCGTAATTTGCATTACTTCAGTCAGATATTAAGAAAGAAAAGAGAGTTAATGTCTGCTGTAATTACTTGGGGTTCCTGAATTTTGTCAGATATTATAATCAGATTAAGCCCTTTAAAAATATAAACAACAACAACAACAACAAAAACCCTTCCCTGTTTGTACAAGCTTAAAATTAATGGGATCCTGTGATATTGATGCTGGGAGTGGGTCTCCTCTAGTTGAGGGATAGTTGGGCATTACATCAGATGGTGACACAGTAGAAAGACATGCAGTGACCATTACACCCAAGCATGATGCCGTTAACTTATCCCTAGAGGAAGCATTCAGCTCACATGCTAGTTGAGTTGTAGAGGTTGGCCAGTATTTTGAAAAACCCCCATTTGTTGACCCTTCTTGCAATTGCTATGACATTTTACACAGCTGACTGAAGCTAACACAGGATGAGTGATAAAGGGTCTGTGCTCCATTGGCCCCTTAACCTTTGGCGATTTGTTGAATTAAGCACTTAAAGCAAAATATTTAACCTGTGACTTTGGAGTTACTCGGGATCTAAGGTTTACTACCCATGTTCTAACAAAGTAACATGCATCATGACTTCATATAGTTTTCTGGTTTGATTCCTAATACAGGTATTTCTGTCTTGAAATCTTTGGATACACACACACACACACACACACACACACACACACACACACACACACAAAGCACAATTAAATTTTCAAAGGGATGGAGAAAATCTCTAGGACTTGGAAATTGACTTGCCGGTTAAAAACAGATGCCCATGGAGGAGGCTCCCTCTCTCCCTCCTCCTTTCTCCCCCCCCCCTTTTTTTTTGTGGTACTGGAGATCAAACCCAGGGCCTTTCACATGCTAAACATGGTCACTAAGGCTGAATTAAATTCCCAGACTGGGTGGCATTTCTTTTACTCCCTATAACATCCTCCACTGTCCCTAGTGAAAAGCCAAGAGAAGTGTTAACCAGGGGGACCATTGGCTATGGGATCAACCCCATATATACTCAGTACTTTATTAATTGCCCATACCATGAAGTATTCTGAGAAAGCTATAGCATCGTTGTAGTAAGGGGCTGTCAAAGCACGTTCTGTGCATCTTTGGCTTAACTGCAGTGCTGGAATTTAAACACACAAAACAACTAACACTATCACAACAGCTAAACACCAAATGAGACGCTGCTAGGAAACATCTGGCCGCTGCACTGTTTACAGCCAATTCCAGTGGTGAATTCAAGGAGTGAATGGGCTTTCAGAGAGGGCACATTCTGGTCCCCTGGTAGCAAGGTAGAGTGTTTTTCTGCCGGAGGGAACACTAGATACTTGAATTTCTATTTCTGCCCAAACAGAAAACCTCTTCCATCTTCATAGGGGCTTCAAAAGGATTGCTGCAGCAGATGGGAAGAACCCATATACACTCGTGCATGCAATCACTAGGAGCTAATTGAATTTGAGGATTAGCTGTATCATTAGAGGGAAACAAGGCCTGTCTCTGTCTCCTATAAGTGCTTAAAAACTCTGAAGTAGATATGGAACAGGCCACGCTTTGGATATGAGGCCACTGAAATATTAGATGCTGCTAATGTTTAGTTCCTACAATGAGGGTGATGATGAACGAAGTGAAGTGTGTGCTCTACATCTTTCAGACAGTGTTTCTTCAGCCAGAGGACTCACTGGTAACACAGGACAAGAGCCGTACCAGTGACTGTCAGCCTGTGGGTCGTGGCCTTTTAGGAGCTCAATGACCCTTTCACGGAGGTACCTAAAACCATTGGAAAACATAGATATTTACATATGATTCATAACAGCAAAATTGTAGTTATGAAGCAGCAATAAAAATAATTTCAGGGTTGGGGGTCACCACAACATGAGGAACGGGATTTAAAGGGACACAGCATCAGGGAGGTTGAGAACCACTGAAGTATACTGTGATGAATGGAAAGTTTGTTGGAAAAGAGGAAAATCAGAGAAGTCCTATTTTACACTGGTGATTAAGGAGGCACTAGGGCCAGAACATACCTGAAACTAAAATCTTAATTCAGCCAACAAGTATTCTAGTTTAACCTGTCTTGAAATTACAAAATATAAAATTAAGAAACATTAATATATACAGTTTTAGGGACTAATTCCTCTTGTGTCAACGAAAACACTGAATGAATGACAAACTCAAGACAAATGCTGAGACCACACTTGACTCAATGGGATCACAAGTATATTTCATCCTGTTCCCTTAATTGGTGTGGCATCCTGCTTGGTCAATGAGAAGTTTGTACGCTCAGCTCCCCCAAAGTCCGCTTCTCTAGAGAGATTTCTCCATATAGCTTTTCCTATGTTTACTTGATCAGAAACACACTGTCCAATTTTTCTGTTTGTGATCAGACAGTCATAATACATGAGCAACAAACTAGCTTGCGAAGATGGGATTTCGTATAATAGTCAAACACAGCAAGGTAATCTAACACATGTTAATGCTATGGACAGCCACTGTGAATTAAGCTATTTAGGCATAAATGGGAAGCAGCTCAAGAAAATGATTGCAATTAATATTATTTTACATAGACACACTGAACAAGTCCAAGACAGGGGTGAGGAAAAGGAGAAATCAGATATTTCTGAAGACCTCTGCATTTTAATCTGGGCCTAAGGGAATGTCTGGCAATCAGAACAGGCTAGGAGACAAGTGGGTTTTTATAACGAGAGCTAAAGTACAGACGTTGCATTGAGAAAAGCAGATCTATTGAACCAGATTCCAGGCTTCTCTTATACTAACACACAAGTCTGTCTCAGCTATCACTGCACCGCAGGCCCTCTCAGAACATGGTGGTTTAAGACACAACTGTTTCTTTCCTTCAAATACATGTGCAGGCTATGGATGGAGGTTTTCAGGGCACGTTTGCCTCTGCTTCCCTGGACACTGAGCTGTCCCCTGTCAGTGTAACCACACACAGGGCTGTGATGTGGAGTTGACTTTATTGGAACCTATGGTTGATCTCCTTTGTCTTTGCATAGGCTGATGCAGCTTCCTTGGGAAATGGTGACTGGTTCCAAAAGCCGTCGTGATGGGGAACCCATGGAGGAAGCTCTCCATACCTTGGGGCTCATGTACCATTCTCACTGAAATTCATGTTTGCTTGTGTTCAAGAGACTGGTGACACAACCTGCTGATCTCACTAGGAAGAGTGTCAAAACCACATGACAAGATGTGTGTGTAGGAAGAAAGGTGTTGTAGTACTATTCTTGGAAAGTGTATCTGTCAATTATTCCCTTTCTTTTTTCCTCTCCAGAAGGTATGCCTTCAAATATGCATTTCTCGGCCTTTTAAATATTATTTCTGCCAAAACACACATGATAAAACACACATGACATTAGATGCGTACTGTGTTCCCACAAGTGACATGGGCAACTCTGTGGGCCCGAGTCATTTCTCAGTACTAACTACAAGTCTAAATCTGCACTCCAACTCCAAGAATATCACAATCCCAGTCTGTCAAGTGAAAGCTTGGGATGACCAAAGTCATCAGCATCTCCATCTTCCGTGCGCTTACCTGGCGGTGTGGTTTTGCCCAGTGAACTTGAGTCTTCCCTCCTTGGTTACAAGTAAACCAAAACTTCAGAAGAAGAATGGTTCATGATCCCCCACTGAAGATTATCATCCTTGCCTGGGATCCATGCCACAGTGGCTTTTGGAACCAGTCACCATTTCCCAAGGAAGCTGCATCAGCCTACGTAAAGACAAATGAGATCAGCCATAGGTTCCAATAAAGTCAACTCCACATCACAGCCCTGTGTGTGGTCACACTGACAGGGGACAGCTCAGTGTCCAGGGAAGCAGAGGCAAACGTGCCCTGAAAACCTCCATCCATAGCCCGCACATGTATTTGAAGGAAAGAAACAGTTGTGTCTTAAACCACCATGTTCTGAGAGGGCCTGCGGTGCAGTGATAGCTGAGACAGACTTGTGTGTTAGTATAAGAGAAGCCTGGAATCTGTTTCAATAGATCTGCTTTTCTCAATGCAACGTCTGTACTTTAGCTCTCGTTATAAAAACCCACTTGTCTCCTAGCCTGTTCTGATTGCCAGACATTCCCTTAGGCCCAGATTAAAATGCAGAGGTCTTCAGAAATATCTGATTTCTCCTTTTCCTCACCCCCGTCTTGGACTTGTTCAGTGTGTCTATGTAAAATAATTATTAATTGCAATCATTTTCCTGAGCTGCTTCCCATTTATGCCTAATTAGCATAATTCACAGTGGCGGTCCATAGCATTAAGCATGTGTTAGATTACCTTTGCTGTGTTTGATTAATAAACTAAATTCCATCTTTGCAAGCTAAGCTTTCACAGTTTGTTGCTCATGTATTATGACTGTCTGCTCACAAACAGAAAAATTGAACAGCATGTTTCTGATCACAGGAAAAGCTTTGTGGAGAAATCTCTAGAGATAACAGGGAATGTCTGAAACTTTCAGTTCTCACCAAATTGAACAAACTCTGTACCTAACATTTGCCTTGGGTCTGTCCATCATCCAGTCTTTCCATTTATACAAAAAAAAAAAAAAGGTTGAACTTAGAACTACCTATTGACTTTACTGTTTAGTAGGTCTTCTGTTTTAATTTAGGGACGTCATGATCTAAGTAGAACCCAAACCAACCAGATATTATGGTGAAAAGCAGTTGACCTCAGGAGAGAGAGGGGCAGAAAATAATAGAAATGAAACTTTTCTGTATCTTTGATCTTTTGCTATCTGTGAGACACGGGAAATGACAGTTCACAACCTAAGCCCTTTGTTTTACATCCTGTGAAGTAAGAGTTATATTGTGGACAAAGACAGGCAGATGTAGAGAGTTTCTAAGAACTAGGTGGTTGTCGTTCTTGCTCCAGACAGGGAAATGTTGATTTAACACTATGCACAGCTTTCCAAATCTATGGTTATGAATCTTAGTGAATCAACTAACTTATCTTTGAGAGTTCCACACATTGTCTTTTGTTCATACTTTTTCCTATAATATCTTTTTTTTTCTACAATACTTTTAAGCATTTGAATCGTTGTTGTCATGAGGATATGATAATGAACCAGGCGGTTATATGTTACTTTTAAGACTGAACAATAATTAGGGATTACATGTTAGTCTTTTAAAAATATTCTCATGTGGAGGGTTTTGATTTTGTTTCATTGTAGGTGGAGGCTGCTTATTTGTTTTTTGGCTGCCCAGACACAAAATAATCATACAGAAGTGCTTGGCCAATAGCTTAAGTGTATTTTTAACTAGCTCTTACATCTTAAATTAACCCATTCCTATTATTTTGTATTTTGTGGTTTACAGTAAGGTTATGGCTGACGGCTAGGCATCTTTCTCTTTCCATAGCTACCTGGCGTGTCTCTGACTCTGCCTACTTTCTCCCAGCATTCAGTTTAGTTTTCCTGACTAGCTCTATTCTGCCATGCCACAGACCCAAACAGTGTCTTTATTCATTAACTAATAAAAGCAACACATATACAGAAGGACTTCCCATACTATTTCCCCTTTTTTGTCCAAATGAAAAGGAAGGTTTTAACTTTAATGTAAAATTACATATAATAAAAAAGTTATCAAACAAAATTATAGTTAACAATATTTATAAATACTTTATCTTTTATTATAACTAAGGAAAACTATAACTATCTATTTTTAACTCCATCAAGACCCCAGAAGGAGATAATATTACCTAAGTTAGCAGAAGTACATTGTAAGCAACTTTTAAAACTCTAAAATTGATAGAGACATCCCACTGCCTGCAAAGTCACTCAAAGTTCTTTTGTATCATTGCGACATCTATCTTTAGCCTTCAGGCCCATAGTATCTGGCAGACTTTTTCATGAAACAGGAAATTTGAAGATCTCTTCTGCCTTGTACTGGCAAAGTTTATTAGTTGCTTTTTTTGTGTCCTGTAAAATGTTTGGCAGTTTTCTCATGAAGCAGAAACACTGAAAGGACTGTCTCACCTTTTTTAGACAACTTTAGCAGTCATTTTTTGTGGATCCTGTATGTCCATTTTATACAGCATACCACCAAGCAGTAAAGGCAATAGCAAATTCTTGCCCAAATGACTAACCAACTCCATAAGGAACCTCTTTGATGCCCATCATCCTCTTGAAGTAGATTAGTGCTTCCAGGAGCAGATGAGTCTCATTGTCATGAAAAATCTTAAGTTTTTAAAACATTTTAAATGTAATATTTTGTTAGTCTTTGAAAGGTTTGAAGAATAACTGTCCATCTGAAATATAACTCTGTACATCTAGAAATCCTAACTAGCATAACTACAAGCTTGACTATTATAGATGACTATGTATTAATATGTACTTTTAATTATACATTACATTTTTAGATGGGTAGTTGTACAAACACAATACCCTAGTCAAGAGCAGAAATACATATAACAAAATTGACCTTAAATTTGTATTAATAGACCAAGATCTATATCAATATAAAGTATTTATCTATATATTATATTTTTCTTTAAATGAAAAAAGCATTTGTAAACAATATTTGGCAATTTGGGTAGATTAGTGTGAGCTTACTTACACTAATAATAATAGGGAGTAATAGAGTAAATACTTGTGGCTATTATTTATAGACATTTACATTGGTATAAATTCTTATATATTAATAAAAATTTAAATTATATTTATTATATTGAATATGCTCCTATTTCTGTTTACAATAGTTGTACACCTATGCAAAGTCATATTGTATACATGCATGCTTCTACCTCTGCTTAAGACATGCCATATATTGATACAATTTTATCATATCAAATTTATCATATTGCGCTATAACATTTTTATCTCTGATCAGATACTTACACACTGTTTACATTTTGAGGCCATTGTTCTCAGTAACTGCACAGTAGTTTAAAAATTGTTTGATATTCTAATGTAAAGTCTTAGTCTTTAAGTTATACAGATATTAAATATTATAGGTCAGTAGTCATCCATGTTTGTCATACTATAGTTAGACTAATCAGTCTCTTTAGATACATAGAGATTGCATTCTGTAAAGATAGGTAATCTTCAACCACTTCAAAGAACTGTAAAATATGGCATTTAAATAACTTAGGGTTCTGTTGATGTGAACCACAAATTTCCTGGCAGCACTGATCTATTCCCAAGAGAATGTTGAGCACCAAAGACACTCCACTTGGAGTTCGTTTTCTTCCTGGCAGAAATGGCCTTTGGGTAAGAAACTGCCCATGCCTTGACCACTGATTAAATGCATGGTGTCCAGACTGGACAAGGAAAAAAAACCCAAAAAACAAACAAACAAACAACAACAACAAAACAACTCCCAAACCTTGCCAAGAAAGGCTAAGACAGTTTAAAAAGTTTTCCTGCCTCTGAAAATGGTCTGTCAGTTATTCTAGGCCTTAGTCAAAGTTGGTTGCTCCAACACTGCAAATGAGAATTTGGGTGATTGCCCAGATAGCTAGTTGTCTGTCATTTGTTGCACATTTTGGAGATTGCTTTATTGCACTCTACTCAAGTAAAATTATCTCCCTTCTTAGGTCATCAATAGGGTTAAATAGTTGTAGTTACTTTCCTCTCATAACTTAACCAAGCCATTTCTAATACAAGGCTTAGACTCCTTAAGATAAAATAATTATTAAAACATTTAGCATATGTTTCCTGCTTGATATTGTTCATGTTGGTTATAATTCTAATTTTTATACTTGACATCTGTTCTTATTGTATATAGTTTTGTATTGGGTTTGGAACTCTCTTATTTAGACAAAAGGGAGAGGTACTTGGGAACCTCCTTCAACCAATGGCCTTTGAGATGCTGGACCAGGTTGGGTGTGGCTTTGGGTACCAAAAATGTGTGTCCTCAAGCACTGCTGGATTCAGTTCCTATTCTCTGCTCATGCAAAGGACTGTGATCTGTGAGTCTACCCCTCTAAATAACCAACCCTTTATTATATTTAGTTCTGAGCTAGTGTGGGATTACTCTATTTGTATTTGCTTACATTTCATATGTCATATGCAGTCCTTATATTTTATTTGTTAAGAATTACATCAGGGCTAGAGAGATACTCAGAGGTTGAGAGTACTTGCTGCTCTTCCAAAACAACAATTTTTGGTTCCCAGTACCCATACTGAATGACTCATATCCACCTGTAACCCTCTTCTGTTGACACTGCACTCATGTGGACATGCCAATACACATATACACATAATTAAAAGTAAAAATAAACTGATATTGAGGTCTTTAATCCATTTGGATTTGATTTTTGTGCATGGTGATAGATATGGGTCTATTTTCATTCTTCTGCAGATTGACATCCAGTTTTGCCAGCACAATTTGTTGAAGAGGCTCTCTTTTCTCCATTGTATACTTTTAGCTCCTTTATCGAAAATCAGGTGTTCGTAGGTTTGTGGGTTAAAGTCAGGGTCTTCTATTCGATTCCATTGGTCAAAAAAAAAAAAGTAAAAATAAAAAGAATTGCAAGCATATTATATGTGTGTGCCTTTTCCACATTATTTACACCTTTTATTCCTAACTATTTTTGTTGGAAAGTCAAGAAAAACAGCTTAAACTTTTCCTTCAGAAGTAACTATACACCAAATTCTTGGGTTATAATTTTCCTTTATCTAAAATGCTTTTCTCTGTGGCCGGGTTGAAAACATGAGTATGCCTCTGCATTCTGTAGCTTCTCTCCTCCCGCATTTAGTTCTGTTCAAGTTCATTCTGTGGATGTGGTTAAACACTTTGGTCAAAAGCAACATAGGGGAGGAAAGAGGAGCTCTCTTTGGTTTGAAATTTCATCATTGCGGGACATCCATGTTTAGTGTTTTAGACATCTGGGATCGCCATGTGCACAGTCAAGAGCAGAGAGACAGGAGGATTCATCCATGCTGCCTTCTTGCTGCTTATCTCCATGTGCTCAGCTAGCTTCCCTAACTTTTATGTCATGTAAGGCCCTGCTAGTGAAATGGTGTCACCACAGTGAGTGGGGTCAGTTAACAGTCAAGCCAGTACCCCCCAGATATACCCACAGGACAAATTTACCAAGATAATTTCTCAGCTGAGACTTACATGACAGACCAACCATGGCAATTTGCAAAACACAGCATCAAAATATTCTGTTTGTAATTTTGCTTTTTCCATGAGAGAACTGAACCTTGGTAAGCTGATTTGGCCAGAACTATAGCTAGCTAGAGATAAGACTACCTGAGCTACGTGAATCATAACATATTTAAAGCATATGCTTTCCTGTATAAAGTCAGATTGTGTTTGCACTTTTGGATTCAACATAAATTCCAGGAGAGAATGACTTTTGCTTTGTGTACTGCTATACCGTCATCCTCTTAAACAAGTCCTAGCATGAGGTGAACATTAGGACACTGAATTGGTTACTACTTTTATAACAAAATACTACAGGTGACATCAATAAGGAGTTGTTAAGATTACAGTATTCTTTCTTGTGATCTACAGTTTAGGAAGTCTAGGATCTAGGTGCAGGAGATTCTATGTTCCCTCTCTATTCCAAGGGGATAACTGCTTTCTGCATCATGACACATTAGAACAACACAGAGATGTGCTCTATTCTCTGCCCGCGACAGAGAAGATAAAGAGACTCAGCAGCTCATTGACCTCCCTTTTTATAAGGCATCAATACCTTTCACAAAGGCAGAGGTTCCTAACCTAATCCTTCGCTGGAGGACTCACCACCTCCTAACACCTATACAATGTTGGTAAGGTTACCAAGTGAATTTTGGAGGGATAAAACTTGCAAATTGTAGACATCATCTTCTCTTTGGGGGCTCTCTGTAGTAGAAGTCATATTTTTCTTCTCTGCAGATGTCTGAGTGTATCTAAGCTCTTAGGAACCCAGGTGCACAGAGAATGGTGTGTGAGAAACACAATTCCCTCCAGGCAGCCTTTTGCTCTATCTTAGGATGAGTATGGGCAGCCATTTATTTGAAGGCCTAGTATAGTGAGGAAAAGAAGCCTTTTCGTATAGATGGATTCAACTTATCATCTCTAGATATACTTTCCACTCCTTCCCTATCTCACTATTTAAGTTTGCACAATTTATTTTTTTCCAAGAAACTTAGTCATCTGCTCAGTAACCTTTGTGATATATTAAAAATTGAAGTTCCCTTTCTTCTGGAAATTTGAAGCATTCATTTTTATTATGAAGGATCTATGTGAAAACCAAAGAGAAACTCAGAGCTCATAAAAAAAAGAATAATGCTGTAATCATAACAGCTCATTATTTTGATGTTAAGCCTGATCTTTCACAAGGTTATTTCCTGGAGTGGAATATTAATGGACTCAGGCTCTCCTTATGCAGAAGAGATCTTAAACAACAGTGTTCATAAGGAAGGACATTAATCAGGGGAGAGAAGAGAGCCTTGTTTCTAATAATGTTTGCATAATATCTACTCTTGGATGTGTTGCTTGGCTTAAAAATAAGTATCCATGCTTTCTGTATCCAACACAATGGAAAATATTTGTGGTTAGGATTCTGTTGTACAATCTTCTATGCATTGATGGGGATATCAAACAGAGAGGCTTTTGGAGACTCATGGAAACAAAGAGTATCGCCCATGAATGACAGATGGTAGAGTTGAAAGAGTCCTTATTTAGAGGATTGGAAGTAAAGGACCTAAGAGCAAGTCATGATTCTGATTTCAGAAAGGGAGAGCAGGCTGGCCTGATGGAGGACATCTGGGTGCTCCTGTGGTTTGATTTTAACTACAGTTAAATCACTCTTCAGCTGCTTTTTACCACCTGCAAGATGGAAAGAAGTACCAATTCAAGTATCTAATCCTGGCATACAGGAACTCACTCCGGCGGCCTGTGAAACTACAATACACGTGAAGTGGGGCTGCCCCTTTGCAGCTTCCCTCACGCACTGTGTTTTCAATTTCCATGTTTTTGTTCAGATGCTTCCCTCATCTTTATAAGGACTTTCCAAATCTTCTTTGCCAATTAGTTTTACTTATCAAGAATAGTTGGTTTAAATTTCCCATTCACAAAATCTTCTTTGGCTATACTGCTAGCCACAGGTCTTAGCTGCTCTCTCTTTTAGATGGATTGGTTCACATCTCTACACAGACTTTGCCCTGGAGATTCCTCTGTTGTCATGATTTATTGTGTACACGTGTCGTGTTTGATTTTACACAGCTTTCTCTCCCCTTTTTGTGATCACTTATATTCTGAGAAAAGTTTCATATGGTCTTGGAAACAAAAGCTGGGCTGCTGTTTGATCTTGAGTGTGGGTTACAAGCCTGTATAAAGGTTCACTTCACAGTCAGAGTGGTCCACTGCAGCCAAGGGAGCATTCTTCAGTATGGAAATCCAGACTTACTTGTTTCTCCAAGCTGAAGTCGCTGATAGTTTTTCTCAACCTCCCCTTCCTTGTGATCTGTTATAGGGTTTCTGTCCTGAAAAAATACACCCACCTCTGTCCTTCCAATTTGAAATATACTGGGTTAGCAGAGTGTTACATGTTCAACTTCGAAGGCCAAGTTTACCCTTAGTTGAGAATGCCCTCTCTCGCTCTCTCTCTCTCCCTCTCTCTCTCTCTCCCTCTCTCTCTCTCTTTCCCACTCTGTGTGTGTGTTTATGTGAAATCACAGACATACTGAAAACTACCCCTTCTATCTATTTATAAAGCTTTAAAAAAAAAAGCTTCAACCCAAGCTACAGAGGTGACCATCACAACTATTAGCTTTCTTTGCCAAGGAGGAAAAAAATGGCTTAAAATGTTCATGTTCAACAAATCATACAGAATTATGCCCTAGTCTATCACTGTTTACAGCATTACAAACTTAGCAAGTGCTTTCTGCCACCTTCTGTGGGGGCCGTGGAGCCTAGAAGAGCTCCACCCAGGATGAGTTCAATGCAGCAGTGGACAGAGGCCTGGATGGAGGAGCATGCATTGCTCTGTGCCTCAAGTGCCACTTCAGTCCCGGTATCAGGATCCTTATTTATAAAAGAGTGAGCCCCGATATTTCCATAGGTTCTTTAAACATATCCATTCCCTTTCCATCGTTTCAGTATCTCTCCACTTTTTGCTTCTGTTTTTATGAAATAGCTGTTTGATAATTTCATGCATTTTACAATGCAGCCTCATTCCTCTCACCTCTGCCTCTTCCTCCCACCTTCTAGCCCCCCCCCACACACACACACTAGTCCCTTTGCACGGTCATGTCCTTTTGTATGGCTTTGTTTTCCTGTTGCTTTCTTTTCATTCAGTTCAAGGACTAACGGATGAGCCTCTGTGTTGTGTGAAGGCAGATTGGGTTCACAGGTGGTTCAAGGCTAAGTGTGCATTGCTTATATAGCTTCTCCCAGTTTTTCCAGTCCTACACAATCTCCCCTCCTCTTTCTTGCCTCTTCCTTCCTTCCATGTCCTCTTCTCTGTAGGTTTTCAAAGCTTCTGCTTTGTAGCACTGAATGCCTTTGCTTACTCAGGACATTTAAATGTTCAGTAGAGAGTCAAGTGGCAGCCAGGATGCTCTCTCTCTCTCTCTCTCTCTCTCTCTCTCTCTCTCTCTCTCTCTCTCGTGGTGGTGGTGGTGGTGGTGGTGTGTATACATGTGTTGTATGCATTCAGAGATAAACCAGGTCTGGTTGTTCAGGAACCATCCACCTAGTTTTTGAGGCAGGATATTTCATTGGAACCTGGAGCTTGCATAGTAGGCTGGGCTTGCTGGTCAACAAGATCCAGAAATTTGATTGTCTTCCCTCTCTTGCACTAGAATCGCCATGTCCATCTTTTTTTTTTTTTTATGTGGATCTTGAAGAATGAAACTCAGGCCTTCATGCTTGCTTGCCCAGCAAACTCTTTAATGAGTGAGCTATAGAGTCAGCGCTGTACGCCTTGTTTCTTGACACATGCTACTAGACTTTAATTTAATTGTGTTGAGACATTAATTAAATAAGAACAAAAATGGTACAGTGTAAATGTAAAATAAGCTTAGATTATTTTTCTTCTAAAGTGCTGTGACTTGAAAGGCCGAGTCTGTTCTTTGAATAGTTTCCAAACGGATACATTTTCTTTTCTGGAGGCATCAGTTCTATAACAATGCAGGTAGCTGCCTTTAGGAAGCAGGATTGTCTTTAGATGTGCAGGTACTGCTTTTATTAACACAATTTTCTTATTTATTTTCTATACCCTACATGCATAAACTATTAGAAATTTTAATTTTTCTTTCTAAAATTACAAGTATCTTACAAATAAGTTAAGTTACAAAAGACCTTTAGGCTTATTTTCATCATGACCACCTCTGAATTTAAGGTCAAATGTGATTATTCTCCTCAGAATACAACTGAAAGGTGATTTCATTCTGTATCTCTAATCCTCTTAATCTCTTATCCATGGAATAAGATGGATTCCCAGCTAAAATGGCTGGAGATATAGTGAATCTCTAGAGAACAAAGCAGAAGGACCCAACAGAGGAACCACAGTGATTAACCCTTTCAGCTAGCCCAGAAAGCCTAGACTTTCACTTTTGTGTTTGTTGAAACTGAGGATCATGGTTTGAATGTTTTGTCCAGTGTTCCGCACCTGTTAAGGTCAGAGCCAAGATTTTAATCTAATGAAACTCCAAATTTTACATTATCTTTTCAGTATCAGGATGGGGCAGGGTCAAGAACGTACTGTAGTAATGTATATGATTGGTGCTAGGGTAGGAAAAGACTTGAAGATGGGAATTTTATTTGTTTAACAAAGAATCCTTGGTTCCTGTCTTCAGTATAGATTATGTCTCCTAAATATGGAATCATTTCATCTATAACTTCCCATTGAAAGGGTCTTCTACTAATGAGACATCTCTCTTTTGTCTTTCACAGCAATTTTGCAGGCAGTAATAACCGGTGACCTTATGAAGGTAAGCTATCCTCCTGCCAAAACCTTGGTGATCGCCTCTCCAGCTTTTCATGGTCCAGTCTATAAACTACTCCCCCTGCCTGCACTGGCTGAGCAGAAGGAGGAAAGATGCTCTTCTGAGAAATGAACTGAGAGAATGAGAAGAGTCCTCTCCACGCTCTGCATCTCCTAATATCAAAGGAAAGTGGTAGAATTGCCTGGACTCGCCTTGGTTAGTTATGGGGGAAAAAAAGGACTGTATTCCCAGGATGCAATGCACAGAGTGCCTAGAATCCCTGCTCTTTAAGACAAACCTTTGAGGGCTTCTTTTTTAGATGTGTTTGTGAATGAATACATATGTAGAAATGACCTGGGTGAGACCCAGAAATGCATGCACCAGCTTAGAACCAGCACCTGTTGATACAGTAGTCTACTTTAGATGTCACAGCCAACAGAAAATGGACAGTCTAGTCTGTTTGGGAGTGTTTCAGCTTGAGCTTGTGTTTTCTGGTGAATTTAGTTCACAAGGAAGGAAATGATCACCATCTTCTTGAAAACAAATGTCAGTTCTGAAGTTAGATTGCCTGATTTCAGCTCTTGCCTCTGTCCTTCACTCTCTGTGCGGTTTTATGCCTTTAGCACGTTTTCTCAGTGCTTTGATTTCTTTCTCTGTAACAGAGAAATATAACAGAATAGCTGTGTTATTTCTTTCTTGGTTTGTCAGAGGATTGGGTGCAATCCTGTGGTAAGGCTGCCAATACTGTTCATATTACAGCAAAAGGTGCCTAAAATGTTAACTGGCTTAGTCTTGCTATACAGTATTAATCTGTCTTTTTTTTTCTAACAATGTAGTTATTAAAAAATATTTGCCAGAATGTATTCTGTGAGTATTCTAAACAATCTGACTGCCCTTGGGTTATTTGTGCTGGGGTCTCATGACTACCTCTGAGTCCCTGTGTTGTGTAATGGCACTAGTTGCCTCTGTAAGGTGTGTTAGTTAGGATTTTATTGTTGTGAAGAGACACCATGACCATGACGACTCTTATAAAGTAAAACATGTAGTTAGGGTGGCAGCTTAGAGGTCAGAGGTCCAGTCCTTTATCTTCATGGTGGGGAACATGGCAGCAAGCAGACAGACATGGTGCTGGAACCATGAGAATTCTGCATCTTGAAGGCACCAGGAAATTGACTGATTGACACACTGAGGGAAGTTTGAGCAAAAGAGACATTAAAGTCTGTCCCCACCGTGACACATTTCTTCCAACAAGGCCATACTTCCTAATAGTGCCACTCCCTTTGGGAGCTATTTCCTTTCAAACCACCACAGTGGGGAACATACCTTTCTCCTCAGCCCAGGAACAGTACAGGCTGAGAAAACCAAAGGCCATAAAAGAAAGGAAGGTGAGAATTACTTTTTCCTCTTCTCTTTTTCCTGTCTAGATTTTTCCCCTTTCCATTTTCTCTTCTTTTTTTCCTTTCCTTTCCTTTCCTTTCCTTTCCTTTCCTTTCCTTTCCTTTCCTTTCCTTTCCTTTCCTTTCCTTTCCTTTCCTTTCCTTCTTTTCTTTCCCTTCTGTTTTAAGAATTCCCATTGAATGAACCAAAGAATGCCTGTTCTATATCTTCAGCACATCACTAGCAGAAAGCAAACTGAGAGAGAGAGAGAGGGTTGCCTAATATGGGTCAATTTCAGGCTCACTCATATGATTCTGACCACATGCTGCCTGTACTGTTTTCTACTGTAGTGTTTGTTCCTGGGGACTGTTATTCAGAAGAGAAGCCTCATTCCCAAATAGGATTTCTGGAAGTTCAGAGTTGTTTCCTTCAGTGGCCTAGCCAGCATATCATACAATCCTTCAAGGACTCACTCACCTTGGATTCTATGGGAAGCAAGCACAAGCCTTGCACAACACTGCTAATCCAGTTTTCAATCTGAAGATCTTTCCACATGCTTTCATTATGCCAAAGAACTCCCCAGATTTGGGATGTATTGTTACACATTCTAAAATGTTTTACATAGAATTGCTTAAAA
>NW_004949102.1:13413356-13436800 GCF_000317375.1 Microtus ochrogaster | reverse complement strand
ACATATTAAGTATTAAACAGGCTTTGTATGAAATGGGTAGTGGGAGGAGATGGGCGAGCAGATTCCAGGAGCGCCCAGGCAGTGAGGATATGTAATCCCTAAATTCAATTGCTAATGGGCTGACTTTTAGACATAGTATACAACCTTCCCAAAGGCAGGTTCAGGATAGCCAATGATTACTTGGTCTGGGTGCATCTGAACACAAGACATTTATATTGGAACACAGTAAGATTCTCCTTTGGATCTGCATGTTGTTTCTTCCTGTTCTCTTGCCCTCAAGCTCAGGGCTACAGCTTTCCATAGTTCTTGTACTTCTAGCACCTCAGAGCATCCAGTCTTCTTAGTTGAGTTTCTAGATACTTTTCCGTGACTTTTTTCTAAAACTCTGCTTCTTCTGGTGTCCCTCTGCTGTTCTTATACTGTCTCTCTGTAACTAACGTTTCTGTCCTTCCTATGGGATTTGGAGGCCTTTGAGGCTGCTGACCGAGTCACATTCTTATTGCTCATGTGTTTGTATTTCTTGAGACCTGCTCTGTTGGTAGATTCTTCTTTGTCTCCATAAAATAATAATCTATGAAAAGCTGCACCAAGACTATGCCTGTCCTGATACTCCACAGTTTGGAAAATGGTGACACATTTATACTCATGAACTAGGTCTACAACTTCATTTGTCCTCCCACCCCCTTACTCTCTGGCCGCTCAGTTCTTGGCTTTTACCACTGGCTGTTCTCATAGAGAAACAATGGCATTCACAGCATCATTTTGGTCCTCTTTATTGCTTGATCATCTCTGGCCATGCTGAGTATGTACTTCTTGATTCATAAAAGGTATTGGGGTGAAAATGAACCATCCTCCAAGTGTGTGTGCATTCACATGCATGTGCACATGTATGTGTGTATGAGTGCTGTGTGCAGAAAAATGAAGCATTTGGTAATTGTATTCATGACAAGTTGAAAAACAACTAAGGATACAGGAAAGGAACCTTGAGGGTCAGAGCCAGGTTCTTCCTGCTGTAACATATGCTGGATGAACCTCAGGAAATTTTAGTTTTCTTCTCAAAGTCTGGGGCTCAGAAGAGGGGAAGAAAGCTAATTCAACATATTTCCTGTTTCCTTGAGCTATTTGATACCCACAGACCCTTTCCGGAGCCATGTGAAGCATCCACCATCTATGTGAGTGATGAAGGGATGGTACTTCATCACTCTGACTTTTTTCTGCGTCCTGTGAGGCTAAAAACATGTGTGGTTTACTAACTGACTCTTCTGTGTGACCTTGGGACTTTTATCCCTGCTCTGGACTCCGCTGACGTTCTCTCCCTGTGTCTCTTCCTTTCAGCTCATAGAAAGCTATAAGAACGGAGGCAGCTTGTTAATTCAGGGACCAGACCACTGTTCACTCCTTCACTACGCAGCTAAAACCGGCAACGGGGAGATTGTGAAGTACATCCTTGACCATGGTGAGTTGGGAACCTACCAGGAATCACTTTCCCATGGAGTTCTAGATAGCATTGTCTGTGTTGACACTCAACCAGGAGATACACCCGTTGTTTCTCTGACACCCACTGATATGGGTGGGCCATCTTTACCAAGCAAAAAATAAACTTTTTTTCCCAATATCCAGATTTAGAAAGGGAAGGCTTTGGGGAAGTAATTCATTTAAAAATCAAAAAGCTTTCTAAAATTAGTTCATTGCTGGGTGCTGTGGTGAACGCCTTCAATCTCAGCTGTCAGGAGGCAGAGTCACGTGGATTACTATGAGTTTAAGAGTTTGAGGATAGCCTGGTCTACATAGTAAGTTATAGGCCAGCTAAGGTGACATAGCAAGACCCTCTTTCAAAAATAAATAATTAAATAAAATTAATTAATTTTAAAAATGTATATTTTTGTTTTTATTGTATAAATGTTTTGTTTGCCACATGTGTGCCTGGACCTTCTGGAGGTCAGAAGAGGGCATCAGATACACCGGAAGAAGAGTTATAGTCAGCTGTGAGCCGCTGTGTGGGTACTGGGATTTGAACCTGGGTCCTCTGCAAGAGCAGCCAGTGCTTTTAACCACTGAGCTTTCTCTCCAGTCCCTAACTTTAATTTATTTAATGAATTAAAATTTGTATTAACAGAACATAGCCTGATATAGCTGCCTTTATTTTGTAGAGCTTTTCATAAATTAACTGTTTGGGCTCTGCTAGTCCATCTGTATTTGTGGTTTATTCTTCTGCAGATTCCTGTATTTGTTCTATTCCATTTTTCTAATTTCTTAGTTTTCTTTGATTGACTCTCATTTGTCTCTTCTCCCAACTCACATTTCATGGTGCTGCCACATCTCATGCCAGGTCTCACCTCCTGGACTGTGTCCTAACTGGTCCTATGTACTATGTGGCTGTCTGACAACACCTCCTGGACTGTGTACTAACAACTGAGCTTCCAGCTTGGGCTTAGATCATTCCCAAGATGAAGAGCTCATTGTTTAACATCTGATTCTAGAGTCCAGTGGAAATATAATTACACACGTGGAACACAAACCACCCAGCTTCTTGCATTATATTTATATAATTGAGCTCTATATTTTTCTTTGCATCCCTCCATGCCTCTCCTCTACCTTCAACCCTCTCCCAAGGTCCCCATGCTCCCAATTTACTCAGGAGAGCTTGTCTTTTTCTACTTCCCATGTAGATTAGATCTATGTATGTCTCTCTTAGGGTCCTATTTGTTGTCTAGGTTCTCTAGGATTGTGACTTTTAGCCTGGTTTTCTTTGCTTTATGTTTAAAAACCACTTGTGAGTGAGTACATATGATAATTGTCTTCCTGGGTCTGGGTTACCTCACTCAAAATTATGTTTTATAGCTCCATTCATTTGCCCACAAATTTCAAGATGTCATTATTTTTTTCTGCTGTGTTTTCTCCATTGTGTAAATGTACCACATTTTCCTTACCCATTATTTAGTCGAGGGGCATTTAGGTTGTTTCCAGGTTCTGGCTATGAGAAACAAAGCTGCTATGAATACAGTTGAGCACATGTCCTTGTGGCACAATTGAGCATCCTTTGGCTATATACCCAAAAGTGGTATTACTGGGTCTTGAGGAAGGTTGTTTCCTAATTTTTTGAGAAATCACCACACTGATATCCAAAGGGGCTGTAACAGCTTGCATTCCCACCAGCAATGCAGAAGCGTTCCCTTTACCCCACATGTTCTCCAGCATAAGTTGTCATCAGTGTTTTTGATATTGGCCATTCTTACAGGTATGAGATGGAATCTCAGAGTTGTTTTTATTTGCATTTCTCTGATGGCTAAGGATATTGAGCATTTCCTTAAGTATCTTTCAGCTATTTTAGATTCCTCTGTTGAGAGTTCCCTGTTGCTAGCATAATTAGATAGCAACATGTAGAAGAATGACAATAGATCCATATCTATCACCATGCACAAAAATCAAGTCTAAATGGATCAAAGACCTCAACATAAAATGGACCACATTGAACCTCATAGAAGAGAAAGTGGGAAGTACACTTAGCACATTGGCACAGGAGACCTCTTCCTAAATATAACCCCAGTAGCACAGACACCGAGAGAAACAATTCACAAATGGGACCTCCTGAAACTGAAAAACTTCTGTAAAGCAAAGACAAGTTAACAAGACAAAACGGCAGCCTACAGAATGGGAAAAGATCTTCACCAACCCCATGTCAGACAGAGGTCTGATCTCCAAAATATACAAAGAACTCAAGAAATTGGTCATCAAAAGAACAAATAATCAAAAAAAAAAAACCTGGAGTACAGAGCTTCTTGCATTTATAATGAGACTAGAGATAGAGAAGAGTGAGGGGGGGCAGAAAGAAAAAAAATGCCTTTCTTGGAGGTGTTTAAGAATACGTGGAAGTAGCCGGGCAATGGTGGCGCACGCCTTTAATCCCAGCACTTGGGAGGCAGAGGCACGCGGACCTGTGTGAGTTCGAGACCAGCCTGGTCTACAAGAGCTAGTTCCAGGACAGGCTCCAAAACCACAGAGAAACCCTGCCTCGAAAAACCAAAAAAATAAAAAAGAATAAGTGGAAGAGACTGTCAGTGAGACCCAGGTTTGTAGAAAGCCTAAACAGCTTCCTTGGAGCACTGAACATGAGCCTGCTTACTTCGCACAGACACCAAGTCATCTCTCCAGCCCCTCGAGCTTACTTCCTCTGCACAGGCATTTCAGCTGTACATTAGCAGATTAATGAGTACTCTTATCCATTTGTTTCTTTTTTTATGTCACTGGGATCGTTTGCATTTTTCCACTTGTTCCTTCCTTCATTCTTTTGACAAATCCACATGGCGTGTCTATCAGGAACTGCCTGCTATAGGCTGACATGCACTCAAAAGAAAATGCATCCGATCTTTTCAGGCCAAAAAAAAAAAGAACCCACAATTAGTGAACATATAAGTCCAATGCAATTGAATGTGGATGTTTTAGGTCTTACTATAAAGCCATCCACAAATAGCACAGCTACCGTTTTTCAAGCTCATTTAATATACAAGATGCCTGTACAGAACACACCACTTGATTTCATCTTTGTGGAGACCTCATAAGGTGGCTAGCAGGCTGCCAATCATCTGAGACTCTCCTTCCTTCGCCTTTCTCACTATGATGAGTTTTGCTTCAATTCTTGGCCAGAGTCATGGTTCAAGGGCTGGAAGGAAAGGCTGTGAAGCTGGAGTGGTGGGCGCTGGAGAATGGCTTTTCCCAGGAGAAGTGTAGTTTCACTCCCGCCTGTCTTAGAAGGATGGGCTGTGGTGCTGAGTCTGCTGTGGGCATCATTCCTTCCCTTCTCCTGACCCTCTGCACTTCAGGAAGAGACTTGCAAATGAAACAGTGGCATGATTGCTGCTGCACACACACATATGCCAGAGGTTTCTTCTCCTTTCTGCGGCAATTTCTTCAAAAGGCTGATGAGAGGCAGAGGCAAATTTTGTAATATTGTATGTGGACACCAATTAAATCCACCCTCATCTATGGGACTTTTTCCTTTTAAGAAAAGAAAGTCCTCAGTATTTGCACAAAGTCCAGATAGTGGTCATCTGATTTGAGACTGCCTAGCCTGGAATTCTTTGGGCAGGCTGGCCTCAAACTTGTAGCAATCCTTCTTCTTTTGTCTTCCAAATACTGGGATGAGAGTGTCCTCTGTCATTCCCAGATAACTTGTGTATTTGTAAATCATAAACTGTCTTTCAATCATCCACCTCTCTGAAATGATGGGAAGCCCTCTAGTGAGGTGATCTTCAGGTCACGCAGAGATAAAAGGGAAGCTTTACCTTGGGCATACTTGGTCCTTGGAACTTTTTGAGCTCTCTGCAGACTAACATATCTCTTCATGCTTGGTAGTACTGGAGAATAACACAAATGTTTATGTATGCTGAAAATCTCTTGACATTCCTGTATGTGTATATGCACATAGCAGCCTGGCTCACATCTCTCTGATAGCTTTAGATAATAGAGATTCCACAGGTTTTTCAAAGACCTTGTTATAGGGATGCCACCAGGGATGACTTAGACATAATTTAGAGCTAACTGAAAGTCTGTATTGCAGCTAGCTGGGGCTGCACTCAGGTCTTTGGGATGTAAGTGTAGCCCCAAGCATTTGGACCAATGGGGCTTTAAAAAGCAAAAGCAGTATCTCTCTCAGCAGCTGCAGCAAGAGGTTTGCACAAGCAAGCAGTTTAACAGAAGCTAAGTTACCTGGGGCATCTTGGTCTCCGGTCCTAGAATAGAGTTGAGTAATTTTTCATTGGATTCTCCATCAAGTTAATCAAATTCTAGCTAAGTCTGAAATGGCCTCAGCAAGAATTTAAGATGGAGGAACCTCTGCACTGCTTGATCTTCTGCCTGTTCTCAGCCTTTTCTGACAATGATTATTAGGAACTCCTGGGCTCTTTGCAAGGTACCTAAGTCATATTCTGCATGGTCCCCTGAGATGGCTCTCAACTCACCACATCCTTTCTGCTCTGAGCTCCGGTCTGCTTTGTCCCTTCATTGGATGCTGATCCCCAATCAGGAGGACCTCCTTCTGATCCAGAGTCCCAAGAGATGAGTTATCTCAAGCCCCCGCAATACCATTTCCTTCCAAGGGCTCTTTTTAAGACGGCCGCAGAGCATGGGCTGTGAGTGGAATGTGTAGCGTGTTCTCAGAAAGTCATGGGAGGCATCTTCCTTTGGACTTCTCTTCGATGTGTGAAACACTGCTTTCTTTTAGTGGAGGGAAAAAAAAAGCTGGAATCTGGGCATTTCAAGGCCTGAAAAGTGAATGGGAGGAAGAAGAGAAGAAACAATTCCAGAGACAGGGCCAAGCCCTGGATACAGGGACTCCAGCAGGGACTCTCCCCGCGGTTCCTGCTTTTCAGCTCCTTTCAACCATCATTTTTACTGGCTGCCTCCCCCTTCCTTTACTCCCCAGAGCATTTTGCTCTTTTGTCTTTATTCTCCCTGTGCCCACCCCGCTGCCCCCTACTGTTGCCTCAGATAGAAACCCTGCTCATGCATTTCCTTCTTACTTCAATGGGTTATTTTGTCTTCTCTCTTTTTCTGACCCCAGTCTTTCTTTTACGCTTTTTTTTTAACCCTCACTTCCCCCCCTCCCCCTCCCTCCACCCCGCCTCTGGTCCCAGCGAGAAGGACTACCGTCCTGCTGAGACAGGATGACAGTGCTGTTAGCATTCCCAGTGCCAGCTCTCTCCACATCTGTACAGCCTTTGTCCCATGGCAGGGGAGGATTTGGAATGGTCTGCTGGCAGCGTCAGGGAGACTAATGGGAAATGAGGTCCTGGAGGGAGGCTGTGGGGCCATGGAAGGAATAGCAGAGGAGATTTGGATGCATTAGTGAAAGACAAATTAAACAATATATGCTATAAAACGCCCATCGTCTATAATGCTTATGAAATGTAGATGCTAAAGTCATGCGAATGTGACCTGGAGTGGCCAATAAAGAACATCAGGATTTCAGAAAGTCCCAGTACTTACCACAGCATTCACTTCCTCGCATTGAGAGATAGAGATTTGGGACATTTTGCTACATTCTACATTGCCTGAACATAGTCTGAGTTGTACGCCCGAACATAGTCTGAGTTGTACACACACACACACACACACACACACACACACACACACACACACACACACACCTATTATGGCATAAATATAAAATGGTCTTCACAGGCTCCTGTGGTTTTTATTGTCTGCACCTGGTCATGGTGTTTTGAGCAATCGTGGATCTTAGGAGGGAGAGGAGGGTGAGACTTGATGGTGAAAAGTTAGCTTTGTTCCAGGAAGAGCTCTCTGCTTTCTGACTGCACCTGCCACATGCCTCCGTCCCCATGACCCATGTTGCTCCACCACGATGCCCTCCCTGCCATGGTGGTCTGTTCTCTCTGAAATGTGAGCTTCTTTTTACCTTGGTCCTCTCCTACTTCGCTTTTCTTATGTATTTTGCAACAGAGACATGAAAAGCACCGCTCCTCGATTTTCAGACATTTCCCTCTATCCTACAGCTTTTTGAATCCATGGTTCTGCTATGGGTCTTCCTCTGAAGACAAAAGAAAAACACTTAGTATTGACACTGGGATCCAAAATTGTTTTTAAAGCACCCTCAACATTTTCTTTTTTAAAAAGTGGTATTTGTGTGCCAGACACTTCTGAAAAAAATATAGTAACCCCTTGTTGCTAAAATCTATTATTCTTAGGAAACAATAAAATTTATTGTTAAAGGTAAATTTTTATAAATCTACACAGTAAATTCTCCTATCTCCGTTGGATAGGGAGTTAAAACTGAGTCACTGTGAGGGGGAGTTTTCTTCCCAAACTCATGTATGTGTATTATTTAGTTTCTGCCTTCTGTATTTAAGGGGATATGAACACGGGTAAGAAGCCAAACCACATGGCAGCTCCATGCTAGTGTCCTTTGTTGAGTTCCAGTGACAGCATGCATAGGATCCTAGAAGAAAGGCAAAGATTTCATAGAGAAATTTGCACCTTAGTCCATCAATGAAGACTTTACACTTAATTTTCTGGTGCAGGATAGCTGGGTCAGAGAGCAAACCCTAGAGATGCGAGGATTCGGTGTTAAGTATTTTTCTGCTGCTGTGATATAAACTTGACCCAGGCAAAGAGTTTGGGGGCTCACGACTGTAGACTAGAGTTCATCACAGAGATGTGATGCAATACACGAGGCAGACATGGCGGCTGGTCCAAGGAGCTGAGAGCTCACATCTCCAGCTGCAAGCAGGAAGCAGAAAGGACGAAGAAAGTGGCAAAGGCTTTTTAAATCTCAGAGTCTACCCTCAGTGACTTCCTCCGGTGAAGCTGTTCCACCTGAACGTCCCCAGACACCACCACCAACTGGGGAGCAGGTCAAATGCCTGAGGCGATGGGGGACGTTCTCATTCATACCACCGGAGACTCCTGCTTGGGGGCAGAAGCGTGAATTGTCTACTGACAGTTCAATGCAAACTCCATGGGGGGAAGGGGAGAGCATCCTTAACGGGGATATTCATATATACAAAACAAATCCCAGGTCCAGCTCTCAACCGTTGACACATTAGAAAAATACAGTTCTGTTTACTTTTTGTCTTTCTTCCTTCCTTTACTTTATTAACAAAATAATTAGGTGCTATTTTTTTTTAAAAAAAATCATTTTGTTTTTCAAACGAAGTTAATGTGGGTTTTGTTGATCAATTCTATTTATTTATTTGGCGACCCGTTTTCCAAGTTGTACATCAAGATCACTGCATAGGTCCACACAGTGTTAAAGCATAGCTCCTCACAGGCCAGTGCAGTGCAAGCCAGGAGGGAACAATGGACTGAACTCAGATGTGTTTGCCATCTACCCTCCTGGTGCCTCGGCCATGCAAACATAATTCGTTAAGGCAGCGGTTCTCCACCTTGGAGACCTTTTAACACAGTTCCTCACTCATGTCATGGTGATCTAGAACCATAAAGTCATTTCATTGCAACTCATAACTGTAGTTTTGCTACTGTTCTGGATTGTACTGCAAATATCTGATAGGCAGGATATCTGATGTATGAGCACCAAAGGGGTCATGACCCACAGGTTGAGAACCACTGCTTTAAGGGCTGCTTCTAAAAGAGACAAGGAAATGTGCAGGCACTCATTTTTTCCTATTCTCTCATACATTACACCCTGAGTACTGTTTCCTCCTCCACTCCTTCCACATACCCCGCACCTCCCGCCTCCCCAGATCCACTCCTCCTCCCTTTCCCTAACAACAAAAAAAGTCTTCCAGAGATATCAACTGAACATGGCATAACGAATTACAATAAAACTAGGCACAGACCCTTATGTCAAGGCTGGGCTAGGAAACCTTGTAGGAGAAAAGGCCGGGACTCTTCAACTCAGCTCCCTACTCCCACCTGGAGCCATCCTGCTGCCGCCCCTCCCTCCTCTGCACTGGCTGTTCGCTCGCCAGTGGTTGGAATGTTCTTTCATCATCCAACTGTCTATTTGATGGAGGACCAGGGACATTAGGTTAATTACATCAATCACTTTAGAGTCGTTCACCAAGACTGAAGTGGAGTCCCTTTAGCTGTGATCAAAGAGCTCGGGCACCAGCTGCCAGCTGCAGAGGAACCCTGGGTAGCCAGAGGTGTGCCAAAATCATACCAGGTAATCATTGTGGGATATCTTGGAGCTATGGCTGTGGTGCTCCTGGTCAGCACCATGAGAAACAAAGATTTTCCCCCCTATCTTCCCCTTTTGATTGTCGAACTATTACTGCCTTAGCCCAATCAAAATGCCTCAAGGATCCTTACCAGCATAGAGCCTTAGGACTTCACTGTGGCTTCCACTCAGTTTTGAAGGTCAGCCAGGATGAAAAGAGAAGATGCCAGAATCTCTTTGTTGCCTTGGTCACTGTGAAGAGAAGAGCAGTGATGACAATACAGCTGCTGCGGGAAGCTGGACTGCTGTGTTCCTGGAACTTATCTCTAAATAAATGGCTGAAAAGGCTCTCTGAAGATAGCGGGGTCTCTTTAGGTGGAAACTTCAGGTACTCCGGAACCTATCAGAAACTGAATAAGCCTGGAGTGCATGGATCTCAAGTAGAAGTTAGTGGCCCCTTTATGTCACTTTCCTTCACTGATGTTGCC
Organism: Microtus ochrogaster; assembly: GCF_000317375.1. Classification (NCBI taxonomy): domain Eukaryota; kingdom Metazoa; phylum Chordata; class Mammalia; order Rodentia; family Cricetidae; genus Microtus; species Microtus ochrogaster. The sequence goes on along the minus strand of NW_004949102.1, from coordinate 13,426,675 downwards.
ATGTTTTGACTTAATATGGCCAGCTGTAGTGTGCCCCAAATCACTACAGTTGTGACTCTACATTTGATGAAGTCCTTATGGGGTGCCAGGCACTGCTGTTAAATACTCTAGATTGTATTGACTCATGGAAACTCAAGGCAGAGGGTAAATGTTACCATTAATGGATCCATACAATTATTGATATAATATTTATATAAGTTAGAGGCAGGTGGAAAGAATAAAGTGATTCTTACATTTCAGAGATTTAGAGTAATTTAAGACATATATTTGAAAAGAAATATATACTACAAGGTGGAACCAGTAAGCATCATGCATCAGAGGGTTAAATTTCCTTTGTCAGACGTCTCTTTGGGAGACCTTGCCATAGTTGGGCTTTAAGGAAGATTTCAGTTTTAGGTACAGGGTCAGGAGAGGGAAGCCTATCATGGATGGGGAGTTTGGGAGATAGGCCCTTAAAGTGGAGGAAAGCCTGAGAAATACGTAGTGATACAGGCCATTGTTAGTTTAGCTTAGGTGAGAAGGTGGAGCCTTATCAACACACTAAGGAGAAAGAACCTTATCAACACTTTAAGGGGTTCCATGAGGAAGGCCATTAGCATCATCTAAACACTTGAGAGTCAGTAGCAGAAGGGATGTATGGGAACTTAGTGATGCATAACAGTCTCTTTAGCAATGGTTTCTGCATGCTGGCTGCATTCCACATGAAGATTCAAGGCAACTTAGCTCTTGGATGACCAGGAGATTTGCAAAGATTCTAGAGAATCACAACCATCTCCTTGCCAATGACAGCTATGGTTAGAAATCTGTACTTGTAACCTCTCTTCATTTCTTTTTACATTATATGTGTAATAAATAACTTTCAGTGATAATGCTGTCCACCAACATAGGTCACAAATCACACGAATTATGTCTCTAAAGACTGAACTGTTCCATACTAGAACCATGTTTGGCACTCCAAAGCAGGTTTATTTATCAATCCAGTAAAACATTTAAGCAGTTGCCTGGGCCCAGATTCTGTGATCAGTACCAAGGAGGACATAGTGATGAAAAAAAGCATAGGACAAAACTTCCAGAGGTTTATTAGAGTCTCAAGGAACAGAAAATCAACTCAGCAGGTGATGTTAAAATAGTTTGGCAAGTGTCGTGTTGAATAATGTGATCAGCAATGTCCACTGGGCTAGGACAGTTTCTGTTTAGATGATAATTTATAGTACTTAAGAAAGACAGCAGAACCTACATATAAGGGTAGGTAGGTGTCATATAGGTAGGGTGTGGTGTTGCCTCAGAAGGAGCTCTGTGGAAGAAATGTGTCTGCTACCTTCAGAGTTAAGAGGATGAGGGCGTTCATGGAAGGAAGTAGTGGTCAGGAGGTAGAATAGTGAAGATCCCAGTGTTTGTCGAAGAAGGGAATTAATTAGTAGACAGACATCGAGGAAGAGAAAGGCCAACTCATTGTACATTTATATTCTAACACCTAGAAGAAGTATCCTGCAATGGGGCATCTATAATCGTCTGACATGTTTGCAAGGCAGTTATTCCATTTTGAAAATGAAAATTTCAAAAAGTATCACCAAAATATGACATTTAAATGACATATGTGTCTTTACTCTTCTCATTATACTATAGAAAGCCCCTTCCTGTAGCTGGAGAATGAAAAGGACGAAAAACCTCTTCATTTGGCCCTTTCTCTGTACTGAGACAATTATTTTTCAGTTATTCTACTCTAATTAATTTCTTCAACTTCACTGAGAAATAATCTTTTTTCAATGTGTGGGTTTATGTGTCTGTATCTGTCGTGTGCTTGGTAGATCCACACATGTGTGTGGGTGCAGTCACTCTTTGGACATCAGAGGACAATGTCAGGTGACTTTTTCTACAGCTCTCTGTTTCCTTGAGACAGGGTTCTCACTGAACTTGGCTAGGCTGGCTGGCCATTGACATCCTAGGGTCTCCTTTTCTCTGCCCACCTGTGCTGAGGTTACAGGCATACGGGACCATGTCCGGCTTTATAAAAATTTGAGTGCTGGAGATTTGAACTCAGGTCGTCTTGTTTTTACAGCAGGTGTCTCATCCACTGAGCTATCAGGCATATTGACTGCTGACATGCCGAAAACTGGTGATGGAGAATCCTCTTAGCCTCATTTGGTCTTATTATTAACCTTGTCACCAATTTCATCTTTTCTGTTCACCTTTCCTCATTTAAATTATTCACCTATAGATTTTTCTGTCAACAGTTAGTTCTGTCAACAATATATTTTTGAACATCTTGCTTTTTTCTTCTCTTTGCTGTCTTTTAGGACCTGCAGAATTATTGGATATGGCAGACAGTGAAACGTGAGTGTTGCCTTTCATTCTATAGTCTAAACAGTTGTGCTCAAAGCGTAGCTTGTCCAGGAGGCATCGCAGTTTTAATTCACTGATTAGAAGCCCCCTTTAAACTGTGTTCACGGTGGTACAAAGGTAATCAGCTGCATAAAGCTACACAACAGAAACCAATACTTTGTCTTGTGATGATTACCTACATAGTCAATGCTATCACTGTCATTGCCTCTAGGCACCCTACCAACAAGCGACATTTACACTGGTACTTGGACTGCTGACAGTAAATAAGTACATGTATCTTTATCTCTACCATATGCAGCGATTTTTTTTTAAATCTGGGATCTGTGAGAAAATAAAGCACCCATGTCTGAAGACATCTGCTGCGTGTAATGGCACGACTGCTGTTAGCCGGTTTGTGATAAGCAAGTGGCATGCCACCCCTGGAGAACTGGAAACGTGGTTACTCAAACACTTATAAGCTCTGGGATGGTCCCTAAACTGAAAATGTTTTTTCCATCATTCTCATTCTTCTGGCATGCGAATAACCACTTTTCCACTAACAGGAGCAAGAAAAAGATGAATCCGTAACTCCGAAAGCCATGTGGGGACCACGAGGAAGTTTCAAAGAAGTCAGACAAAGGATAAAGATAACTGAGCAGGTTTAGAGAGGAATGAGCTGATAGTCAGGGCATAGATGTGAGAATGGGGAGGTAGAATAGAGAGCAAGTGAGAAAGGACATAGCTATGAGCTGCCGGTCCACAGGGATGCTGTGCTGGCATGGTTGTTAGTGGGGCTGCCATTCATCCTGGTTTGGCTTCTTTGTGGTTGACATTTGATTTCCCATGAAACATGTTGGCATTAAGCATCTCTATACCTGGGGACTCGGAATGGCAATATCCTTCACTCAGCACACCTCACAGACAGATGGGGGCCCATCTGCTTTTCCTTGCTCCCCTCCCCCGCATGCTGAGAGGCTGGTCTCAGGCGTATTCTCTACGTGAGAGAATCTGGTCCTGTGAATTCTGTTGGAGTCTACTACAGCCTCTCAGACAGCCGTTCACTTGATAGATGTAATCCAACATTGACTGAATAGCAGGGGAAGAAGGCAACCTGGCTCCTCAAAGTTGAATTTGTAGGACAGACTCATGAAGGTCAGAATGACTTCTACCATGCCAGAAGGGCTGGACCTTGCAAGCTCCATGGAGATGCATCCATGCTCTGCCTCAAGTGCTTGCATATATCTGGACAATTTTACTCATTCTCTTCGAGTTTGTAAATCCAATAGCAGTGATCAAAAATATTACCACCAAACCACGCCCAGTTTAGAGAAGTAGCTAAAGTTAGATTTCAGTCTGTTAAAGAATAACAAGGTATCTGTGGACACCCCAGGCCACATCCCTAGCATGCATGTGTTCTGCTGTCCTGGGCCTCAGCTACTTACAGCAAAGGAAGCTAAAGAGCACACAGTGTCAGCAACTGGGCAGGATAAGCCCCTCATTCTTCTGCTGCCTCTCCATCACTTCATCTGTCTCCAACCCTTGCCTGGTTTCTTAATCTTTGATTTAGGGGCGAGACCGCACTGCACAAGGCTGCCTGCCAACGGAACCGGGCTGTGTGCCAGCTTCTGGTGGACGCAGGAGCATCTCTGAGACAGACAGACTCCAAGGTAACAGGATGAGTGAGTGCAAGCATCCTCCCACTGTGAGAGATCGTAGGCACGATGGCCTCCACTTGTGCCCTTAGCACAGGCATCCTTTCTGTGCTCATGGGAGGGCCTGGAGCTTTGGAAAAAGGAGGAAAAAATAGAGTGCTTCATTTAGAGAAACTGCAGTTTAAATGTAGAAGCACAAAGGGTGGAGGGTGTGCATTTGCCTGTGGTACTTTATAGACCTCTATACATGCTAAAGAAAGATGGGGGACTCGAGGCGTCCTGATGAAACACCAGCAGGCAAGGCATGGGGAAGTGAGACCCTCAGCCAGAGTTTGGGGATGTGGTAGTGTGAATGACCTAGTCTGGCTACTAGGGACTATCTTTAGGGTTCATCTTTAGCACCAAATCTAATATAATTTAAAAATCTATGATTTGCATTGCTCCATACATGGGTGCCAAAGTGCTTGCCTACTGGTTGACTCCTTAGATGGGGGGACCTCACTTTGAGATGGCAACAGCTGCAACCGTGGTATATCCACATCACTCTGTATCTATCTATTTAACTCTAAGTACGTGTGTGGATATTTATGTGTGTGAGTACATGGCTATGCACCATGAGTTCTAGAGTCTATTGAGGCCAAAAGAGGTGTCAGATTGCCTGGAACTGAAGCTACACATGGTGTGATTCACCATGCACCATGTGGGTGCTGGGAATTGAACCTGGGGCCTCTGTAAAAGTACTAAGTACTCTTAAGTGCAGAGCCGTCTTTCCAACCCCAGTCACCGTTAATTCGTCCAAGTCTTTCTATGTGTTTTCTTACATTAGCATGCAAACCACTACTCTTGATGGGCTTGGGAGCCGAAAGCCAGAAGAAGAATAGCTATTGCACCATTAACTCTGTTGACTTGTAGCATGATACTGAGCCAGCGAGCCCTCCTCATTTGATGACAGAATATCACGCTGCCTCAGTAGGACGATGTGTGACAACAAAGAGTAACAGAGTTCACGGCCCTATATCATTTTAACATCCCAGTATTTTGCCTTACAGTGATACTTATGTCAATGAGGCTTGAAACATGGTTCCGTTCTTAGGTCAGGTTCTAAATCTGCAGAGCATATAAGCATATTAAGATGGTCTTGAGACTAGAGGTTGTTAGTAGAACATATAAGCCACTTTTATCAGAAAGTTCCCATGGATGGAGGGAGTGGACCAGGAAAAGTCTAGGAGAACTAGATCTGATGCCATCCTCAGCAGGTTCGGTTCACGGGGACCTGTCAGGAGGCAGTTGATGAATGGAGTGTGGGGGTCTTGTCCACTCTGGGGAGTGGACCAAGGACAAAGACAGAAATAGGAACAGGAACAGAAACAGACAGACAGACAGACACACACACACACACACAGAGAGAGAGAGAGAGAGAGAGAGAGAGAGAGAGAGAGAGAGAGAGAGAGAGAATCACAGGATCACAGGAGTCAACCTTCTGTCCTGATAAGCACTTGGAGTTTTGAAGGACTTTGAGTAGACAGTAAGAAAGAACTAACTATATCTTTGTTTCAAATTTTAGTCTTGGTGAATTTGAAGGAACATTAAGTGAACCTGAGTAGACTTGTAGTGAATTCTTGCTAGGAATGATCTCCTAGGATATTCCTTATATCCTAAACATTTCGAGAGAAATTCCATTCACAAGTACGTTCAGCTTTAATCTAGCACCAGGTTACAGAATGGTCAGATTAACGGAGTCTAAAACAGGAATGGTGCACAGATATATCACTGTGGGGTAAGATCTCTAGAGCATAGTTTTGAGTGAAAAGTTATGATGTTCAGTAGGATGCCTGGTATGACTCCAACTGTTTTTAAAAATGAGAAGCAAGCAGACATACCTACATGGAAATAGAGAATAAACTGAATCATATTTAGATCTAAGAGAGGGGATTTCAAGTGACTTTTGATTTTCTTTTAAGCTTTTCTGTATTTCTAGTTTTCTGGGTATGATCATAAAAATCAGAGTTATTTATATTTTGAATACACTTATATAACCCCTAATATGAAGAAGTCTGAGGCTCACTTTACCCTACTTTTCTGAATACTTACGAGGCGGGGAAGTCAACCTCATCATTATCAAAGTAAAGACAAGATGGTCTACTAGAGTTGTGTAAAAGTAGTACAGGAACCTCAAACTAGGAATTTAGTGTTAGGTGCAGACTGAATGTGTGAACTCTTAGGAAAATGAGTGTTGAGACAAGCTAAGGAAGTCCCTCCTGGATGCTTTGTGAGTTACTGCTCTTCCTCTCTGCTTCTGTTACTTGGTTCACCATGTTTAGTGAAAAGGAACCCTGAATTATTATCCTGAAATAGAATCTCTGTTTCATCCGGTACTTCCCCTGTCTCCTTGGCTTTCAAATTCCCTGCACATGGTTTCTCCCCACAGGCTCAGAGAGTCTATGGTGTCCTGTTTACTGAGATGCATATTCTGTCATCGCCCTGTAATTTACCAGCACTTGTTTATATGACCCTGATTATAGAAGAAAATGGATTTGAAGCATCTCGTAACATGGAAGGGTTCTTTGGAGGGACTCATCGTTGGCTAGCCCAAGTCTGTGACCTATGGGTATCATCTCTCTCCAACTATTTGTTTTTCTTCCGTTGTCTATAGGGAAAGACACCCCAGGAACGAGCACAGCAAGCCGGGGACCCAGATTTGGCTGCTTATCTAGAAAGCCGACAGAACTTTAAGATCATTGGCCACGAGGACCTGGAAACTGCTGTTTGACCCTGGGTGACAGGCACAAAGAACTCGAGCAAGCGTATCACCTATGCCCTCCCGGCCACTGGGCAGCTCCTCTGGAAGAAGCTAATGGAATTCGTATTGGCCTCTCTCCCACAAGGCTCTATCTGAGACCACACTACCAGGTTTAAGGGCTACCGGGATGTACAACAGGACATGATAGCCCATTGAGAAGGAGGCAGGCCGCCTGGAGATTTGTGGAGTACGTGTTCCACAAAATTTGATCCTTATTGCTTCCAGCAAGTAGCATGAACTTCTGCGTTCACCTGTCTAATTTATTTCAAAGATTCTGAGGATGTTCACATAAAATGGCACTGCTCCCTCCTCCCTCTCTGCATTCATCTTTCCCTTGTACCACATAACCTTACTGTAATCACCCATCGATTTAGAAAATATACTATCTCCTCTCCTTACTTTCAGTCTTCCAACCACAAGGTTGTCTGAAGGTCTTTTGAAACCCTCCTGGATGTCTTGCAGAAACATATCTGTAAAACCACTTCCATTTGCAGACTAAATATACCAAGTCTAGTTAGTGGCTTTGCATGCCCCTTACCCCCTCTGGTTTCATCACACAGGAGCTGGGAGGTGCCACAGCGGTAACGTCAACATGTGTGCTCTGTCTCTGAGGTATGGCGGAGCAACATGGGAGCTGTCTGTGCTTGAAGTACTGCAGAGAGATTGCCCAGGGGTCATCCCAGGCAGCTGGGCTGTTGGTGGTCAGAAGGACTGGTTCAGCTTGGGCTGTTTGTACAGCTCTGTACTGCCTATGTGTAGCCATCTCTGCCTTCTGCTGCAGAGGAAATGTGTCTAGGAGTCGGTGAAAGCCCCTAGCTAGTTTACAGAGCCATGCGATTCTAAGTGTTATTTCAGGGACAAGGTTGGGCCCGTCTAGGACAGTGGTTATAGGAAATGGAGCCTTCAAATGTTCAGTCCTAAGGTTTGTAAAGTGATGATAGAAAGCAGTCTAATTGAGAAAAAAATAGCAAAAATAAAAGTAGCAAAGTGTATCGCAACAATATACTTCAATAGGAAAACAGCCTTTGGCATTTCGGGCTGAGGCTAATGGCTGCCGGCTCGTGGTTACAGTGGTGAGAGGGGGTTCAGGTTTGTTTTTCTCGGAGTTCAGTTTTCAGGATGGCAAGGAAGGCTTGACCCATGGACAAAGCCTCGTCTCACCAGTTCCGTGGCCAGACTCTCAGGGTGTCTGGCCCTTCCTAGTCTGTACTTCACTCATGACCTTCTAGCTTCTGAGACCATGTCTGATGGCCCTGTTTTCCGTGTATTTGGGGGTTTATTAAGCTCTGCTCCATACTTTATTTTTTCCTGTCACGAATTTCTTAGTATAAAGCACTGTGGCAGAAACGGCTTTATGAGATCATCACTTCTCTTCATGCCATGGACCTGGGGGGATCAGGTAATGAAGAGGAGGGGGAAAATTGCTTTCTACTCAAAAGTCTTCAAGTTAGGTGTGGGTCACAAACACAAGTGGTGTATCTGAGGGCTTTTCTTTCTGCTTTCTTCCATTTTCTTTTTCTCTTGAACACAGGAAAATGTTTCCTCCATGTTTCTGCATGTGACCTTTAATCTCACAGTCCAATGGGGACAATTTGTTTATCAGAATCATGTATCATCATTTGGAAAAGATGGATATAATGTACCATATTAAGTCTAAGCAGGCTTTGAGTGGGTGGGGGCTTCATTACCAGAGCCTCCCTATAGTCATTTCAGGACCAATCTTGGCATCATTTCTAGCCGGGGGAAAAAGGGTTGGCTAAGAGTAATGTGTTTTTAGGCATCCATCTCAGAACTGCAATTTTCTCTTAGATTTTGCAGGGAGGGGAAGCAGAGGGTCTGGACTCGATTGTTTCCAGGAGCTGAAGTCACTGGGTTTCTGTTAGGAGTTTTTCAGTTGTTGGGGCTGTCAAGGAAATATTGTGATGACAAATATAATCCCTAGAATGGACTGGAACCTTCCAGCTCCTAGATGGAGCCAAACATTTGGCCAAGCAGTTGGTTATCCAGCTGGCCAGTGCTGAGATACAGGACTATATTTTCGTTAACCACCATCTCACATTTCTCTGAGAATGCTTCAAAACAGCCCAGAGAAAATTTAGGATAGAGGTGGCTATGGGCCAATCCCAATAACTCCAACGAAGGCACAAATTAAGTCCCTGGCATGAAAGTAGATGAAGTACTAACTACTGTAAGGGTCCTGGTACATGTAGAAATTGCACCCCTCCCCTCACAAGAATGAAAAAAATATATTCTACATCGTATGTGTATAATCCATCTCTGGAAAAAGAACACCTCTAAGACTTGGTGTTTCAAAACAATGTGAGCAGAGAAGCCACAAGATTTCATGATTTCATCATTAAGTCTACCTCCTGTAGGTTTTTTTTTAAAATTATTTGTTGTGTGTGGTAGTTCTGAGCATGAAAAAGAGCTAAAGCCATGTGGTCCAGGAGTGCCTGCCTCTGCTTAAGTATATAGTCTCCCATTTAGTGAGCCAACAGGAGGTACAGAAGAAAATGGTACAATCCTGACCCCGCAAAGTTTCTCAGACATAAAAGTATATACCTATGGAAAAAAATGTTTATGCAGCGAGCTGGGGCTGTGTTGCCAGAAACAGGCAACCTAGCAAGTCTCTTGTATCCAGTCCCTTGGGTTGGATAACTATCCTCTTTGGAATTCCTCTTTAAGTTAGGCTGGTGGGAGGATGAAGAATGAAATGTTATTAAAAGACAGAATGCTAGTGCTGTAAAGGTAATCATTTTTGTAACCCCGTATTCCACAGGTCATGAAACATTAGCCCGGTCCTTGCCCCTACCACATTCACTAACGTGACAGAGACCAGGAGAGGGTTCATTAACCTAGAAGACTAAACAGCGTGACGGGATTTTTGCTTTGAGATTTCTGCTCACCTCCATAGAGGTGATAATTGAAACCCAATGGGAATTCTAAAACAGAATTCAGCTGCAGTGAAATTAGTAAGAACTGGCGGAAGGCCCCTCTGTCATGTTGCTTTCTGCCTTGCCAGAAAAAGCCCAGGCAGATTTGGCTGGGTTCTAAGATGCTCAACAAGGGCGCTACTTTCCCCTGGAACCTGGTAGAAACTCCTTTGCCCAATGGGTCTCTGAAATGTATTTGCTAGAATTCCTAGAATATTCATGTCTAAGAAAACAAGGGGTGGCTGTTTCCTTTGATCATATGACACTGATATCAACACACATTTTAGTTATGGAAGTAGCACATGCATTTTATACAGGTTCTAACTCCACGGAAAGTGTCACGTGCAGCGTGAAGACATCCTCTGTTGGTGTATCTCAGTCCCCAGCAAGAGACACCGTCAATGTGGACAAACATGATTGCTTGTAGGTTATGTCAGAGATATCTTGCTCATATACATGCATAGCTGTACATTTACATGCATATCCATCCATCCATAAGTAGAAATGTATTTATTTGTATACATATATGGACATATATGCCATACACACATATTGCATATGTTTAGACAAGAAGACATTCTAAAAGCATGCCAATCATCTTTATGTGTATAGTTAACACTCATAGGTGATGACACAGAATTTTCATTTAGCTGTTATTTCCTCCATCCCTGAGCTTACTTCTACCCCTACATCACTGTAGCTGCCTTTGGCATTGGCTACTGTCAGAGTCATAAAGTCCATGACCAATGAGTCTTCTGATTATTTATATGTTGCCTCCCATGATGCATGAAACCAACCTTAGCCCTGTGACTTGTCTACTTTTGGCTCTCAGGGGAGTAAAGGAGAATTTTTTCTTTATGACCCCCTCACTCCTCTAAAGCTGAGTCGATAAGCTTTCTAATGCTATTTAACTAGAGCAAGCTATTGTCAGGAAGGGGATAGATACTCGGGTGTGGTCTAGGGGTTGGAGCAGCTTGTCTTCCAGTAGGGGAAGCTAATTAAATCATTGAGCACAGCATGGTGTTTTATTCAGTTATGCTCTTTAAAAGTAAAAATAGATCTTTGTGAAAATGGCTCATCATAACCACCAACTAAGACTGCTAATTGTTCTATGCAGCTAAATTATGTTCCTGTTAGGAAAAGAAAGACCATGTATTAAATTAGCTCTCTGAACACACTGTAATATGTATTTAGTATAAGCTCCCTTCTGCCCACATCGCAAACATACTGCCTTTGAATCTCTCGGTGCTTCTCAGCACTGAGCTCCACATTCAGCTGATAACATGTCCTCTTCCTGTGCCCCTGTCTGCGCTCGTTTTCTGTCCCCCAGCTCTCTGGCTGTGAAACATTGCCGGCACTACTGTCTATCACTTTGTTTCACAGCTGCCTAAATCTTCCCCAGATGTTATGATCGAAATATACATCAACATGAAATTTCCCTCGGGGTCAAGTTCCCATGTTGCCTGAAGGATAGGCACATGCCTCCTGACCTCAGCTATCTGACAGAATTATGGCACATTGATTCTTAGAAGCAGTCTGTGAGGTTGAGTTTATTTTTTGTTCTAGTCACGTGAGAGGTCACAACCATAAATAGTTCCTTCATTTGAAAGGGTGTAAGTGACGTGTGCTTTTAAAATCATCCAGGGGACAGGATTATATATGGGTTATACTCTCGAGAGTCATCTGTGGTTTCTTTTAAAAAGTTGTTAATGCAGTCTAATGAGAAACCTAAAAACAGAAATAAGCCAAGGATACCACACTGGACAATCCACTCATCCAGAACATCGAAATGCATTATTCTGGTCCCAAAGAGGAAACAGAGAACAATCATAAAGTATTAAAGCAAATAGCTTACAGTAGAAACTTGGATGTTGGATGATGTGTTCCTCCAGGAAGTACTTATTAGATATACATTCAATCATGATATTCATATATATATATATATCAATATATATTCAATAATATATTCAAAAGCCCATCATGTTTGCAAGTATTTCAACATTTCTTTCAAAATATTTATTGCTCACTGTGAAAGAGATTCAGTAAGAACATAGCTATCTAAGAATGCAAGGGGTAAACAACTTCAAGGAAGGTGGCAGACGGAGATCAAACCACAAACCTAAACAGTTGAGGTTCTGTAAGTTGCATGTGTTTGGACTTGAAGGTACCTCAGCAATGCCCTGAAAGTTCACCAGGATCATGTGAATTTTGTTACTCTTTGTTCTGTGTGAGCAAATGGAATAGTATTATTTTGTATTTCCAGTTCCTTGGAATCCTGGTAAAGTTCTTTAAAATATAGTTTAAACTTTGACTTTAAGATGAAACTTAGAAACCCTACTTAAGGAAAGGCTAAGAGTTATTTATCCCAGTCCTCAAGAGCAAAACTAGGAGTAATAAGCAGAATTTTCAGTGGGTTGTGACTAAATATAAAGAAGATGAAGGATGAGTTGCCAAATAGTGAAGTCGCCATCTGTACAGAGTTACAGACTTTCAACATCTGGAAATAGTTAGATGGAGGGGATTTGACTATCTTTGGGCATGTCACTAGAAGGGATCTGTGATCTGAATGGGCTGCAACTTAGATTGTTGTTTTCTTTGCCTCACTTTGAGAATGGCTTTGTCTGATAGCAACATTTGATCTTAAAAATTAATTGGAACCTTGACTCCTTAATTAAAACGTCACTTTATACATGAGGAACTTGAAAATGTTGGAGTGGGTAGGCTTTAGTTCTCATTTTAAAAAATTAAAACCAACTAAGCACAGATTCAAGAATTCAAGGGGGAAAAAAAGGAAAAGCACATAAGGAGATAAAATTTCAAAATTCCTCTGAAAACATTTTGGGTGTTGATGAGTATTCATGGACATTTCCAAGTAAAGCCTTATTGGAAATCTTGCCATTCTTCCAATATATATATATATTTAAAAAGTGCTGTGATTTGAGATTCTTAGAATTAACTGTAACGTAATCACAGAAAGAAATTCTGCCTCAGGGACATTTAGGAGCTAAGTAAATGTACACGAAAGGCAACATGGAAACTCCCTTGGTTTCTGGTACCAGCATGGGAATTGCAAGGGATGATATACAAAACAAAACAGTGGGGTAGGTTTTCTCTTTGCTTGCAATGTTCTAGCACCAATGGTATCTGAGTTGGCTGCCTTTGGTAGTGGGAGCAACAGGGACTCTCTCATATCTCAGCTCTTTTATTGAGACACAAGTGTGGTTCGCAGTATAAAAGCAATTAAACAACAATACAAATATGGTTTATTAACAACTTCCCATGAGATTGTTTAAGTCAGAGCATTGATAATTTGATGTATTTTGACACCTCTGAACTTTGATATCTATTAAAATTCGATGAGGGAGATAACACAGTTAAGATATTCTAAACTGGGTTCCAGCATAGTAAATTCAGCCTGCATAGATTCACACAGTGACAGGGCCCCCACCAGATAAAGGATCTGTTGAAAGTACAGACCAGCATGCCTCAAATAGATACTTGCTAGGAAAATAGTTTCCACCATTGCCTTCAATGGAGCTTTATATCGGTTGTTCAGATTTCCATGATACGAAGGTTTTATATATATCCCACAGCCAAGTTGAATAGAACCAA
>NW_004949102.1:13398813-13412555 GCF_000317375.1 Microtus ochrogaster | reverse complement strand
AAAAGAAAAGAAAGAGGCAATGTTAGGTTAGGAATAAATAATGTCCAAATATCCAAAGGAGACTGGCTGTTTGGTGCTGTCCGATCCATGTTCAAAGGCACAAACAATGCCCTTTGGTCTACACTCTAAACCAAGGACTGCGCATATGAAAAGAGGCAGAAAGCATGGGTAGCCGCCATATTATGTAAGGTTTTTCATTTCTAAACATTGCATCCAGAAAAATCAGTTGGGCTTCCTCGAGAAACAACATGTGCTTTCAACTGTTTCTTCTCGTACTTAGGTGAAGATAAAAAGTCCACTCAGGAATCATCGGAGAGTCCATCCTTAACTGTGAGGGGACTTAGGACACAACATCCTGTTTCCCAGGTTTAGTTTTCTGTTATTTTAGGCTGAAGTAAACCTTAGCTCTCGTTCACTCCTGGGTCCCTGGCATTTAGAGGGCAGCTTCTTAGAGAAATCAAAGGCATGTTTGAAAAGGATTATACATGATAAATACAGCCCACATCTTTTAGAAGCAGACACTTTGTGAGTTTAAATATTTGTGCATTCTCATTCTCTCTCTCTCTCTCTCTCTCTCTCTCTCTCTCTCACACACACACACACACACACACACACACAAAGAAAGAAGGAGAGAGTGTCAGTTTCCCAAGTCTGAAAAAGATACATATATTTCACTTGAGGTCCAAAGTCACAAATTTAGGACATAAAATTAATATATATTAATATATGATGTTTATATATAGTTAATATATTAACATATATACATATATATGGTGTTTATTTTTTTCTTTTTCTCATTGCTGCCCCTTTTTTGGGGGTCTAGGGCTTTGAGAAAGAACTAAAAATGCCCATGTGTTTCTCACCGTACAGAGACAGGGAAGCTTTTCTACACCTCTGTGACCAAATAAGACATAAATGCCTGTCAATTGGCTAGTGTTTCCATAATATTTTTATTTAAGGAGATTATAGTCTTAATTGACTATCTTCCTTTTTGCCCATAATAGTAATGCCTGATTCCAACTTCCTGGTTTTCTGCTGGGGTAGGGTGGGACATCAGGGTTCAAGTAACTAGGGAACATACAGTATCCAGAGTTCTTCTCTGAGGGAGCTTTTACAACCCCATTTTCTCTTCTCTCTGCCCAACTCCTTGTCCTTGGTTTGGGAAAGAAAAATAAGAGCAGAGGTATAAGAAAAGATAAAAATAACTTTTAAAAAGATTCTCAGATGTTGCACAATAAGATGACTCTGGTATTCGCTTAGGTTCTCACGGCAATCCACAGATAGCATATACGCTCAACAAACACTGTCCTCATAAAAACCCAGTGTAGAAAGCCCGGCAACTCACAACAAACACACTTAACAACATTTCCCCCAGAAAAATGCAGCATAGGCAGGAAACTTCTACAGAGTGGCTTCAAGGAACGCTAGCTGGACGTTTCGGTTTACAAAGCTGAGTAGATTGGATTGGATGTGGAATTTAGGGGGAGAATGGGGGAGCAGCTAATGGAGGATCTATGGAGTAGAACTCCCAAAGGAATAGGATAGTGTTTGAGAATGTCTTCAACTGCTCACAGGTTACACTCTTCACAGATTTGTGTTGGCTCATAATAAAAGTTGAGAAGAAAAAAAAGATCAACTTGAAGAATTTCATCCACAAACTTAAATGCAATTTCATCTTGACTATTCAGATAGTAGGTCTTGTCATTTGGGGATACAAACCTAGCCTTTTCTCTTTAAAAAAAAAAAAAAGATAGATATGAGCTGTTTGCAAGTAATCTCTGCTAAAATGAAAGCAAAACAAAAATTGCAAAATGCAGAGAAATGACAACCCTGAGTCGATTTGGTCTTTTGTTTAAATTCCTGAGCTGTTCTCACAAATGCATTCTGCAATTTATAGTGTTTAAAACATTTTCTCACCTGATACATACTGCACCTTGTATAATGCGTCCAAATGCCTCCTTACCTTTGGCTTTTATTACTGGTGACATCTTTCCTTTCTTGCCCTAACTCCACACTTCTCACTGAGGTCCAAACCAGCCTCATATTTGTTAGCTCAGCTGGTTTTGGTTTGTTTGTTTGTTTTGTTGTTGTTTTTTTCAAATTGCCAGTGGTTAAGTGGACAAGCAGGATGCTCCGTGGCCCACAGCTATTTGAAAGTGAGGATGTGTTTCTGGCGAATCATTAAGTGGTTGGTATTGCCATCAGGATGGAAGTGTTTGACGTAACTTGATTTTCGGGAGTGAAAAGCCTCCTCAGGCATGCCAGGACCATCCTGGCTGTGTGTGGCTCGCTCACAGAGGCTCCATGTATATGAAGAGTTTAATCATGTTCTAAAGGGCTCGTTCATGCTTTCTGATTCTTTCCGATTCCATCCCAGAGCCATTGCCACTGCAAAGCTGGCAGCTGCAGGGTGGGATCCCCCGGTAGTAGCAGCTATGGCAGTAGAAGAGGAAATTTTATTTCCAGGTAAAGTGGGATCCGGATACTATGAAGTGGAGGGAGGGTGGGAGGGAAGGGTGGGTTGGGGAAAGGGAAGAATGGAGTTTTTTTGTAATAAAGTCATAAAGTATTTTTCCCTAATTTTCTCGCATTTCCTATTTATATAAAGAATCTCGATCACTGTGTTGCTCTACAGAGATTTTCAATGGAATTAATTTGGGAGACTGAAATAATCTCTGAAAAAGAAATTGACTAGTTATACTTACTTTTTGGACACTTTTTCTGTATTGTGAATTGTGTGGAAATGTACAGAATAAAAATGAAATATAACTGATTTGTTTCTTTTCTTTCTTGTCCACAATACAACAGATGAGAATACTAACCTTAGCTTTAGTTTAATTAAATTTTTTTAAATCAAAAGGAAAATAAAGAGTTGTCAAAAAGGATTCTAAATAAGGCAGAAATAATTTTGATAAATTAAATTTCTTCTTCTACAATAAACTAATGAGGCCATGTTTACCTTTCAGTCTCAATAAAAGCATATTAAAAAAGAATCATTGTTAAAACATTGAACTTCAGATATTGAAGACTTGGGTCCCTAAAAAATGAGACTCAAATGACACAATTCCTGATCACCCCCACCTTACAGACTGTAGATTGTCTCCAGTAGTGAGACAGAATCTGGCAGAACCTGGCAGCCTTCAGAGACAGGGTTCAGAGGTCAGGATATAAAGGAAACTCGATCTTGGACAGAGGAGTTTCAGAAAAGAAAGAGTAAAGCAGAGAACTCCACAGACCTGCGGAGGCTCCCCTTAAACTTCACTAGAGGGCTTCTATACATATGAGACTCTGAGTTCAAATCCCCTACTTCTACCAAGAACCCTGCTGTGGCATAGACCTAAGTCTCTGCTCTGTGGGTAGGAGGCTCACGGGGCTTGCTGGCCACCAGCCTAGCGCCAGTTTCAGTGAGAGACCCTGTCTTCGGGGAAGGAGGAGAGAGCAAAACCCCAGCATCCTCCTCCAGCCTTCACGTGTGCACGTAGGAGCATGCTCTCTTTCCCAACACTTGCACATGTACCCTCATCACACACAGTATTTTGATAATGTTTTCTGGTAACTAAAATTTGCATCAGTTTGGAGATGGTGGGAATCATTTTACTCTTCGATGGCATGTTTTCCTGCTTTGGACAACCTGTGTATTAGATGGTAGATGTCTGTTTTATTTTCTTCCATGATATAAAGTTCAATCACTCAAAACTGGTTTTTCATCTTTTTAGATATTATTTTCATGACAGGTTAGGCAGTATTAAAACAAGGGAAAGTCTAAGATACTTAAGGTGTAAAATGAGCTAACAAAACAGACAGAACAATATTCAAATCCTTATGAATTTTGATATTTCTCTAATTTTAATGAACCTCACAGGAATGGTATGCAGCCACCTGAAGGTTTTCTCTTCTTGTCAGTTTAACAGCATCATTTTCTTAATTTTTGATTTGTTAGAGTCTAGCCACAAATTCATTTCTAGTGAAATGATTTGTCTTCTTGCATGTCTGAAAATGTCTGCGCTCTCCTTTCCTTGGGGTTTATCTGTCTTTGAAATTCTGGATTCAGCATCATTTTTCCTTGAGAAGTCCAGAGGACTGGACTAAGGAAAAGAAGATCCTGTGTGCTTTGTGAAAAGTAAAGCTATTTGATAAACACGACAGACTGAAGTTAGACTCCACTCACAACCCAAGCCAAACACTTCCAATTTTACCAAGAAGAAAAACTACACTACAAAGAGTTTAAAATTCTCTCAATATGACACAGCTACCGAGTGATAGGGACTTGTCCCCAAAGCACAGGGACTCACCTGCACTTACATCACAATGCCAAGTGCAGGGGCTTTGGGTTCCCCTGCAGGCACAAGAGGAAAGCGGGAGGGATGCATAGCAGAGCGGACCTGGAGACCAACGTCGGTGCAAAGGACCCAGGAATGCTCATTCCTTTCCACTCTGCAGAGGAAGACTGTAGGGGTGTGAGACAGTCTCAGGGACCCTTCTGGAAGGTCGTCTTTGAACATGGGATTCATATGAAGATGGAAAGACCTTCAAAATGCT
Source organism: Microtus ochrogaster (assembly GCF_000317375.1). Lineage (NCBI taxonomy): Eukaryota > Metazoa > Chordata > Mammalia > Rodentia > Cricetidae > Microtus > Microtus ochrogaster. The sequence goes on along the minus strand of NW_004949102.1, from coordinate 13,408,016 downwards.
CACACTGAAAGCCCTCAGTTTGGAAGCCCCCACTAACCCCACCTGGAGCACCCTTTTTGAGTGGCATTTGTTGCATAGTGTTCATAATTGGTTGTTTTTTAATACTAATGTCATTTAGATGAGACATGTATGAAAAGTCAGCCATGAAGCCTGACTTTTTGTTGACTGCACAGTCCTTGAAGACTTTTTTTTTTTAAAAAAAAATATGTGCTCACTTTCAGGGCCAAATGTTGCTGGGTTATTGGCACTACAAGCTATCGGTTCAAAGGCACGAAGATAATTTGCATCGGCATATACAGATGGAAAGGACCGGAACTTACATAGAACACAGATGTTCAATGGCTGCTCTGTCTCACAACTACATTAAGGATATGATAATGATACAAGGAAGGATGTATCCCCTTTAAGGAGCAATCTAATTACATAGTGGAATTTCTTCTCAGCCTGGCGTTGAATGAATCAATATGGACAGCTCTGAGGCGGGTCCTTATGTTGCTGGTTGCAAACTGAGTAAACTTTGACACATCCCATTCTGCTTTTTGAGCCTCAGTTTCCTCATTTGGCAATAGGAAAAAAATATGACATCAATCAAATTGAGTTGGTGTGATCATTACATAATATTGGGTGAAAAAAATTAGAATATAGCTCTTTGCCCTAACTCCTCCTCATTCACCACTACTTTTGCATACCTTTCCCTACCTAAGCCCCTTATCCATTATTCATCTTTCCCTTTCCATATTGTCAGTGCCCTACTCTCATTGGTTGCCAAACAAATAAACAAATAAGAGTGCCAGGTGTGGGATGTCCCCTGAAGTTGTTCATGAGAGGTGTTCTGGTGACCCTCCAAACAATACATGCTATGCCAGTGTTCTTGGTGGTACGATCCTATTGCTGAAGGCACCACACATGTTAATCACAGGACCTGGAATGGGGAAATCAAGTCAGTACTGACCAGGAAGTTTTCTCCTTCCTGATTAGTTCTCACAGTACTAGAAGTTACTATGTAGGTTTCCAGGGGGTGAAGGAGAGGATCACCACCAGACTTACCCAGCTCTGAAAATTGTGATCTATAATAATTGGCTTGGCAAGATATGCCCACAGGTGCAATAATGACACAAATGTCAGGCGGTAACCAGCTACTTACTGATTGGATTTTAGTGCATGCTTTACAGGAGGAAAAGCATGCCCAGCACTGTAAATCTGGCTAAGAAAGCCTACTTGGAGAGCGCATAGGCTTAATGGATACAACACCCAATTGTCCTCTAAATTCACTTCTCTATACCCATAAATAATGAAGCCCTCAGGCCTCATCAGAGAAGTTTCTCTGCGGACTATAGTTAATGCAGAAACTCCCAACTGCTCAAAGTGCAGAGAGTAAGCACACGTGAATGAAATGCTCAGCCATGAATAGGCCATCTGAATCGTACCTTTTTCCGTCAAGACTCAGGAACCACTTTAGAGAAGGTTGTAAGAACCGGAAGTCAGCGAGGACTAGTGCCACACAGTGTCTTCCAGACTTGAGGGGAGTCCTGCGCTCATGAACGCACAGCTGCTGTGGTTGCTTGCACAAGACCTGTATAGAGTAAGCCAGAAGACTCTCCCCTGAGTTTTTTGTTTTGTGTTAATTTTATTTGTTAAATAAAGAAACTGCTTGGCCCTTTGATAGGATAGAATTTAGATAGGTGGAGTAAACAGAACAGAATGTTGGGAGAAAGAAGCTGAGTCAGGCAGTCGCCATGATTCTCCCAGTCCAGACAGATGCAGGTTAAGTTCTTTCCTGGTAAGCCAGCTCGTGGTGCCACACAAAATATTAAAAATGGGTTAGATCAATATGTAAGAGCTAGTTAATAAGAGGCTGGAACTAATGGGCCAGGCAGTGTTCAAAAGAATACAGTTTTCTTGTAATTATTTTGGGGCATAAGCTAGCCATGCAGGCAGTTGGGAGCTGGGCTGTGGGAAGAGGCCTGCAGCTCCTACTACAGAATGGCTCCCAACGTGAGATGCCAAATTGTAGGCGGCATAATAACCAGGCTAGCTTAATATAAAAAAACAAATTTTAGTAAAGGGATAGCTTATAATACCAGGGATCCAGCAATAAACAGGAGATACAAAAAAGAGAGAGCTGCAGGGCTCACGCTCACCAGATTTATATGTAAACATTAGCCTAAGGCAAACACGCCCCCTAAGCGGTCTGGGCTATCCCTACAAGTCTCCATCCCTAGGTGAGGAGCTCTTGACATTTGGTGGCCTCTGGGGGAAGGAAGAGTTCATTTTCTTTTCAACATATGATCCTTGGTAGGCTGCTGTGCTCTAGTGAATGTCCTCACACCACTGAGTATCTAATTGGATTTGATGTGTGACAGAGAGGACATGGAATTGTGAGGGTGCTGGGGATGAATATGTGAGGAATTGGGAGCAGGAACAGGAGGTGACTATGAAATACACTTTTATGCATGTATGAAATTCTCAAAGAATTAATAAAATATTACTAAATAACCCAGCTTTATATATTCTAAGCACTCAAAAAAAAACTTTAGCTATAAAGTAACTATGGAATGGTTTCACTGGTGAAAAGTGTATCACATCTGTAACATTGTTGTTCTGAACTGTGAGCCTGAGGATAGGTAAGGAGAAAGGGATTTGGTTGCTTTTATTCTGGAGTCAGTTTACCTAATCCTCTGTGTTTAGACATAAAAGCTGTAATCGTAATTGGACTGAAGCCCTCAATACTTTAGTTTCACTATCTTGTAAAAAAAAAACAAAAAACAAAAAACAATGCTTCTTCGAAAGTTAAAGCCATGAAAACTTTGGCAGCGACAAATAAGGTTACAGTTCCAAAGACTGAGAGAGAACATGTGGAATAAACATCCTCCCAGTTTTGTAATGTAAATGGAAAATTATCAGCTCCTTCTAAATCTTTGTTCCTATGACATCAGTATGTGGGCACTGCGGATGTGAAGGGAAGCCACTATGCTAGCCTCTGGGGAATGGACACACACATTGCACATTAACAATTTAAAGTCTCCAGATGTGCTTATTTTAAAGTTGTCTTATGTTAAAAGCGTGGCCATATTTCCAACTTCAGAGGGCGTCAAGCTACAGTTGCACTGCTTCTCTCACAGTGGAAATGCCTATCCTTGCTGGGATAACTCTGCCCACCTGTCCTGCTCAGGGCTGGCTCAGCTCCCAGCCTTTTCTGTCGCTGTAAATCTCACCTCAGAGTGACTCTGAGTGAGTGAGGTCTGACCCCTCTGGACTGACAATTTGGGGAGCTTTTACAGAAGTGGGGGGAAGAGAGCTTCTTCAACTCAAATCTCAGGTTTACTATGAGGATCATGGAATACCTATAGGGACTAAACCCTTTGGGTGCCGCCGCTGCTCAGTCTGAAAAACAGCTGACGGCTGGTTTCAATTATCTTCATAGAAAAATCAATGGAAAGCAGTTTGTTCCGGCTCAGTGAGCTGCTGGCTCACTGTGGGGAGAGGTTTCAGCCATTCTCTCTTCCAGCGACACACTCGTTCCTCTGACACAGGCAATCAGGGTGGAAAGCTGCAGCGACTCTCTGTACCTCTAGTAAAAACTGCATCTGTAATCAAATGCAAAATGCCTGTTTACATTGCCAGCAGAATAGTGATGCTGAAAGAATGGAATTTTCTAACCCTGGCCTGAGTTAGATTCATATTTTCCATATCCAGAAAGAAGTAAGGAGTAAATGCTGAATAAACAATAACTACTAATTACCATCTATCTGCGGGGGTCATAGAAGAAGAGTGTATTAGTCATTTGATTTAATAAGTACACTTGAGGGAAGGGATTTCTCAGAAATTTGTTCTGCATCTTATAATTTTTTCTGGTGTTCAAAATAAGCAGATGCTAAAGTATTCTGTGTTATAAACTGGAACAGGGCACTCAGTGGCACAAATGGAAATCTCAGATCCTCACAAGAGTGGTTTTGGTTAATGGTAGTTTTTTGTTTCTGTTGCATGATTCTCCTGGGAAGATGTAAAAAAGTTAAAACAAACAAACAGACAAAAAACTACCCACCCCAAACGGGGCACTAATGGCAAACCAAAGGATTCCACAATGTATTGGAGTTACTTGTCGGAGTATGGAGGAAGCCTTCCTTAGAGGACCATGGGTGTTTTCATCTCTTTTCCGGGTGCTGTGATAAAACACTCTGACAAAAGAAAGTTAAGGGAAAGAGAGGTTAGGCCTGGCAGCAGAGCTGGAAGCATCTGTTAAAACTGCATCAGGAGCCATGTGCGCAACTAGTGTTCACTGCTCACCTCCCTCTCCTCACTCACATAGACCAGGCTCCCATCCTCAGGATGGCAGTGCACACAGTGGGTATAGACTATATTCCCTCCTCAATTGCAATCAAGACAGTTCCCCACAGACATGTCCAGAGTCCTATCTCCAAGGCGATTCTTGATTCTATCAAGATGACCACATCTTGGGGTCATGGTGGGTGACCCCAAAGCAGCTAGCTACATCACCTTCAAAGTCCCTTCCTGGCACAGGTGACAACAGAACAGAAGCTCAGAAATGGGAGTTTCATTGTCTCATAACCCCCTGACCCTACAGACTCTAACATCTCCTAAGACTACACGCAGGATGGGGCAAGAGGAATCAATAGCTGGACTTCTCTGTGAGATTCAAGCAACCCTCTCTCTAACCTACTTACCAATGTCATAGATCTAACTAGAACTGCAGTTTTCTCTCACGTATTCCCTTGCCACTGCTCTAGAGTGGTCATGGGCTTGCTATGCACCCAGAAGAAACAGATCAGTATAACAGACATCACTGAACTCTGATTTCCTGAGATTATTGTCTGAGCTGTCTCCTTCCACCCTATTTGTGGGTTTATTCTCTTTGGTAATGGGACTTGAGCTGGTATAAAGCTATTGATGGATCATTTTCATGTCATCCTTGTTGGATCCCAGTGTCATTATGAGGAAGTTTAAGCCAGCCTCATAGAGAGATGCAGAGAGAGAAAGATGCCTGGCCAGCCCACGCCTGTTCCTGCCACCCTAGCTGTGGCATTCGTCACATAAGTGATTGAAGAAGCCATATGGAGTGTTCAGGTTCTACCACACAGCAGCATGTAATCACTTTCAGTGAGCCTTGTTCACGATGCACAATCACAAAGAGATCATATTTCCTTTTCTTTTGCTTTACACTTTTGTTGTTAGAAACAGGGTGTTGCTCTATAGTCTAGGTTGGCTTTGGAGTCATTATCCTCCACTCCAGCCTTCTGAGAGATGGATTACTATGATTTCGGGTCTTTAAAGCCATCAATCAGTCACCCAGCAATAGTAAATGGATCAGCTTCTCACTGTCTGAAAGGAGACAGTCCAACTGAGTTGACAATTTGTGATTCATTCCTTCATGCTAGTGGGGCAGGCTAAAGTACATAGTACACTCCTCACCTCAACCGATAATTTAATCTGCGGTGTTGGAGGGACTCCAGCTATGCTGTGTAGTCACAGGATGACGGGACTGGAAAGTCCTCACACAGCACTAGTTCAAAAAGTGAAGAAAAAGAACAACCCCCTAAAGCCCCTTCAACTCTAGAAAGGTTAACCTTGGCACATGAGTCATGTTCTGTGGGTCTCACCAGTACCCACCGTGTTGGCATCAGTGGTTTTCAACATGACTTTGTTGTACTCTTTAATCTGAACTTCAGTTCCATCTGTAGTATGATCTGATGATGAAGGTTTGAGAGGAAACTGTGAGGTGAAGAAAAATTTATCAATATTCTCCCCTCAACAGCAGCTATGTTGGCAGTTGCTCCCCAAAACCTCAGTAACCTTCGAATTGAGGGCTTTGTTAATGTCATGGTGATATAGAAAGCTTCTCTCATATTTTCAGAGAATGTTCTCTTTCTCTCTCTCTCTCCCTCCCTCTCTCTCTCCCCACTTATATTTGTGTGTTTCTGTCTGTCCATCTCTATCTTTCTTCATACTTCACCTTTTTCCTTCCCTCTCTTACTCTAGGACCACTTTTATGATGTACTATTAAGGTTTAAAATTGCTATTTAATGTATATTTCATCAAAATGACTATACACTTTAGGTAACAGGGCAGTAATATTAAAGGGTAACATTATACAAGTCTATGTATTAGCCAAGAGGCATAGAAGAAGGAAAGTTGCCATGGTGTAGAATTGTCCATATGTTAATATATCCCCAATCAAATTCATTTCTACTCAAACCACTTCCAGTTTCTGACACTACCACCTGTCTTCAATCTCTCGCCTGGTCTGCTGGCCAGTCTATGACAGCTATTTTTCAGTGTGCTATTATCTACCAATATTATGCAATATGAGGAAACTAAATTATGGGAATAAATCACAGGTTTTTTTTTTTAAATACAGAGGACTCTGACAAGATACTCTCTGTGAGGAGAATGATTTTAATAAAGTGACTATGAAATATGCTTGAAAATTTGACTAGTGGTTCATGTATTGTAAACATAATGATGTAGAATTGAAATGTAAGATGAGCCATATTCCCTCTTCCTGGAGTAAACTAAAGTAAAATGTAAGATAGAGATTTACATTTGATTTTTGGGTTAATACTCAGTGTATATAAAGCTAAATTTATTTAGCAGTATAAAATATTTTAGTTTTATCCTCCAATACAAACACCACCGTTTGCTATTTTTGTTGTTGTTTTCAAGACAGGATTTCTCTGAATGGCCTTGACTGTTCTGGAACTTGCTTTGTAGACCAGGCTGTCCTTGAACTCACAGAGATCTGCCTGCCTCTGCCTCCTGAGTGCCTCCGGAGTGCTGGGATTAAAGGTGTGTGTCACAACCGCCTACTTATTATTTTAGTTCTGTTTACTCTTATATGGTGAAACCTTCCTCTGCATGTTCGTTGCATTATGTCTTACATTGAGATCTTTTTACAAGGGACAGAAGGAGAAGGCTACTTACTGGATGTCCTTTAAATCCTGTGTTTTTGACTAGGTATTTACTATGTTTATTTAGTTTAATTAATAAATTTGCTTTTCATTTGTTTCTGTCTGTGTGTATGTGTTCATATGTCTGTATCACATGTATGTCATAGGAGGTCAGAGAACAATCTTGGGTGCCCGTTCTTGCCTTTCACATTGATAAGATCTCTTGTTTGCTGCTGTGTATGTCAGGCTGCCTGGCCTGTGAGCTTCTGATAATTCTCCTGTCTCTGCCTGCTGTCTCCCTGTGGGAAGGCTAGGATTACAGATAGGAGGTACCGTGTCTGAGTGTACATGGGTTCTGATGGACTGAATGCCAGTCTACAAACTGGTGTGGCTAACACGTTACCCACTGAGCCTTTATCCTAGCACCTATGTTTATTTCATTATTATAAATTCTCATCACAGCTTTCTGAACGGTTGTCAGTAGTTTCGCTGCATAAATGATGAAGCCACTAAAAGTTGAGCCACTTGTGTGAAGCCAGTCAGCTGCTGTGCAGAAGAGGAGGAATTATAATCGCAAATCGTTTTTTGATGAGGTTTGAGCCAAACCCAGGGAATAGTCTATCACTTTTTACTCCAATTTTCAGCTGATGAAAAAGTTAAAGTTTATAACCTGGGTTTGTAGGGGCTCACAGAGACTGAACCGACAGGCAGGGAGTCTGCCTGGGACTGGCCTCTGTTGTCACAGCTGCTTACTAAGTCTCTTCAAGTTAAAAGACATGAAAATTGTGGTCTTTGGGATGAGATTAGCACACAGTCATAATTGTGCAGGGGAAAGTATACATGTGTCGTGCACCAGTTGTAGCAGATGTGGAGTATGGACCACACCAAAGCCTTCAGCACACATGTCTTTTGCTCACTTTCCATTACAGAGGCTGCAAAAAATTCATCTTTAACTTACTCAGTGTCCTTGAACGCAAGAACACACATGACCCTGTTGTTGCTGTATAGCATATATGGCTGGAAGGATACTTGCAGAAAGTTCTAGAAAGATTCCTTCTTTTGACCTGAAAAGGGAATATTGAAGGATAAACCTTCCACCCCTGCCCCTGCCCCTGCCCCAGGCATCTCACAACTATACAGAATAGCAAGCAAATCCTTGAGAAAACAAACCAGTGCGAGCAACCCGTTGTTATGTGAGATATTGTTAGTCAGGTTACGTCAGACATTACAAAGCTGACGCATTTCTAACCATCTGTAAAAGTGGTGGCCACACTTGGGGCATGCATCTGTCATCTGAAGTCAGTCATTTTTTTTTAATGTATCTATGTGTTTTAATCAAAACAGCTCTGCTGTTCCTCCCACCTGGCTGTCTGAATGTTCCTCACTGAGTCTCCCTGTCAACTTCATGTGTTCCTTATTTTAAACTACTAATTCCAACTGGTGCTGCAGATAGGTGCATGGCTAGAGGCCTATCCAGCAGTGGAGCATGAGTAATATACTCAGGGCTACATCCCTGAAGAACACAGAAGATTCTTTTCCAGCAGCCAGCAACTGCCAATCACTCCTTAGCTGGGAATACTTATTGGCTTGATCTTCTATAGGTCTTGTGTATGCAGTCACAACTATTGTGAGTTCATATATACACTGGCCGTGTTATATCTGGGAGATTGTTTCCCAGCAAGCTGCTACTGCCTCTGGCTCTTATAATTTCTCTTCTCCCTCTTCCAAGCTGATCACTGACCCTTGAGGGGTGCAGTTGTGATAAAGATATCCCATTAAGAACTGAGCATGCCACTCTCTTGCTCTCTGCACAATGGCGAATCATGGGTCTCCAGATTAGGCAGCTACTGCAAAAAAGAAGCTTCTCTGATTATGACTGAGAGATACAGTAACCTATGGGTAGAAAGATAAGCATTTGGAGCATGGCTTGCTATTATGTCTATTTATCAACAAAATAGTAATAGGTTTTTCCCTAGAAGATGATCGTTATGATGAAAATGTTACGTGGTAAGGCAAAAATGTAATGAAACATTTGGGAAGGCATATACATAAAAGGACCCAAGAGCATTCTTGCAGGTTTGAGACTCAATCTGGAAACCCAGGTCCACAAGGTCATTTACTTCGTAGGCCTGTGTGGATAGCATGAGGCGTCTGCAAACTGACTCCTCAATTCCTGAAAGATTAGGATAGTTTCAACTCCTTGTTATTTATATCCCTGAGTTTATTGACAAAATAAACATTCAATTTTATAGCACTCTTGACATAAAGTTGCAGTTTCAAGTTTTTCTGTTTTTTTTT
>NW_004949102.1:13397698-13398698 GCF_000317375.1 Microtus ochrogaster | reverse complement strand
CAGCAAGGCCTAAAGACACTACCAGATCTCTTAAAAAATGAAATTAACGGTTGTGAGCTTCCATGGGTGTTGGGAATAGAACCTAACTTCTCTAGAAGATCAGCTAGTGTTCTTCATCACTGAACCTTCTCTATAGCTCTAGTTTTCAAATGTTTCAACAGACTTTGCTTGAATTTGCCTTACAGATACACGAATCTGTTCCTTTCTTAATATAACTTTGATTGGTGCTTTTTTTCTGACTTGTTATTTAAATTAGGCAGAGAATATGTCAACATTCTCATTATACTATTCTTTGAAGATGAAACAGAAATTAGTACACATAAGGAAATGTGAGGGCAAAGGCTGCAGGAAGGGAGTATAAAATTAGAGGTAGAAACCAGTGATACACATGTAAAAACACTAGAATAACTGTAAATCACTGGAAGTAGGGGAGCAATTAAGATACCGCTGACCTCTGTCTGAGTCAGTGTTCTATTGCTGTGAAGAGACACCATGACCACAAAAACTCTTATAGAAGAAAGCTTTTACCTGGAACTTGCTCTGGTTTCAGAGGTTTAGTCCATTATCAGCAAGGCGGAAAGCATGAAAGCACACAGACAACATGGTGCTGGAGAGGTAACTGAGAATTTTACAGCTGAATGTACAGGAAGGAAGCAGGAAGACAGAGACTCTGGGTCCAGCTTGGGCTTTTGAAATCCCAAAGCCCACCCCTCAGTGACACACTTCCTTCAACAAGGCCACACCTCCTGATTCCTCTCTAGTATTATCACTTCCTAATGACCAAATACTGAAATATGGGAGTGTATAGTCTCTAACCACCACACCTTCTTACATCTACAAGCAGAGAGCCAAACTCAAGCAACAGGAAAGAATATTGCCAATATATTAAAAACAAAACCCCAGCAAAATTAAAAACATTGAAACTTTAGCTATTAAAGACAGAAAAACATCTCTCTGAAAGTGACTGTTTGTTATAAAGATTATTAAAAGAAGTGCATGT
>NW_004949102.1:13377886-13394983 GCF_000317375.1 Microtus ochrogaster | reverse complement strand
AAAGTCTTCAAGCTGGAAGTGGGGGTGCATGTCTTTAATCCCAGCACTTGGGAGGCAGAGGCAGGTGGATCTCTGAGTTCAAGACCAACCTGGTTTACAAGAGTTAGTTCCAGGACAGGCTCCAAAGCTACAAAGAAACACTGTCTCTCAAAAAAGAAAGAAAGAAAGAAAGAAAGAAAGAAAGAAAGAAAGAAAGCAGACTGATAAAGCCACAGGGAGAAACCAACAAGCAGTTTTTCTCTGTGGTTTCTGTATACATTCCTTGGCCAGATTTCCAGCCCTGACTTCTCTTCATGACTGACAACAAACCATAAGCTGACATAAATCCTTTCCTGCCTTAAGTTGTTTTGGGTCAGTCTTGTATCACAGCAACAGAAAGCCAAACTAGGACAGCAGGGAAGTAATTAAAAGTCAGCCTTTAGCAAAGTTTCTTATTTTTACTCCATTTAAAGGGGCGAACAGCAGTTTAAAGATGGTTTTATTACACTGTTGAGAGCTTCTTACAGGAAAAGGAGCTGATTTAGGAACATTGTGAGTGGACTACTAATTGGCCCATAGTTTTTGAATCATTCATGGAATTTACACATAAAGTGGAATCTTTAGCTGCCAGTTTGTGCTGTGGTATAGCTCTGTTAACTGTAGCTAAACAATGCTTTCTCCACCACTGGGATCTTTCACAGCCCCCCAGCTGGAGATTCCTAGGGGTAGACTTGTTTCTAATAGTCCACTTCTGCTCCTTAACTCAAAGACCAGTGTTCTCATCTGGGAAGCTGGAGTGTGATGGACTATTCTTGCTCATTTGATACTTTCTCACTCATAGCAAACTGACTGCTGCTTCTAATCAGTTTTGTGCTCCCTAATCTGTTGCTCCTTAATTCTTGTTTACTTATTTAGACTGCTATTATTTCCCATAGGAATTATCTCAGTGGGTACACACTGCATCTTTTATTTTAAGTACAGCACATCACAGTAGGACTTTTTAAAATGTGTGTGGGTGTGTGCGTGCAGGTGTATTACTGTGCGTGTCAACATAGGTATAGGTTATAAGGTAGCTTGATTCTTGATGGAGTTCATTCTTTCCTTTCACCTTATGGGTCCCTGGCATGAAACTCAGGTCATCAGTCTTGGCGACATGTTACTTTACCTGTTGAGCCACCTTGCTAGCCCAGAGTGGAAAATTTTAAAAACGAAAATCTGATGTATGATGCTTCACAGCTTAGAATTTGTTATGATCCTAACCATACTGTAGAGACAACATCCTCAATGATGCTGGCAAGGCCACAGATCCGATCCATGTTCATCTACTCAAATCCACTTCCTACAATTTCTTTCTAAGGAAGCTACGCAAACAATGGAGCATCTGTATACAGAAGCCTAGTGCACTGTTTCAGCTTTGATTTCTTTTTTGCATATATGCTGAGATAAAACAGGATCTATTTAAGCATATATATGTACACACATGCATACTTTATATGTATATATGTATATACTTAACCCTTCAACCCAATCTTTTAGGTCTTTTATTATTCATTTCATTTTTTTCAAATTACATCATTTCCCCATTTTCTTTCCTCATACTAATCCTTCCCATGTACCAGCTCCCCTGGTTCACTCTTAAAATCATGGCCTCTTCATTGCTGTTGTTTTGTTTGTTTGTTTGTTTGTTTGTTTTTTGAGGCAGAGTTTCTTTGTATAACAGCCCTAGTTGTCCTGGAACTCACTCTGTAGACCAGGCTGGTCTTAAACTCACAGCAATCCATCCACCTGCCTCTGCCTCCCGAGTGTTGATATTAAAGGCATGTGCAAAATCATGGCTTCTTTAATTACATATGGGCACACACATACTTGCTTAATCTATAAATATAACATGCTCAGTCTATTTAGTGTTTCTTATATGTTTATGACTTTAGGGGTGGCCACTTGGTATTAGAGAATCAATTATGAAGACTCATGTCTGGGGAAGACTGTTTCTCCTGCTGTGCTCTCAGCATTCTGCAGTTGCCTGTAGCTCTTTATCTGCGCATCAGGACACATGAGGTTTTCATACTAGCATGTCTTTTGACATACGTCATACCTTAGATAGCCATATTGTTGAACTGTCATGTGTGAAGCTTCCCAGTCATTTCTAGAAGACACATCCTCACAGCAAGTTTTCTGTCCCTTCAGATCTTTTAATCTTTCTTTTCTTTCTTCTATGATGTTCCCTGAGTCTCAGGTGCAGGACTTGGGCTTGAGATGGATTAATTTGGGGCTGGTTGCTCTACAATCACTTGTTCTCTGCATCTTAACCAGTTGTGGTTTTCTGTAATGGTCTCCATCTCTTGTAAAGAGAGGTTTTGATGGAGGGGGGTCTTGTATCTTATCTGTTGCTTTCATTGGTTAACTAATAAATAAAACTGCTTGATCTGATAGGACAGAAAATTAGGTAGGTGGAGTAGACAGAACAGAATGCTGGGAGAAAGAAGCCGAGTCAAGTAGTCGCCATGATTTTCCCACTCCAGACAGATGCAGGTTAAGATCTTCCCTGGTAAGCCACCTCGTGGGCTACACAGATTATTAGAAATGGGTTAGATCAATATGTAATAGCTAGCCAGTGTTTAAAAGAATACAGTTTCCGTGTAATTATTTCGGATAAAGCTAGCCGTGCGGGAGCTGGGGCCCACCGCCGCTCCTTCAACAAGGTTTCCTTGATGAGGGGTGAGAACTACACTTACTTCTGTGTATAAGGATAAATATTTACATTGCAGTTGGGGATTATGCTTATTTCGTAAAGTTCTGGTTTTAGGTTCTCCTCTAAGATCCACAACCTCACTAGTCCTGGGGAGTTGACTAGGTTTCTCCTGCTAGGCAGAATCTCTCTCCTGTGAGATGGCTTTTAGGCCAGATAGAGAGCTGATAAGTGTGCCGCTATTGAACCTTAGAGTTCTTGTGCCTTGCCATTTATCATTGTAGTTCATAGGTCTTACTGATTAGGGATACTGGTTGCTTCCCCTTTTTGGAAGCTTGCATATCACCTTCTGGTAGAATGGAAAGCCTAAGACCTGGTACTATGAAAGCTCATCCTTAGGAAGGAGGCTTCATCTTGAGTCCAGAGTACCTGGTGCCTTCAGAAATAGGCATTCAATAGCCTGCATTGTTTGTAGAGTCTCCTGGTTATAGTGTTTTTGTTAGACAGTCTTTGACTCTTGGCAGAACAGTATCAGTCCAAGTGGTATAACTTCATAAACTATCTATGTGTATAAATAGGTATATGTGTGTGTATGTATGTATGTATGTATATCACATATACATACATACATATTATAATACAATATATAAGTAAGTTATATAGTACTTACTTTTATGTAAATAATGATTCCTTGGGCTTTTCCAGACATCCGTGGTGTTATTTCACCCTCCTCCCTCTCCTGCTGTATTGACCTCCCTTCTCACTCCCTAATTAAGTCTTCCTAGGTCTGGGGCACCTCACTCAGCATAACATTCCACTGTAGTTATCTTCAGCATTGGTCACAGATGTCAATGTCCACCAGTTCATTAGCAAACTAACAGGAGTGTTAGAAACCTGAGTTTGAAAAACAATTAATATCCACTTAGAGTTTTAAATATGAAAGTTGGAAAATAGTTTGCCAGATTACATCATGACAAGAACTGAAATCTGTAAACAGACACTGTGCTTTCACTTTTCCAGCTGCCCAGACCCAAATAATCACACAGAAATGGTATTAATTACAACACTGTTTGCCCAATGGCTCAGGCATATTTCTAGCTAGCTCTTACGCCTTAAATTAACCCATTTTATTATTTTATATTTTACCATGAGGCTCATGGTTTGTTACCTTACATCTTGCTTCTGGGCAGCTACAAGGCATCTCTCTGACTTCACCTTCTTTCCTCCTCTATTTCTGTTTTGATTTCCCACCTTGCTATATTCTGCCCTGTCATGGGTCAAGGCAGCTTCTTTATTAACCAATGGTAATGAAATATATTCACAGCATACAGAAGGGCATCCCACATTGGAAATCAAATTATGTTGTGTTTAGATGAGTCCTTTATAGTTCATGTATCTTTCAGTACTCTAACATTGTGTGCCAAATCCAACCTAATCTGTGAAAAGTAAGCCCCTCCCCAAACTATTCTAAACTAAAATTAGCAAGTTATAAATTACGTGTACTCTCTTTTTAAGAAGAGAGGATGAATGGACACAAGAAGCAACCATTCAGCAGATAACTGATTGGCACTCTTGTTCCCACTAAATAATTCAGTGTCTCTAATGGAAGTCAGATCCAATGTCTTCCCAGTGGATGAGCGTTATCCAATATTCAGCTAGCAGTTCAAGGCTTGTAGAGAATAACAGTAAAGCATGAGGTAAAAAATAAAATATTTTACTAGTGTTCATATTCTCCTGGGGGTATCCTGACAAGAAGTTTCTAGCTTCCTGGGCACCTGTCTCTGCTGTGAAGAGATGGAGAGAGGGAGAGGATGAGTGAAAATCAATATTCAAATGTGAAACAGTCAGAAAGTTCAACAAGGGGCACTGGTTTTAACAGGTTTGTGTATGTGGTTAGCCTTTCACAAGTCCCTGGTCTGAAGAGGACAGAAGATGCACTAAGTAAATAACTCATTAGGAACCAAATGGCCAGGTTTGCTGAGCTCAAAAGGAGCTCTCTCCATCTAAGGGAGAATATTCATGTGAGCCCGTCTAGAGACTTCAGCAACAGAATGAGCTGGTGCATAAAGTGCTGTGTTGTTCTCTGCCTTCCCCTCTCTCATTCAAAACAGGAAGAGAATATTGATTTCCTCGACTTGGCCACCAGCCCCACCTCTTCTCACCATAAGTACTAGATGAATGAGAGTGAGTCTCTCAAAGCACTAAGCAATCTTCAAGAGAGTACCGCCTTATAAATTAAAAAGAGAAAAAAAAAAAGAAAGAAAAGCTGTATTATTATGGGGTAGAAATGTCAGAGAGAAAGTTGGAGCTCTTATCAAAGGCTGTTGGTGCCCCAACATTTGCTGTCAGCCCTGAAAAGGTGGCTGTGAAGCTCATTGTATCCAGTCCTGGTTGGCCTTGGGCCCAGCATACAGTGGGATTTCTGGCCAATGGCCCCTTACAGTGGAAAGGCTGGCGCCTGGCCCAGGGATTAGAGAACTTTCATTTCTTTGTCTCATTGATATTAGTCACAGAATCTCCCTTTTCAGGCACAACCCAAACCCATGTGGGGTGGGGGATAGAAGCAGAAATTGCTGCAAACTCTGAGCTCTTGAGTTCCCTAGGACTAAGGAAATTGTCCATTTCTAACTCGCTTATACAACATCTGTATCTATTTTGTTATGCACATTTATCAGGAAATGGATAGTATGGGGTGTCCTTGAAAGAAAAATTGCTTTATAGACATAAGAAACTATAAGTTAACCTTGAATAAACAAAGAAGTCAGTATATTTGGCCCTTTTCCCCTTCTCTGCTTGCCTTCCAATTTCCTCTCTTTTACATTCCTCTTCTTTAATAAATTAATAACTATCCTGAAATTTCATCTCAAAAAATAATTTGGTGAACAAAATTTGTGGACACATTTTCTTCAGTCCGTGTGTGTATGTGTGTGTGTGTGTGTGTGTGTGTGTGTGTGTGTGCAGCCTTTTCAAAAGGCCACATGTAATACACAGTTGAGAGAGTTCTTGATCCCTTGCAATGTAATGATATCCTAGATTCATATTCTGTTCAAATCTTGGAGAATGCTGTGCTTAGTATCATAGGATAAGGTTTGGTTTCAAATAATAATATGGTCTTAAACAGTCATCTCTAGTGGAAACTAGAAATCCTATCCAAAATCAAATTGGGACAACACTAGCCAGCAACTGATTTGAAAATAAATCACAGAGCTCCAGCATACCATAACCAAAGGACTAAGTTTTTTATTTATTTGCCTGATTCACCTATGTTTTGGTACAAGAAAAAAAATAAGACTTAGAGTAGGTCAAAACTCAGTACATATCATAATCTCGCCTGTTTTCATTATATTGCAAACTTGCCATTAGTGTGTAAAATCAGTTAACGTGGGCATGGCATTTTCTGGCACCAGTGGAGAGGTAGAGGAAATCAAATAAGAACACACAGATGAAAATCAGTTGCCTTGATGATAAGTTCCCACTGTCCTCATTAGACAATTCTAGCTCAGCTTCTTTTGAAGTGGGGAGAATGGTGACCATCCTTATAGGGGTCATGATGTGTTCTATGCTGAATGACAAATATATGGCAGAAATTTTGAAGATTTCCATTATGCTGGTAAACAGAGTTGCTCCTGCACTTGATCCAGCATGGCAGGGTTGACAATCAAAGAAAACTGCATTCTCGTGGATACATCTTCTCTAAAGGCTTCAATACTCCGACAATTATGAAATCTCCAATTCCCATATCAGTGGCAAGGTAAAGATTGCTAGTCTCATATGTTGGATAAAAATGAAGGCCAAGAGTCATTGGTCTTCTACCCAAAGTCGGAGCGTGTTCCAGCAGCAGAACAAGGCAACTGGCTGCTCATTTTTGGTCCCTTACTCTCATGTCTGTATTTCTTCCAATTGACAGCTGTTTGTTTGAGTCAAAAAATATTGATCTTGAGGAGAAGCGGCACTGGTACTGGGGCAGCTCTACGAAGCTGGGTCATTTATGCCATGGTGAGTCAGGAGTTTGTCTGAAGGCAGATACGGAAAGATCTATGACTACAGAAAGCAGAAAGAACCAAGGAGGCCTGAAAAGCATGCTGTGTTCACAGGCCACAGGGAATTGCTACCAGTTTTGACAGACATAATACACTGGGGGCTGGAAAGAAATAGGTACATTAGGAACGGCCAAAATTTTAGATGGTGCTTTCCAAATGCATTTTCCTGATGCTGTAGAAGCTTAGATTCACACACGGAAGGCTGGCAGGATAGCAGCCACTTCTTGCATTTTCATCCTTTGAGGCTGTCTCCATGTTTTATACATTTGCCAAATCTGTCTTTCTAAATATGATTTGCATTAAGCCCATCTGGAGTTTGTAGTGTTCCCGGGTCTTTACAATACCAATGGTAAAGGCAATTTCAGGACCCACTGCAAAGTGAACTTCATGATAATCCAAGTTCGCTCCTTCATCTGCATTCTGTTTGGATGGAAGCAGTCTCCTTTTGCTTTTCCTAAGCTCCGGTGTGGATAGCTCCCCTGCCCTGCTTTTTAACTGATGAGGCATCCTTTGCCTTGAACTCCTAAGCATTTGTTAGTAATGCTACTTGTGTAAGCTGGTAGCAAATAGGGCCTGTCATTCAGGATGATGTAGTCCTGGGACACAGTCTGAAGTCTGCCAGTCAGGTATCCATTGTCTTGATGTCTGTGCTAGTTGACTTTCTGTCAAACTCATGAAAGCCCATATCATTTCAGAGGAGGAAATTTTAATTGAGCAAACATTTCCATCGGATTGGACTGTGGCAGTTCTGTAGAGCATTTTCTTGATTACTGATTGATATGAGAGGACTCAGCCCACTGCAGTCATTGCTACTCCTGGGTGGGTGGCAGTGAGTAGTATAAGAAGGCAAATTGGGCTGGGCGGTGGTGGCACACGCCTTTAATCCCAGCACTTAGTATAAGAAGGCAGATTGGGCTGGGCGGTGGTGGCGCACGCCTTTAATCCCAGCACTTGGGAAGCAGAGGCAGGCAGATCTCTGTGAATTCGAGGCCAGCATGGTCTACAAGAGCTAGTTCCAGGACAGGCTCCAAAGCTACAGAAAAAACCTTTCTCAACCAAAAAAAAAAGGAAAGGAAAGAAGGAAGGAGAAGAAGAAGAAGAAGAAGAAGAAGAAGAAGAAGAAGAAGAAGAAGAAGAAGAAGAAGAAGAAGAAGAAGAAGAAGAAGAAGAAGAGAAGAAGGCAGGTTCGAAAAGCTGCATGCCTCCATGGCCTCTGGTTCATGGCCAAGGAATCCTCTGCTTCGGTTCCTGTGTGCTTCCCTCAGCGAAAGACTGTAATACAAACACTCAAACAAATCCTTTCCTCTTCCAAGTTGGTTTTGATGAGCATTTTACCACAGCAACAAAAGGGAAAAGTAGGGTAACACTCTTCCTGGTTGACTCTCAATTTACTAGCTGTTTAATGTTAGACATTAAAATTTTGTTTGAAAGGAATAAATAAGAGTGAATTGTTAGCTACTTTTGAAAGCTATAGAACACAGTTTTTAAAAAGGAGAATGTAAGTCCCTAAAATGAATTAGCCTTAAAGCATAAGAAATGAAAGAACTCCAACACTTAGCTCAGGCAATGTGACATGAGTGTTTGCTTGGGCCTTCCAGCTGCGACAGAGGAGAAATGATTCAGAATTAGCAAAAAGTCCACTGAAGTGGTGGCTACATAGGGCGTTTGTCAAAAGTCATCAAGCTGTGAAGTTAAAATAGAGTCGTTTGAATCTTAAAGGACATGTCTCTTGATAATGTATTTCTCCTATGCAGTCCTCACTTAATGCAGTATTTTACCCAGAATATAATGTGATAATTTAAAAAAAGCAAACAAAAAAAAGAAAAGAAAAACAACCTCTTTATTATACTTAACCATGTACAATCAAATGAATCTATTTTAACTTTTCAGCTTGATGACATTTTGACAAATGTCCTATGTAGCCACCACATCAATAGACTATTTGCTATTCTAATCATTTCTCTTGAGTTCCAACCAGCAGGTCCAAGCAAACACGTGGGTCTATTTTAGCCACATAGGTCGAATTTTCTTTTTGTAGAATATCAGACATTAGAGTCACATTGCATGTGTTAAGTGTGTTGAAATCCTTTCATTCATTATATTCTTAAAATTAATTCATCTTGTTGCATGTGTTTGCTGTTCACTGTAGAGTAATATTTAATGGATCTACTGCATTTTAATGATACATTCATCAACTTCTTGTTTTGAGCTCTGATGAATAAAGATGCTATGGACATTTATACACAAATCTTACCATGGGACATATTTTTCTCTTGAGCAGCTACCTAACAGTTTAGAGTCTACTGTGTCTAGAAAAGCCTGACGACATGCTAGATTCATGCCTAATTTATGAGAAGCTGCCACACCGTCTCTCAGAGTTGGTTAGACTGGTTTGGATTCTCACCAACTCTTAGGGTTGGCAGTCTTTAAATTTCAGCTCTTTGCTGGTGAGTATAGTGCTAGCTCGCTGAGGTTTTAGTTTGCATCATTGAGGTTTTAGTTTGCATTTCTGAGAGGTTTCAATAAACTTAAGATTTTTTTCAGGCACTTATGGGCATGCATCTATTTTCTTTTTAAAAGTACCAAATTCTTTGCCCCATTTTTATAGGATTGAATGGCTTCTGATTACCAAATTTTATGAGATACTTAAAAAATTTCAGGTTATAATTTTTGCCACACATGTATTTTGAGAACATTTACTTATCCTTCCCATATTGCTTTATTTTTAATGGTAGTTTGTAACGTGTAAGGATATTTTACCCGTATGTATATCCAAGCATTACATGCACGTATGATGCCTACAGATTTCAGAAGACATCAGATGCCCTGGAACTGGAGCTACAGATGGGTGTGAGCCACCATGCAGGTGCTGAAAAGGGAACCGGGGTCCTCTGAAAGAGCAACAAGTGCTGTTCACCACTCAGCCCTCTCCCTAGCACCCCTCATGGTCTATTTTGAATAAATTTTTCTCTCTGGTATCAAATCATCCTTCTTCCCAGATGTGTATCCAGTTCTTTGAGTAGAATGTGTTGCAAATACTCTCCCTCTGTCATCAAACTGTTTATATGTATATTTATGTTTATATATGTGAGCATTGATTATTTTTCTTCATTGATCTACTTTTATACTAAGGATTATTTCAACTTTGTAGCAAGACCAAGGAGTGTGAATGTTTTTTAATATTTATTTTTATTTGTGGTGCATTGGTGTTTTGTCTGCACGTATGTGTGAGAATGCCAGATCCCCTGTAATTATTGTTACAGACAGTTGTGAGCTGCCACATGGGTGCTGGGGATTGAACCTCGTGAAGAGCTGTCAGTGCTCTTAACCACTGAGCCATCTTTATAGCCCTCAGTGTGAATCTTTAAATCTTGTTTCAGTTTAAATAAATTTTGTCTATTCTCTATTCTTTGTCCTTCCACACACATTTTGGTATTAGGTTATCACTTTCTATTAAAATATACGGTGGGGGCCCAAAAAAATAGCTCAGTTGGAGAATTGGTCGCCACACAAGGATAAAGAAATGAGCAGTTTCTACACTCGCAGGAAAGCTAGTCATGGTGGCATATAGTGATATTTTATTCGTGTTGATATTTTATTCATGTTTTAATGAATAAAGTTTGCCTGATGATCAGAGTGCAAAGCTAGCCACACTAGTCAGTAATACAGGCCAGGCAGTGGTGGCTCACACCTTTAGTCCTAGCAGACTCACTCGTTAGCCGGAGAAGATGGGCAGTGGTGGTGCATGTCTTTAAGCCCAGCACTAGAGAGGAATATAAAGCAGAATGAGACAGGAACTCGCTCTCTCTTCAGTCTGAAGATTTCATAGAGGTAAGAGCTCTCTAGTGACTTGGCTGCTTTGCTTTTCTGATCTTCAGCTTGAACCCCAATATCTGTCTATAGGTTTTTTATTACTCATGCTACAGTGGCAAGCACTTGTCACCCCAGTGCTGAGGAAGGAGTAGGAGAATCTCTGTGTTCATTGGCCAAGCATCTCATTGAACTGGAAAGCCCCAAGTCCCAGTGAAAGATCCTATCTCCTTAACGATGGTGGGTGACTGTTGAGGAGCAGCAGCTGGGGTTGACGGCTGGCTTCCACCTGCACACAAACACAAATACGCACATAACACATCCACCCACACACAGAGCACGTTCGAATTTTGTTTTGATTGTCTTGAATCTAAGTATGGAAAGATTTTACAGTTTTGCAATCCGAAATCTTTGTTTTGAAGCATGGGAACTCTCTTTTTTCTTTAAATGTGCTTAAACTGTTCTTATAAATTTTGGGTCTTTGTGGTGTTTAAGCTTTGGGCATATTTCCCTAAATTTAGTTCCGAAGTATTTGCACACAAACACACACACGTATGTGTTTATATATATTTCCTGTATATAAATGCATATGTATATATATATATATATATTTCCCTAATATATATGGAATCCTTTGGGCTGCCACATCCTTTAAAGAAGACTGAAGCTTTTTTCCCCAGGAACTACCAATGGCTAGTAGCTCCTCAGAGATTCTCTACCCTACCTGTGTCAGAGTTTTGCCTGGCTTAATTCCACCATGTGTGGATAACCCCAGCTGCTGTGAGTTTGAGTACAGCAACCATGCTATGTCCAGAGAATAGAATTCCACAGCCTTCCTACCCATTCTTCTCTTCTGACATTTTTCTGTGCCTCCTCTTCCATGATGTTACTTGAACTTTGGTTGGGTATTTGATACAGATGTCTTGTTTAGGCCTGATTACCCAGTCTAGAGTTCTCTGAACTTTGACTAACTGTCTCTTTGTTGACTATTGCTCACAGCAAAAACCTGCTTCTCTGACCAAGGCTACAAGTAGCGCAGGTCTATGGTATCCACAAAAATGTTTAGATGGGATTTTGACAGCATAACCATCTAGCAAAATAGCAGCAGTAGGTTCTGGCTTAGGGTCTCTGACCTCTACAGCCATGGGCTTTGACTAGGTTGACAGTACCAGGCATGAGATTCCCTATTGTGAATCAGGTCTCAAACCTGGCCAGAAAACAGCTACCCCATAATAGTTCTACTATTATTGCACCTGTGGGCATGACTTGACTGATAATCTGATATAGTATATGTATGATCCCGAACTATGGAAGACTGTTGTGTTTTCTACAGTAACTCACACAGCACCTTCAGGTACTATGAAAGCTTGCCAAGGGGGAGGAATTTTCCTGGTTGTTTTGAGGCTGGTTTCTTTCTCTAAGCCCTGTAGCCAGAGTATGTGATATCTTCATCATTGGTGTTTTACTCAATAGCCATGGTGAATGAATAACCAAGGGCAATGACATTCGCTTTTGTTGTTTTAGAGACCTCTGGGGCCTCCCTGACCGATAACCAATAGAGTGGTTTCTTGTGTCTCGAATGACACCGTTTATGCTGCACCCTGAACTTTACCTGCTCCCTGCCTACCGTGAAATGTGGTGACAGCTGCCTCACATTCCTGGTGGCACAGGCTGAACTGCTTTGCCATGCCTTCCCTGCCATAATGGACTAAAATCCCCCAAACCGTGGGCCAGAGAAAGTCTCCTCACTTAAGATGCTTTTGTCCGGTACTTTGTCATGCTGATGAGAAAGGTCACTACTAGGGGTTACTTAGTCCATGGGGTTAGATTCTCTGTGTCCTCCTGATAGACTTCCATGTGCACCCGCCCCCCCGTCCAAGAAAAAGGCAGTTCTACTCCCTTTGATGCTTTTCAGTTCTTATAAGACTTCGTTGGCTAGAATTACTAGTACAAAATTATATGAAACTACTAAAGTGTGAAGTTTTTGCCTCCTAACAAGGGCAGTGTTTAGTCAGAGTGAAAGTGGGTGATTTCTGACTAAAATTGAGGCAAAAACTTCACACACACACGTTGGGTATTAGGGCCTGATTTTTTTCTAGGTCTTAGTGTTGCCCCTAACAATATCTTATTCGTCTATGGTTGCTTTGACAATCTGGAACCTCGTGTTGACAGATTTTAGCAAGAAGGGCAGGCCAGAGGGGCATGAACTGGAGATACTTAAATTTAGCAGGTACTGATATGGCTTAAATATATGAAATATAGATTAAATCTAATCTTTCCTCCTCTTCCTCCTCTTCCTCCTCCTCCTCCTCTTCCTCCTTTTCTTCTTCTTCTTCTTCTTCTTCTTCTTCTTCTTCTTCTTCTTCTTCTTCTTCTTCTACTACTACTACTACTTCTACTACTAAATCTTTCTTAAGTAGTTAATTTCAGTTAATTAAGTAGTTAAGTATTTTAAGTAGTTAATTTTGTCATAGGCCAAAGTCTGATGCATACAAACTGCTTACCTGATCTCCTACCCACATGCACAATGCTAGCAAAAAGAAGAGGCAGTATTTGGGAAGGACCTAAGCATGCTTACTAGAATGCATTTCTTTATATGTGTTCCTGGGATTGCCCTCAAGCTGTGACAGATAGCTTGACGGATTGTTCTTTGCATTCTAGGGAGATGGGAGAACTAGAGAGTGATGACCAAGAATCCAAACACCCTGCCAAGTAGACAGTAGGAGATGTGTTACCCAATTTTTCATCTGCTTCCTCCACATTTTCAAACATCCAGCTAGTAACCCACCTCTTTGTATTTGTCACCTAGGAATCAGTGACCTCATTTTCAAAACAACCGTGGGCCGTGTTAGAGTTTTCCTGATTTCAAATCACCTTGCATTAATTCCTTATTAGTCTTGTAACAGGCATGCAGGGGGTCATTAATTTCACCTGGAGAGGTTGAATGGGGGCAGAGAAACCCGTGATAGTAACTGCTGATCAAAGTTTCAGAGAACAAAAGCGTTTGGAGTGATTCTCCTAGCAATTGGGGAGCAGGGTAGGGAGAAACATTCAGTCAAGGAGTAATTGCAGAACCTCCTGCTGGGGGCTCTGTGTCTACTCTCGCTCTCCTGCGGTGTCTGCACCACAGCTTAGGGACCTTGTGAAACCAGCGGGGGGTTTTTCATTCTCATTGTCACTTGGATCATTTGGAGTACACTGTAGTTACTTGTGGTGGACACAGGCTGCTGCGAGCCGACTTGAACACCCAACCCTCTAGCTGGGAGTTCCCACCACTGAGCTCTATCGCTCTGCCACAACTCCAGCCAGCTCAGATGGTGCCCTTTCTGCTGATGGCTTTGTGTGGAGGCTCTTCAGGCTTCACAGGTCAATTTTCTTCAGTATTGTTTAGGTCATCGCTCAAATTTATATCTCTGAAGTTTTCTCCCCAAATCAGAATTTTCTTTTCATGTCACTAATCACATTATTTCCCCCCTAATTTTAATTTGTTAATTAAGATCAAATAGACACGCTTTCTGGATGTCAACATTTTTAACATTTTTCTTTGTGATTATATCCAGTCAAACACTGAAGGGCTCCCCAAGGGTAGTCAGGTGAGTGTAAGGACTAGAAATCTGACATCAGTCTTCCCAGGATATGTAGATTTGAGGTCGGGCATCTCCGGTGCATTAATAGTGTTTTACTTAGGCTTTAGTGAAAATATTGGTTGATTTAAAATGCAGCTTATTGCCTTTATAGATTTCTACTTATGGAAAAAAACATACTCTTCACTCTTTTACATTTTCAAAATATCGTGGTAAATAATGTCATTAGTATTTCTCAGTTTTGACCCTACTTACATTTTGGAACAACTTATTTGTGTGTGTGTGTTGTTCATATGTTAACACGTGCTTACATATGTGTAAACCCACATACATACTGGTGTGCATGCCTATGTGTATGTATGCCTGTGGAGGCTTCACTCAACTCCCCACTTTATCTACTCAGACAGGGTATCTTGCTGAACCCAGAGCTTACGATTTGGTTAGTCTAACTAATCGCTTTGTTCCAAGGTCCTTGTTTCTGCCTCCCAAGTGCTAGGATTATAGGCTACAAGTTGGGCACCAGGGATGCAGACTCCAGTCTGCCATTTGCACAGAAAGCTCTTGAGTCACTAGGCCATAGAGACAGGCCTGTAAGATGTATGTGTAACATTCTTGACCTCTGCTCCCTAGAGAGCTCACTAGATAGAATATGTCATATCTTCCCCCAAATTGTGGTAACTAAAAATGTCTCCAGACTTTACTAAGTGTCTCCTAGAGGTTCTCCCTTTTGAGAACCACAGATATAACTAAAATTCACATGTGCCTCTTTAGCAACATGTTATATTTTGAAGTGATAAATGAAACAGAGTTGACATCATGAGAATCCAAAAAGTGCCATAATTAATCCAACATGGTTTACTGAACTGAGAGCAGCCTATGCTAAACATGAAGATAAAATTAAGGGGTAGTAAGGAGAAGGACAAGCTTTCTGAAATAGTCTTAGAATTCCATCACTATAGAACAGAAGGAAATGTTGAGGCATGTCTTACAGTAAAGGGACTGGCAAAAACAAATCTTGGGAGTCGTTCATAACGCATCCAGGTAAAGCCCGGTGGAAATGGTTTGACTGCTCCCTGGTGAAATGAAGACTAGAAAAGGAAACCGAGTCACTGGGAGTCTGACTTGAGGAAGACACGGTGGTTTGTCCGCAAGGAAAGGCAGCTGGAGAAGAATCTGCTGCGGGGAGATAGGCTTGGGTGTGCAAACAAAGTTCTGTTGTTTCCTCCTTTGAAAAAAAAAAAAAAAAACCAATGCATTAAAAGCTCTCTCCTGCAGGGTCACCTCTTTTGTCCCCAGAGGACTCTTGGGCCTTGGTGCAGTAAGCAGTAAACAGAAGAGCCCCCACCCCACCCCCGCCCATCCTTAAAACAACTTGCCATAAACTAATGGCTCTCATTGTAGGATGGTCCTAAGATATAAGGGTTCAAAGGTCATGGGATCCCATAAGACTTACTAATTAAGTTGAGTCGGAGGGGTGTAATGTCAGAATTGGGAGAAATTGGAGTCCATTTTACAATTTGAACATATTTGGGTAAATTTGAGTTTTACTCCTCCATCGTTGTGCAGTAGTTTCTGTATGAGACTCAACGCTGATACGTCACTTTATCCTCTTGGTTCAAAAGTCGCAGGAAGCTGGGAAGTTCACTCTCCGAGCGTTACAAACCCCCGAGTTTGAGCCACACTGATTATTCCATGTTCTTTGCCAAAAGCGTATCAAAAAATCGGTCTCTAGAGGCATCAAAGAAGCCAAAAATCCCCTAAAGGAAGGTGACATTTAATTGGGAATTTTCAGAGATCTGTCAATCCCAGTGACAACCCAGGAAAGGTTCCTCACAGGTTAGTGACTGCAGGTGGGCTGCGGCTGGCGGCCGAAGTTAGCTGGACTTCCTGCTGGGAAGGACTTTGGGGATCGAGAGAAAGACCAAGGGGGAGCTGCGTTCGCACTTAACTCCCCCTACCCTCCGTATATCATGCTTAAAAAAAAAAAAAAAAGAAAAGAAAAGAAAGAAAGCGTGGGACCAAAACTGTAGTCTAAAATACCATCGGTTTTCCAATTAAGATACCCGACTTGATAAGTCGAGGTATGGAGCCATGAGAGGAAAAAATGATGGTGCTTGGGAATTTGTTAAAGAAATATCGTGCGGGGTGGATGTTAAGAACAAACAGTTTTATATTCCCTCGTCTTTCCGTGCAAATTCGTTTGGGGAAAGCCTGCCCCCAGAGTAGCCTGCTTTTCATAAGCTTCCCAATCAGATTTCGGGGGCAAAGCACTCCCCCTCCCTCGCACAGCCTGCTTCTTCTCCCCGCCGGCTCCTCTCAACCCACCCATTCTCCATTTCCCTCCTTGGCAGGGTGTAATTGAGTCAAGGCAGGATCAGGTTCCCCGCCTTCCCGTCCGAAAATCCCGCCAAGGAAGCCCCAGAGCATAAGAAAATCCAAAGTGGAGCGAGGGGAAGAAAGAAAGCACTGAGTCATCCATCCAGAAGGGGGGGAGAGCTCAGCCGCCCAGGCAGGAGCAGCAGCCAGCAGTACCTGGAGTCCGCTGCAGAAACCTCACCCTGCACCGTGCAACAAAGGCAGCCTGCAAGTCAGCGAGGACGTCTGCAAGCCAAAGTAAGTGCAAGGCACCCTGTGGATTTCTCCGAAGGGTCCCCGGTGAAGTGTGCAACCCCCAGGCCACTTTCCTGGCAATCTGTAGTCCGTGGGGGTTGGAGGCTGAGAGGAGCTGCCTGGAGTGGGCTAATGGGACTGATTTTCAAAGCCGACTTGCTCCAGAAGGCAAACTAACAGAGGGAAATTGGGGTGGAGGTGGGGGTGGGGGTAAATGAGTTCGGCCAGTGAGGGTGTGCTCGGATGAGAGGAAGGAAAGCAGCTTTTGTGTTGTGGAGGGTGCGTGGGGATGGCGTTCCTGCTACCTGCTGGAGCAGGCAGAGCGCGGGAGAGGATACAGTTGTGCTCTTTGTAAAACCTGGAGCTTTGGTGGGTGTGTCTGGCC
>NW_004949102.1:13373475-13376981 GCF_000317375.1 Microtus ochrogaster | reverse complement strand
TGTGCATGTGTTAGAGGGAAGGGCCTGGGAGGCACTTCAGGAACTACCAAAGCAAAGCTTTTGAACTAGCAACATAATGGAGCACTTTTATGATCCCAGGCAAATGTGGAGCTGATGAAATGGCGGAGCCCACTTTAGCCCTTTGATCGTCTGGGAATGAATTGTTTTGTGGGAATATTAAAAGGTAATGAGAATGAAACAGAAGAGTAGTCGGCCAACACAGAACAGAAGGCTGGTGCTTTCCGGGGTTCATTATGTCCGCTTTAAAGTAAATTATGTGCCTTCAAGGCCAAGTCATTAGAAACACTTATAGTCCACTTAAATTCAAGGGAAATTAGGGTGAATATGGTCCCTCACTCCTCTCTAGGACCTGAGTTATTTCAGACTGCCAACAGTGGTTGTTTGTCATTGAAATGAGAGGAAGTGGTTTTTAAACCATTTTATTTTAAAACCCAATACTTTTCTTTCGAACTATAAGAAACTTTGAAATTTAAATTCTCTGATTAAAATGTAAGTCTTAGAAGAAGGCAATCTTTCTGCTGCTACTCACAGACCCAGGTCAAGACAGCTTTCTCCCTTGGTGAAATACCTGCCTATGTAGGCAGGCCCTTCTTCACCCTCACCCCGCCTTTATGCGAACTGTAGCTCCTCTGGATTCTGGATTCAAGGGGTTTGTTTATAGCTCAAGCACGTTATGTCCTCAAAGGCAGAGCTGTGAGAGAGTCAGACCTACTGTCTACATGATGCCTTAGCCATCTGACTCCTAAATGATATCCCATGGGGGATGAGAAGAGAATATATTTGACCGCACATTGTATTGCGTGTTGTGTGTGCTGTGTAACTATATAATATGCAATCGTCTGTCTTCCTGGACCCTTTTCTTTTATAACACTGGAAACCAAAAACAAGCTCATTTAGTCAAACTTTTCATTTTCTTTTTCTTTTTTCTTTTTGAGATACGGTTTCTCTGTGTCACCCTGGTTGTCCTGGAACTCGCTCTGTGGACCAGGTTGGCCTTGAACTCTCAGAGATCTACCTGCCTCTGCCTCCTGAATGCAGGGATTGAAGGCATGCACCACCACCACCTGGCAGTTTTCACACTTCTTATTTGGTTTTTACAAACAGTAACACGTAATAATATCTGATTTTTCCCTTATTTGTTTAATTTTGCAATCCAATGATCTAGTTTGCATTTTAACAAGACCTGGTCACTAAAAATAACACAAGACTCCTTAATAGTTTGCGTATATCAACAAAGTTAACCTTACAAATCAAATATTTTAGGTTTCAAGTGTTTCCTTTCTCTTGGAGAGACTCTGGATTTCTCATGTTAGTGGCATTCCCACTGGCATTTGTAGTGTGTTGAGTCTATTGCTCCTCAGTGTGTTCCCTGAACACGGGGTTTGCCTGATCTGGATGGCATGGTGTGAAGTCAGCAGTAGGTTGAAGTCAGAATTAAGGCTATAAATGGCAGCTTCCCAAACACTTACGTTCCTACTATGGCAACATGGTGGTGGCAAGGGGCTTGTCCTTGACCCTGTACTGATGGGAAGGCCCAACTGAGACTACCCAGGACCATGGGACAGAAAGCGTGCTCCACACCCCAGCTCCCCTGACTTACCTTCAGTCTGGTTTACACTGGATCATCCAAGGCTGATCCCTGAGCCGCTTCTGACTGTGCTTTGCAGGTAAAGCTGAGGTGGAGGAGGAATGTTTTCTCTCTGGAGGTCCATCAGATGCACAAATGGAAATGCTTTTGTGTCCTCTGGCACAGGTCAGCCTTTCTCCCTGGGAGCGAGGGTGGAAGAACGTGCATGTGTATACCCCGTCTTCTATGGGAGCGGGGCCTGCTTTTTCCATCCAGGGTCAATTAGCTTGAGGAGAATTTGTGCCCTGGCTTTTCATGGGGAAGTCCTTCCATTCTTGGTGTTCAGGGCCTGTCCGAGTTACCATTTGTTGGACCATTTTTTTTTCCTAGGTGCTACAAGCCAGACTTGTAGATAGCAGTTTGCATGCTGTTGTTACACTCTTTCTACATCAATAACTGTAACCCGCCTTTTATGACACTGGGAGGTGCTTTTGGCTAAAGGGTATCTGTGAGCAAGCTCTATTGGAGAAGATTGTAACTATGGTAGCGCTTGTGAGTTATGAGGCTCACACTCACTGTGATTCCCCATGGGGTAAGAATGGGTAGGAACTGTAGCACAGTCAATAGTTCATGCCTGAGACATTTTGAGTAATAAAATTTAATCTTTCTCAGTGCTTTTTGTGTTTAGAGTCTTGTTATTGTAGTGACTTTTAGGTAGGTTCCCATCTCAAATAGAAAAAGAAAAGGCGGGATTCCTAAGAGTAGAAGCCTTAGATTCTTAAACTCCACAAATAGAACAATAGCAACAGAAATTGTCTACTTTGTGTTAAGTTTGAACAACACAAGTCCTGGTATTGACCATCGGGCCCTAGTTTTATCAAACCACACATCCACATGCTCTAGCCTTTGGTTCACACACCCGTCTCCTAAGCAGGGTTATCTTGTGAGATGCTTTAATAGAAATTCACCTAAAACAGATTCCAAGCAACCACAGACCATTATACCCTCACCTGACTCTGGGGAAAACAATCTTTTAAAGCCATAGGTGATTTCATCCCTTGGCAAATTATCTTTCTTTGTGCTTAGCACACACCAGCATTGTCTGCTAGCCCCGCCCTCTTCTGATATCCTTTCTTGTGATCCCCATGATGCATCAGTAGGCAACTTTCTTCCCAACCTCTTTGGATACTTACCTTCTTGCCTTCTCTTTGATCCCCCCCCCCTTGAGCTTCCAAATGTGGACATTTAAAGTTTTCTCTCTTCTCTCCTCTGCTTCTCCCTTCATCTCTACTTCTAAATGCTGATTCCATCCCATGATGTCCTTGACCCAATCCCCAGGCCTCACAACAAGCATTCTGTGTTGCTGCTGATACCCTCTGTCTTCCAGAGGGAACACCTCCAAATCTACAGGTCCAGCCCGCCTCACACTCCACCTTCCTCTGTCCTTTACTTTGCCATGGCTTCTAGCATGGGGAGAGAATTCCTGCTCTTCTAGAACAACTCAATGTACTATTTTCATTACAACTCGAGTCTAGCTGTGAGGCCATTGCTTCTCAGAATTTCAAAAGTCTACTTGCCCCCTGTATCTCTTTAACAATTTATTCATGTAGGCTGAATAGGGTGTCCTTAATGGAAGGAATATGACTTCTTTCAATAACATATCTGTGGGCTAGAAAGTTGGCTCAGAGGAGGCCGAGAGCACAGGCTGCCCTTCCAAAGGTCCCATGTTCAATTCCCAGCAACCACATGGTGGCTCACAACCATCTACAATGAGATCTGGTGCCCTCTTCTGGCATGCAGGAAGAACACTGTATACATATTTTTTTTTTTTAACAAAATGTATCTGCAACAGAACAAATATCTTAAACTCCCTAGTTTAGAGTTTTTTCACGTATGACCATCTCTCCTTTTGTTTAAT
>NW_004949102.1:13364750-13373219 GCF_000317375.1 Microtus ochrogaster | reverse complement strand
GGCTAGTCCTTGTTTTCAGTGTTCATTGGATTAACTTGATGTGTGAGCATCCCGATTTCTGCAGTCCATCCAGAGTTGCTGTGTAAAGAGATAGACTCATACATCCAGACTATACGATAGGGAGTCTGGTAATGGACAGTATCAAATGCAGGCCTCCCTCTCTGCTGATTCCTTCCCTCTTCTCCTCTTTCATGGTCTATTCTCCGACACTCCCAACATGATGCTTCCTGCTTCTCCAAAGAATACGCCTTTTTCTTTTCCTAGATCGCTGTCTTTTCTCACTAAATGCAGTGCAAAAATTGATCATGCTCAAGGCCTGGCAGATTTGGCAACTGAGATCTCCAAAGAGAGTGACTTTTCCCATCCACTTTTGGAGATCATTTTTCATACAGGGAACTCCTAATCAAAAGCAGAGTCTCCGATTCAGAGGCCGCTAGTTGACTCCTGTCCTGTATATTGCCCAGTGTGAGCTGATGAATGTGTTACCAGGCTTTTTGAAACTTTTTAGGGGGGAAGGAAGCTTGGAGTGTGTGTGGGGTGATGCTGATGACACACTTTGCTTCCTCAGTGAGTGAAGCTCTCACAAGCTATAAACCATCCTGCTAAACAGGAGCTCATGTTACTAAAACCCAGGCAAGCAAACCCTGTCTTTGCCATGCCCCTCATTTGCTGCTGTTATTGTCATTTTCCCAGGACACCTAGAGATTGCTAAAGACGCCAGAAGGTAAGTTTGATCCAGTGAAGTGAGGAGGAGGAAGGATGTGTGACAAGAAACAAGAAAGGGAAATCTGAGTCACAGTCTTAAAAAAAAAAAGTGGGAAGACAATCCCAAAAGAGGCTAAAGTGAACCGGGCATGGTGTCTTGTATTAAATTCTGGGGTTCTAGATCCTTCATAAGAGTCTGGAAGGGCACGCACTAGATTTTCAATTGGTTATTTTCGCCACATTAAGGTCTTTTAGAGTTTTTGGCACAGTACACGTACCACCTAACTTTCGTGATCAGGCCGTTGTCCAAGGATTTCTCCGGAATGAAGGTTCTGATGCCCTAATTTTCCTTAAGAACTGTACATATCAAAGGACTTCTGGGAGACCACAGTTCTTTGGCCTGGGGATCATATTTTAAGTGACAAGGCATCTAAGTTCCTGTGACAAATGGCTCTTTTTTCATAACTTTCTGCATATTGCATCGATAGCTTAATAAAACCCATGAAGATCCTTGGGGGAACCTTCTTGCTTCATGAAAAACTTGCTTGTGTCTGTCTGTTCGTGGCCAGAGGTTTTCAGTGTTTGATTGCATCTTAAAAGCTATCGTATGATCTGATATTGCATCGGCTGAAGCTCCTGTACTGTCCTAGTGGCCTGGCCACATGCACAGGGGTTCTCCCGATTGCTGCTTCTGGTGGAGTCCTCTGTAGAGGAAGAAAGGGATTCAAGTGTCATCTCCCAGATTTTCCTTGAAAACTTACTACAAGCGTTTGGTAGACTTTGCCCTTACTATTGAAAGACTTTCTTAGTGTTATTCTCATCTGGATTTGGACATCCAGCACACCATTCTCCTGTTCTCTACTGCATTATAATAGAAGAAGGGCAGAAATCATCTTTCTGTGTGACATCCTAAGAGAGTTTCAGATGCCCACAGAAAAGGCAGCTCAGATTGAAATCAATAGTGAATACAATTTGGTAATAATCCCATGAAACAGAGAAAATCTTTTAAGATAAAACAAGTGGAAAATTTCTGAAGACGTAGAACAATGTTTTCAGAATAGCCTACCTCACTCGGGTGCTGAGAATGTAGACAGTGATATGTCCTAGTCACAGGGCTTTGCTTCTGATTACAAAAGCATTCTTCTAACATAGAGTCTAACATATAGTGTCTGTATGTGCGCTTAGTGGACAGCTGACCAAGTGTGCCCTATAAGCCATGATTAGAATTTTTGGCCTAAAAATAAGAACGCCCTAAAACTCTAGGAAATCTGATTTAAATTTTCACATTTTTTTTCTAAAAAAGAAGAAAAGAAACCTTACCACAAAACAAACAACCCAAACTCCATTCCTATGAGTACCGTAGTTCTTTAGAGGCACTTCGAATGAGGAAGCCTGATGGTTCTGTAGGCAAGAGGGTAGGCAACTCATTAGTTTCCACCCAAAATGCATGTTTAAGTCTTGGAAGAATATCATAAATTCTGTCTTCCTTTTCTCGTTTCTTTCTGCGCTTACCCTAGAGATTTAATTGTTAATTTGTGTCTGGGGAACATGTGAACCATCAAGTAGCACTCAGTGTAGATCAAATTTGTGAGTTGACTAATTTAAACCATATGAAATAAGTTTCCACTATATATCTTTTTTTTTTTTTGTTTGTTTGTATTTTTTTGAGACAGGGTTTACTCCGTAGCTTTGGAGCCTGTCCTGGCAGAATAAGTTTCCACTATATATCTTTTTTTTTTTTTGTTTGTTTGTATTTTTTTGAGACAGGGTTTACTCCGTAGCTTTGGAGCCTGTCCTGGCACTCGCTCTGTAGACCAGGCTGTCCTCAAACTCACAGCGATCTGCCTGCCCCTTCCTCCCAAGTTCTGGGATTAAAGGTGTGTGCCACCACTGCCCAGCTTTTACTATATCTTATCAGGAAAACAGATATGCCCTAAAGAAATATGTTTATTTCTTCTAGAAGAACATATTCATGTAGCAGGGTGATCAAATTTTATGAGAAAAACATATTCTTTGAACATGTACCATGTATTATCACTCTGACAAACTTGCAGTGCTTCTGGTGTGACTTAAAAATAGTCATATGCATAATAGTGTGCCCTTCATTTCTATCAACACTGTAATTGACTCATGCAATATTTTAATATGTATATATCCATTAACATGTACATTTGTTTCCACCAAATGAGCTAATTAAGATGGAAATTCAATTTGTTTAGCTTGATAGGGGTAAATTGGAACCGCAAAATTGCTTAGTGAGTTATGGATTCTTATTAAAATGATGGAAACAGAAAAATTCAAGTCAAAAATCTGATGTGGTAAACAAGAAGAGGCCCTGTCTTGGATCAGGATAGTTTTTTTTTTTTTTTTTTAGATGAGAATGAATGATTTTGAAGAATTAGCATGTACCAATTCACAGTCAAGCTGCATAAACATTGTGTTCCATTTTTACCGGAAGGACCCTTTCCCTGTAGCCAAGACAGAAAGTTGCCCTAGGGAAGACACAGCTGCATGGTCCTTCCCAGGACTCATCTAATTCCTCAGCTGGTCCCTGGAGCCTGGGAAACTTCTGAGCCGCTCCAGGGTTCCAGGGTCTTGATCACTGCAGGTGGGTAGGCTCCAAGGCCAGCAGACCTCTTTTGATGCCTGTCGCTCCAGGGCTTGGCAGCCTTCAGGGGCGTTATTTATTTGCTCTGTTATTATTTGGAGTGACTAATGGACAATTGGCTCTAGTTGAAAGTGAATTGGATCAAATTGGGATTTGACAACCACATTGTTGATCACAGGCAAGGGGTGAAAGTCAAATGCCTTTCTAGTCCAAGCCAGTATTAGGATTCCCACCAACTATAGCCCCAGTGGTTTCCACTCTTTGTAAGTAGAGTCTTGTTCTGATGGTGAGGAAAAGGTGTTTTCCCTTCTGATATATGATGCCTGTCGATTTGAAGATGGACTTCAAGGCTGTCGTGAATGAATTTGGCTTGGAGATGTAGATCAAAAACGGGTCAGCAGAATAAATGGGTAGATGTGGATTTCTACCAATTTCTTCTTGAACAGACATTTCCCAAGTGTAGCTTGGCTCTGTGGGTTTCTAGTGATTCATCTTCTTGCAAGAGGCTAAATGGGAGCCATTGACTTCAAAGACTGCTCCAAAGAAGACACACACACACATACACACAAAAAGAAAGAAAGAAAGAAAGAAAGAAAGAAAGAAAGAAAGAAAGAAAGAAAGAAAGGCGAATTTGAGCCGAGGTCTAAGGGGAACATTCAAGAGTGGGAGAGAGGTCAGCTTTAACCTGTAGAAAGGAACTTTAGAACTCAGAAAAATTCCATTTAAAGAGTGCGGAAGGTTCTTCCACATCACACAAGTGACCCGGAGCATGCCATTGTGCCCTCTGGGTCTGTCTGCTGTAGTGGTGTTTGTTGGGAAATTGCTCTGGCGCTGGCTTGTTTTGCTCATTTTTCCAATATCCTGGCTCCAGATACCTCTTGCTATGACAATCCCATGAAGCCAGGCTCCTGCTGGGGAGCGAGCAGCCCTGTTGTTTCCTTGATCTTCCCAGAAGGAATTGTTGAAGACAAAGTAGTGTCAGCTCTGCCTGTAAGATTCCTGCCTTAATCAGGACACGTGCATCCTAGGTGCGGGACCCAGAACTGGCTCTTGAAGCTGCTTCCCTACTCGTCTTTTTCATCCTTCTGTGTACCCCCAGACCCTCACTAATGGATAATTATGTGAAAGAAGAGTGGGGATCTCCTTCCCTGAGCTGGAGCACAGAGGGGGTCCCCTTCAGCCCAGGGCTCAGATGTACATTAATCTATTTCTTTCTGGCATTGTTGTATGCCTTGATTTGTATATACCAAATGTAGTACATAGTGCTATTTTCTTTCTACTCATAAGTTTATGCTTGGATAGTTTATCAAAAATTCAAATACAAATATGAAAAGCAAATATGGCTCTTTTACCTTCTCATTTCAAGTTGCCTCCTTCCTCATTTGATATTAAAAATCTATATAAAAGCTATGGAGAAACCCTGTCTCGAAAAATAAAAAAAAAAAATCTATACCAAGGCAAAGCGACTTTTTTGATCATCATCCATGGACCTTAGGCACGAGCAACTGGAGAGGGGTTCACAAAAGAAAATGTGAGTTTTCTTCTTTAGCAAGGAATATCTGCTTAAGAATTAGAGGCTGTTTATCTCGAACAGGAATGGATGTTGTTGCCCTTGAAACCTGACAGGGGATGGCTTACCTTGATCCTTGGTAGCATTTAAAAGAAAATCACACTTTATTGAGAACATTAGAATATTCATATGTAGTCTGCAGAAGTTCTGAACCTCAAATGAGCCCAGAACCCTTGGGATTGGAATTGGAGACTTAGAGAAATGTATATAACATATATATGTGTGTATATATGTAATATATATGTATATAGATACATATTTCACATATATATATTTCTCAGGAAGGTTTTGAAAACTACTAGTAAAGTTTTTTCAGGGTGTACGTGGAGAAAGGATGAAACTGGTTTATCAGGTACATTTGACTTTTACTGAAATGCAGATGACAGAAACACAAAGAAGGAGGGTCATGTGCCGCTGAGGGTCAATCAAGGTCTACACTAGAAAGACAGAGCGTAGAAACGTGACTTGATATTCGCTAAAGCAAATTCCCAGATCTTGAAATATATGCCATGACACAGCCTCTAAATAAAATTATTTCCACTTGGAAGTTTCTATATGAAGCACTTTCAATTGTTAGATTGTCTTGGATATTAGATACTTGTATTTATGGAAGCCGCTCTACTAAGTACGAGTCCCAGTGGCTATGAGTTCTAAAGCTACATTTTGTTATGTCTACCACATGGCTAGCAACATGTGTTGGACTACTTTCAGTATATCACTGCCTGAACTAGAATGAAACTGACACTCACTCCATGCTTGTTATTAGAAAAGCATAGGATCGGCCCTTTGTGTAGCTTCTGTCTCCCCTATTCACTCATCTCTGGCTGCTTAGGCTGAAAACTGCGGCAAGGGTACTTATTTTCTTGGCATCTAAGTTTTTTTCTCTCCTGTTTTATCCTCTGTGCTTGAAGGACGGTCCTAGTACCTATGCTGTCCTCACCCAGAGCCCAGCCTCCTCCTACTGAGTACAGATAATGGTATCTGGCCTTCACTCTGGCCGCTGCCACCCCTGCTTTTCTTCCTGTGCCCAAAGATATGCTGTCATGAATAGAGGCGTAGGCGTAGGGCCCACCACTACCTTTGAAGCGTTGCTCCTTGGCACTGCTGTGGCAGGAGTGGATTTTGTCCCTTACCAAAAGATAATTCTTAACACCTTGACTTTTTTTTCTTTTTTCTATCTTTGTTCTTTTTTGAGCCCTCTTTAGCTGCAGCAGTTACAAGGAGTACTTACTGAGTGATTTCTCTATAGTGGGTGGCACATTCTTAGATCTTTGCATTAAGTTCTGGGCTAAATTCTCCCAATAACCCTGTGGGATAAAGACAGCTCCCAAATAAAGGAGTCGAATCTCAGGTTGGCCATTCCATAGAAGGTGGTTGGACTCGCAACTGGCATTGTAGTCTAAGTCCACCTAACACAAAGACATTTGATACCACTCTTCTGCTTCCATCTCCCGTTTTATGACAGATATTGGAAGTATTTTGGTTCCGTATTACCTTCTGCTTCATAGCCAGATCCAATGAAAAGGCTCTCACACTGTTAATTTATTTCTAACTCATTAAGGTTTGTAGAACACAGTCCTGGATAATGAATGTTGCTGTTAGCCCAGACCTCCCTAATTGCATATTATGGCATCCGGTTTCATGTCTACTTGTTTTCACAAGCATCCATTTGCCTGGCATGGTGGTTTCAACATGACTGTGTTGAAGAGAGGGCTCATCTAGGACTGGTGGTAGGAGCGTGGCCAGGAGCTGCTGTTTAATCCCCTAGCCTGCTATCACCTGACTCAATTGTCGGACTGCTGTATTCCAGCCACAATGCCGTGCTTGTTTGTGTATGCGAGTCCCTGGCTTTGATTAGCAGCAAGCTACAGAGCAGCTGAACATACAATGGGGACCAAAGGATGGGAAAAAAAATCCTGCTACAGTTTCCCATTGGAAAGCTTTCACTGTCAAGCTTGGACATCCAACAGTGGGGCACGGACGAACAGAGGCTGGGAAAGGTTAGGCGATGGATTCTCCACGCCCTACAGCCTGTTGTGTGCAACGAGGTCACTCTGTTACAGGAAGCATCGGGGCTCTATCCCTCCAAATGTCTTTTATGGTTTGGGTTGGAGACTATTATTAATGAGGTTGGAAGAAGAGCGAAGCATGGAGGGCTGGCGACTGAGAGGAAACCCCAGGACGACAGGAAAGAGGGCAGAGGCATTGAAAATGATATACCCTCCACAAAGGGCAGGACTACACAGCTAATGGCATCATTAATCTGACTGCATAGAAGAGCTGAAGAGCCAGAGCCTTATTTCAATCAATAGAACAAGGAAGTGGGAAGTATCTGTAAATTGAGATTTACTTTTTGGCTGAAACATAAAAACGACACACATATATAAGGCTCCGTGTGATGTTTGGTACACAGATGCAGTGTGCAACGTTGAAATCATGTTAAACATTCTTAGCTCTTCAAACACACCTTCTTTATGGTGGAAACATTCAAGTTCCTTTATCCTCAATTTTTGAAACATATAGATAGCACTTTGTTGTGCTCGATTCTTACCGCATTGGGCAGGAGCACGTCAGAATGGACAGTGGCAGGTTTTATTTCACATCACAGGTAAAGTCAGTGGTTTCTAGATACAAATGGCAATTGCGTTTTCATTCCTGTCATGGAATTAAATCTTAAATCTACCATAAGCACCCCTTTCTCCTAGAAGCTGTATAACCAAGTATCTGTTTGAAGAACAGAACTCGGGGGTTATCCTGAGAGGAATGGTTCAGTAAAAAAGATTTTCAACATTCAGAATATTTGTTTAAGCTATTGTCCCTGTTACAAGATCTCATCTGTTATTGTACTCTGTGGATTCCTAGTGGAGCCCTCATAAGAGAAAAGGAATATTTGTAATTAGAAAATAAAAGCCCAGAGCCATTTAATGAAGGTTTTCAGAGGAGGAGGATCCACCTTCTCTGCAAGAAAAGGGAGGTTGAAGCAGGGGCAATATTTAAAACAAAAAGCAGAATTGAATTATACACAACAGAAAGTCGGGGGCAGAAGAAAGAAATGGCACCAAGTGCCATGATTTGGCTGTGAAAAGTCCCCTAGAGACTTGTACATTTGAACAGTTGGTCCTTGGCTGGTGGGACTATTTGGAGAGGTTGTGGGGCCTTTGGGCGCAGGGCCTAGCTTGGGGGCATAGGCCACTTGTGGCGGGTTTTTGAAAGTCAGAGGGGAATTGGGGGAAATGTTGAAAATAATAGTATGGCCTTTTCAGTGCAGGCTAAGCTTGGGTTAGATGTCAAGGAAGCACTGAATGTCCCTTTCAAGGGAAGACACTTGGTCAAAGTATTATAGGAAAGATTGTTCCTGGAGAAGGTACAGTGGAGGTAGAGCAGACACGTAGCTTACGAATGGCAGTGCTTCGGGCATCACCCTCCATACCACTGACTGTGCAGACTTTGGAAATATTGTTCACACTTCAGGCCTTAGCCTAACTGTCATATTTTCCATTAAAACTGTCTTTATTGCCCTGTTGAAAAGGATTACTTCGTATTTTGTCCCAAAACTTGCTTTGGTTTTATGTTTTCTATTTAGTAT
>NW_004949102.1:13362174-13364635 GCF_000317375.1 Microtus ochrogaster | reverse complement strand
CCCTTTCTCCCTCCCTCTCTCTGTTCCCCTCTGTCCCTCCCTTCCAAATCCTTTCTATGTATTAAGCATATAATCAGGCTCTACATTAAATATCAGGAATAGTGACATAAATATATTGATTCCCAGTCCCCAGATTATATAATCTAGTCATAGAGCAGCAGGCAGGCATATCAATAATTCAACAGTGCTGTGGTCTAGATGTGCATACTGAAGGCATATCAGAAAGATATTTAAATTAATAGTATGGATCAAAGCAGGCTTCCAGAAGAAAGGATCTTTTGACTTGTGATTGAAGAATATTGAGGCGAGGATATTTAAGGTAGAAATGGCGTTGTGAATGCTTAATTCATTCTTTTCCGGAAGCCATTACTTTAATTGATCCTCCCCACTTAACCTTTTAAGGTTAATGTTTTCCATGATCTCAATTGGTTGTATGACTGAGTGGACAATGGGATGAATGGCCAAGGCCTGGGTGTCAGTGGGAGTTAGGATGGATCCTTTCGCCAGGCACTGTAAAATGAAAAAATCTGAAATGTAAGTACCCCAACGGAATGTTAGCGAGCAAGAAGTGAATCCAGATGAGATTTGAAATCAATCAACCTGGGAATTCTAGTGTCATCACTGGAAAAGGGAATCTGTGCGGAAAGTCCATTTGGAGAAGTGAGTATTCCTGGTTTAAGGCAGGATGATCACTGGAACTGAGCAAGAGGAGCTGGGCACAGGCTTCCCAGATGTTTCTGAGTTTCATCAGTGTTCTTGACGCCTGGGAGTTTCAGGAGGAACCGGCCTCAGACTTGCGACCCCTGGTTGGTGGTAGTCTGGCTGCCAACTATATTCCCAAAGTCATAACTGCAACTTCTTCCTTAGAAGCTCCAGTAAGATATTCTGTATTGTATGATGCTGCTTTTCATGTAGGGGTCCCTTGGATCCATGAACTTTTAAGGAAACCCTACAGTCAGGTCTTGATGTCAGATGAATATGAAATCTTCTAGAAAAAAAAAAAAACAGGCGAGATAAGAAAGTCATCTGCCATTCCAGTGACCATCCATTCAAGTGCTCACTGAATCACTCATGGAGATTTTCATCTCCCCTGACACTGTTCATTTTCCCGTGTCAGAGGAATTTTCTTCTGCTGGGCATGGGCAGAGTCATTACTTCAGCAACCAGCGTGGGAAAGAGAGTCAGGTAATTCAGTCCCGGAATGACAGTGAAGGCCAGACTGTTAGGATCAGTAAGTACTCACAACAGTATGTGTGATAAACACTGTTTGGGGCTCTAGTCAAAGGCAGAGGCGGCTCTGATGCTCTTGGGTGAAGGGCTCCTATCCTGGGGGGATTTTCAACAACACAGTCCCTGTTTTGTGGTAAGACTTTGGCTCTTCTGCATGCCCTGTGGGGAACCCAAGATCTTCCCTTCCTTTCTCCCACTTTCTTCATCCCATTCCAGGTTCTTCCCTCTCCATGAGAGCAGGAAGACAGGGACACAGATCGATTTTATTTTTCTTCCTTAAAATTTATTTGTCCGGTTTGGTTAAATGGGAAGAAAGCTCAGGAAGTAGGAATTGTCTGGATTCCAAGCCTCAAGTTATTCGTGATTCAGGAGGGGGCAGGATGTGTCCTGGGGAAGCAGATTAGACAAGGCATTTTGTAAGGAAGCTATTTAGCTTGGAATCTGTTGTATTTAGTGTGATTGTGGATGAAAGCCTTTAGTCCACAATTTCTGGTCCAAGAGGGTAAAATAATAGATTTCATTGAAGGCTCGCCCCTTTTTTGGTTCCTTTGAATAAGGTAACTTCCTCCAGAGCGAGTACACTCGAGTCTGATTGTGAATCTTCTGTCTCTAGTGTCCCCTCCCCCCTTGATATTTTAAAGAGAAGTTTAAACTTTGTTTAGACTTTTCTTTGATGACAGTCACAGCTAATAACAATACACGATGTGGCCGGTGGGAAAATTCCTTTCCTACATCTTACCTCCTCCTCCTCCTTGGTGGTTTCTGTGCACCGAGCTTGATTATGGTTGTCTTCTCTATGCATTAGAATTGCGAGGTTCTGAAAAGGCAAGAAGTCCATGCCGAGCGAGTGTGAAAAAGGGAGTGCGGCTGTTGTCTGACCTGCTTCATAGGCCCTTCTGGGAGTCATTAGGATAGGCTGTAGAGAGGGCGTGGCTCAAAACATTGCTGACAGAGTTCCATTACCATTCTTACTTTGAAAGATTTATTATTTGTGTGTGCGTGCATGTGTGTGTGCATGTGTGTGTGCATGCATGTGTGTGCATGTGTGTGTGCATGTGTGTGCATGTGTGTGCATGTGTGTGCATGTGTGTGTGCATGCATGTGTGTGTGCATGTGTGTGTGCATGTGTGTGTGCATGCATGTGTGTGTGCATGCATTTGCAGGCAGAAGACAACTCTGTGGAGCTAGTTTTCCCTTCCTACCTGTACTTGGGTTCCAGGGACTGAACTTG
>NW_004949102.1:13355654-13360584 GCF_000317375.1 Microtus ochrogaster | reverse complement strand
TGGAGAGGGTGAGGGATGAGGGCGTGGAGAGGGTGAGGGATGAGGGCGTGGAGAGGGTGAGGGATGAGGGCGTGGAGAGGTTCCTCAGTCCCAGTCCATCATGTTTTCATTTCTGGGATGAAGAAAGCAAAGCAAAGCAAAGCAAAGCAAAACAAACAAACCTACAAGTGTTAATTTCATATTATTTCAACATGGAAGCTTAAACTTCTTAATTTGGATTTTTACGAAAATGTTTTTATGACAAAGAAATATCTGTTAATGTTCAATATCATTCTATTTATTCTACTCACCTATAACTTCTTTTGAGTAAAATGTAAAAAAAAGTTAATTTATAACTGGAACTTTCAGATTATGTTAAGTTCTTCATAATTTAAGCATTAAAGCAGTCTTTTATTATTGTCATTTTCATATATTTAAATCTAGATTCCTATGTTTTTGTACCAAAAGATATGGTTATAGTTCCACTAAGATGTCAATATCAGACATCATTGAGATGAGAAGAGAACCATTTTGATTTTGATAAAATAGACAAAGGTCACTCATACAGTAGTCCGTGTGCAAGAATACAGCATTGGTACAGATAAATTTTAAATTCACATGCAGGATATCCTTTATCCCTAACCATCTGAGAAGTCGGTATCCATGATGAACACCATGATGAACACTAGAAATGTCTGCAGAAATTTCACCTCTGCTGGTTATTTATTTTATAATTAGCAGCTAGAATGAGTGGAGACAACGATTTACCATTCTGGGTGATTATATATGGACTAGGACCTCCGAGGAAGTAAAATATATGCCTTTTGCAGAACAAAAACAAAAACAATTTGAAAACCACAGAGGAACCCAATCCGTATTTGATTGAGCAGATGTTATTCTTATAAAGCAAACATCTCTCTGACTCCTAGCCAAGAGCAGGTAGAAAGCTTGCCCTTAAGAGAGTTTGATAAGTGGTATTAACCTCCAAGTTTGGGGCTGATAGC
Organism: Microtus ochrogaster; assembly: GCF_000317375.1. Lineage (NCBI taxonomy): Eukaryota > Metazoa > Chordata > Mammalia > Rodentia > Cricetidae > Microtus > Microtus ochrogaster. The sequence continues at coordinate 13,359,601 of NW_004949102.1, read as the reverse complement.
AGGAGGTGACCTCGAAATTGCTTTGCTTGTTTAGCTGTGCTTAGCTGTGCACGGGTTATATAATTCACTACCACGGAGAGCAGGGTAGCATAACGGACACGATAGCAAGCGAGCCCTAACAGATGTTCATTAGCCTGGGTGCTCTGAATGGGACACCTGTGTGCACAAAATACATTGTGGGACGAAGACTCATTAGAAGACGAGCACATGCGGTTCTTTCACCTCATAGCAGGGAATGTTCCCCTAGCCCGGCTTGCTCTGCTAGAAGAATGACCACCTTGGGGTGTGCAGGGAGGATAACAAGGTGCCCTGTGGCCTGGCTCCACACTGAGCTGTGTGGTCAGACAAAGCAGAGAGCTGGTTTGTGAAAAACAACGGCTGTTAGGATTGCAATTCAGTTGACAAGCGAGCGTCAGAAAGCCAGCAGAAAGGGTAGAATGCAAAGTTGAAAATGAAGGCAAGCCTACAGAGAAGTTTGTTTATTTTTCTCTATGCCGTGTCCAGAGTTATATTTCCCAACAATGTTGGCCCTTTTCTATCTAAACACCTTTGAAGATGCCCCCTGCCTTTTAGAACTTCTCTCAGCCATTGATTTAAGTTTGATACCGAGCATGCATTCCTAATCTCTGTAAAAATACAATGCAGTATGTATTAGCCATGCAAAAAAAAAAATCAGCAGTGCTCAGTTTCATAGGCGTGCGGGAAGGTGCGGTTACAGCTGCAACACAGCAGATTGAGTAGTTAGAAAATGGACTGCTCATTCACGACGCGACGCTGAGCTGTGCTGCTTCATCCTGAGACGTCAGAGCCACCCTCTTCTCGCTGTGCCTTTTATTGTTTCTAGATGTGTTAGGGGAAGGAGTTTATTGTAGTGTGTGGGCAAGTTTCAGTGAAAAACAAGGAGAAAGAGAAAAGGTAAGATTGTTTTGTGTTGTTTTTATCTTCCTATGGTATAAATCGTAGCAATACAATCGAAGCCACTGAGTGTTTGGTTAAATATTGATGTATTACGTTTATGTTTTCCAAAGCAGCAGGAACACCACAGGCATATGCAGACTATGGTAAGGGATCATATGGCTAAGCAAGCTGTATGGCATTGTTTTTTGTTTTTGAAATGTCACGGGACCCAGGCATGAGGACTTTTAGGTAGTGAAGCGTGTTTAGATGGGGTAGACCAGGGAGGTCAGTAGTTCAGAGGGTGGACTGAAAGGTGCCTAGATCACTTACCAATCCACTATTTAAATGCTGCCATGAGTGTTGGCAAAACAGGTGTCCTCACAGCAGGGAACAGGCCACATGCCTGGCCTATTTGGGCAGATGGCAACAGGTCTTGCCTGCAGCCTTCCCCTCCCCTCAGTCCCACTCACCAGCTCTTGGCAACGTCCTTATTCTCATCCATGCAGATTTGAATATCCTTTGCGGACACCAAGAGACAATGTGAGCATCAGTCAGGTTCTGATGAAATGACAATGTAACCCCTTCCCCCAGGGGAGAAATTCTGGATTTTCTAACTCAGTTGCTACAACCAGAGGGTGGAAAAGTCATATATATACATATACATGCATGCATATATGTGGATATATAGATATAGATGATATAGATATTGAACAGAGAAGGGCAAGCATGAAGGTACAGAGGTCTTAGGAAAATGATTGAGACATTTGCTTCCAGTTTTTCATTCATCTTGATTCATTGTCATATTTTTAGCTTCACCCCCAAAGATCTAAGTAACGCTGTCTCTGGAGTTTTGACAACCAATGGCAGGGAATCAGGGTCTCTCTCTGTAATACTGAACACCTGGGGGCAGAAGTTCTGATAAATATTTCATATATATGATTCGGTTGTTCCCACAGGAACGTAGGAAAGCATGGAGATTAATGACCTCCGTGTCAGAAGTGTACACACTGACAACAGTGTTAAGGAAACTGCAGGTCTTAAAATACAACCTCCATGGAGAAAGTATCCATGCTGCTTTAGAAGTCATGTGGTAGCCCATTACACGAAGTCAGAAGAAAAAGAGCTCAGTTATGATTGGGGTGAACTGGTGAGTGAAAAACCAGTAGCCAGGGAGTGTAAGAGCAATTTTATAGGAATATCCAAAGGGGAGACCTCATACCTGCAGTTAAAATGCCAGGTGGCAAGCAGACAAGAAAACTTGGGTGTTCACTGGGGACGGGTCAGTTCTCTTTGTTAGCATTTTGACCTGCTTTTATGATGATGGACTTCATCTTACTTGAAACATGATTGCTCTGTTTTATAAGGAATTCAAGGGTTTTGTTTAAGTTAAACTCGTTTCTCAAAATCTTTAATTAGTTACTAACAAAGGCCAAAGTTGAATTCAAGTTGTCTGTCCCTAAGATTCATGGTACTAATACCTTCATGACAAATGAGTGTCAGCACCCCTGGGAAGGGACTAGTTTCCACCACCCACAAAAGCCTATGGTCATTTGTCCAGTTGCTCGTTAACTCACCACACACACACACACACACACACACACACACACACCATCCATCCATCTCTGAAAAGCCTAGGGATGTAAAGTTAAAAGGAGATGAAGAACCCACCATTTGTTGCCTTAAAATTAAAAAGAAAAGAAAAGAAAGAAGAAGAAAAAAAGGATGAGCTTGAAGTATTTACAAATGTCAACATCTAGAGCCACAGAGATAAAATAGCACATGGGAGGCTCCGGAGTGTTCTATCTGATGTTCCTATTTTTAGAAATGTCTGGAACTGCTGCCTTAGCATCAGGAGTAAAAGAAGAGTATGTTACTCAAACACTGTACCCCTTTCTCACTTCCTCCACCATGAGCCTTCAGCCACGCACTGACTTCCTTAAGGAAGGGTCCATCTCATCAGGAATTTCTTTACACACTGCAGGTCCCTTCACCTGTAACTGCTTGCGTTCCCAGGACACTGATTCATGCCGATCTCATGCAAATGTTCTGTGGTTAGCAGGGTCTCACTTCATTCATTTTCTTTCGGCAAAGGTTGTAATTTACATGATGCAAGGACTTTATTTCTTAAAAAAAATACTTTAGAAACTTAACTTTAAAAACCTCGCAAATAAAATAAACATCGTACACCAAAATTAACCAGATCCAAGTTGTATACACTTCTCCGTGGCCTTCGGTACTGTTAGGCTAGCAATTCTGAAACTGGAGTGTCATGATGGACTTTATCCTCTTAGGACTTTATTTCCTTTCCCCATTAGCACCCTTCACTACTGTCTGGTTGACATATTGAATGTCCTATGTGTGGTTATCTTTACTGTATTTAATTAACATTTTCTTTCGAGAAGACTGTGAAATCCACAGACAAAGAGGAAACAAAATGAAGGCACTAGCTACCTGTTCGTGCCTGTATCGATGTGGTGCTGCAATATTTTGTGGTTTCTAAAATAAAGAGCAAGTGAGTAAAGTTTCCAAGTTTCTGGGATTTCTCCAATTGGAGCCCCTAGGTATGTGAGCAGATGGCCTGAGATATGGGGATTACGACCAGGGGGCCTCTGAGATTCCCATGCTACCCACATGCTCACACCCGCGGCCCAGCTAGGACAGTTTGAAAAAGAAATTTGGATTTAGAAGTAGCCAGACATTTACAAGATTCTTGTTCGGATTTAAATCACGAAGTCCATGAGGGAGAAACAAACAAAATCACATTCTGATTCCTGCATCGAGGAGACCAAGGGACAGAATAATGAACATCTGGAGGCTAGAAGAGGCAAAGGCAAGCCGGAGAATGCACACCTAGCTTCTGCGTTCTCTGCTTCTCCAGGTCTCTGCTCATCCTGCCTCTTAGCCCTCGAGGGTTCACTGACACCCTGAGAATAACTGTAGTAGTATAAATGTGCTTCTGAGTAAGATTGCCCTGCATGTATAGAAATGAGGGTGGAGAGAGAGAGAGAGAGAGAGAGAGAGAGAGAGAGAGAGAGAGAGAGAGAGAGAGA
>NW_004949102.1:13354136-13355554 GCF_000317375.1 Microtus ochrogaster | reverse complement strand
GCATCAACCTGAGAGCAGTCCCACATCCAACAGAGAGGCTGGGCTTGGGGACAGACAAAGCAGCTAATTGTGAGCAGTTCCACTAAGGGGCCTGGGAAACTCAAGCACAGAGGGGTGGCTGTGACCCATTTGGCACGAGCTGGGCTGGCCCTGCATATTTCAGCAACCTAGATGGTCAAACACCTGGGGTTTCTCATGAGTGCAGCCCTGTTCTTGGAGATTTATGACATTTACCAGATTTGGCAGCCGGCTAATCTGCAGGAAAGGTAATTCTTCAAGTGGTCCAGTGTGCAAGGCAGGGCTCCCCAGGAGGGCTCCGGTCCCCCTCCAACGTTCCATTCAAAGCTTGGACAGTTTGGCCACAATAAAAGTGCTGTCTGAGGCTGGGGAGTTGGCTCTGGGGGTTAAGTGCTTGCTGTGCAAGCATGAGGACCTGAGTCTGAAATACCAGCTTGTTAAGTATAAAAGGCACGGCTGTGATCCCAGCACCATGATGTGAAGACCGGGGGAATCTGTGGAGCACGCTGGCCTGTCAGTCCAGCTGAAACGCCAAGTGCCAGATCTAATGAAAGACCCTGTCTCAACAAAGACTAAGGTAGAAGAAGAATCTGATGGCTACCTCCGGTCTCTACACATGTGTGGGCAAGAACATCTACATGTACACAGATGCACACAGCACACAGGCATCACACACGCACTCTTGTTTGAAAGACAGACAGGTAACTGTTATTAATGAAAGGGGACCTTCATTTGTCTTAGTAAAATTCTCTTTAGTGATGTCATGTAACATATGTGATCATGAAAAATGCTTTGCTGAATTTCTTAGATATTATTATTATTTGTCCACTAATGGGTTTTCTTAGATTTATGTTCCCTTAATATTTAGAGTGGTCCCGTATTCCAGCTCTCAGGGTAGAAACGGAAGTGCATGTTCTGTCCTGACACAGCAGTAATGAGAGAGCCAGTGAAGCTGAGTCCGGACTCAGCTTCCGGAAAGTGCAGCTTTGGGGGATGGAAGCTTGAGGTGTGGAATGAGAATGTCAGAATTAACTACCTTTAAAACAGGAAAGATTGTAAGGGATCGGTTGGCCCAGAGACTCACTGGCTCCATTCTGTAGACTCCTCTGCTCTGAAGAGGTCTCTTGGGGGATACAGCAATGAGGGGGAGGTCCTTCACGTGTTTGTTTTCTTTGTCGCCTGACTGTAGTAGGCTGGAAGTAAAGGGAACCAAAAGGAAACTCAGAGGAGCTTAGAGATTTCACACTTCTGCCTTGGTCTGGATTCAGTTATCCTGGCCTTTCCATGCACCAAGATCTTCCATCTCACACAGATTCCTACTCTGCGCATGAGGATTTGTTGAAACTGAATTTACTGTCTATTGTTGCAATTTATCAACACACACACACTCACACACACAC
>NW_004949102.1:13349598-13353247 GCF_000317375.1 Microtus ochrogaster | reverse complement strand
ACAAGCGATGGAGAGCCCTCTCTGGTGACTATCTTGGTTTTCTTCTGTGACGTGAGAGGTATTATCTTGGCCTTGTCACGTTCTTCTGCTAGGGTTCCATCATTCTCCTGCCCTTTATCCCCTTCCTAATGGCCAAGAACAGCTGTCATCTGTTCTCCAAGCACGTGTTTCCTTAGGCCAGTCAGCTCAGCTACCCACAGGTGTGCATCTGTCTCACAGCGACGCCATTTCCTTGCACAGTTATCAGCATCCTCTTTTCTGCTGTCAAGTGGCTCTTCACTAGGTTTCCAGGTCAAAAGAACAGCAGACCGAGAGTCGGATTCCTGATCCATGCGATCAGCATTTCTATCAGCACCAGCCAAGAAATAAATCGTATCATTCTAACAGAGGATGAGCATATATTATAGTTAGCAATGCGCCAAGTTTTCAGTTACACACAGGACAAACACTACCACCAGCACTACTGAGGAATCACAAAGCAGCATAGAGTAGGATGGGCTTGGACCTGACAGAGCTTGCTTTGACGTTTAAGCTTATCCAACATCCCAAGACAGAGGCCATTCTGACAGCTCTTTTTACTTCACCACGTACGCCTTCAAATGCGCTACAGAAATTTTGTACATGTCTGGGTTCCGTGGAATGCAGACATGGCACTGGAGACTCTCATTTACCTCTGCCAGGTGCCCCGGGGCCTATGAAACGTACCACAGTACACACGGGATGCAGTAACGAACCGTGATATATTGCTGAATCTGCTTTAGTTAACAGAATGCTTATACACAGTCTGCTGCAGGAAAGCTGGTCTGGGATTGTGTTATTTAGGGCATTATGAGGCCTCCTGAACATTTTGGTTGTGATTCATGACTTTAAGCTGAGCTTCCATAGATAAGTTTTTTTTCTTTTCTAATGAGATTTCTTCATCCTGCTCAGACTGTGGAATAACACGACACCAGATAAAAATAAAGTAACAGCTAAAATAAGCGATCATTTCCTCCCTGCTTTCCAAATGTGTTTCCTTGGCTTGGGCTCCTAACCCAGCAGCCAACTGAAAGGGGCTGGGTACTAATAAGCAGCAGCTCAGGCTCAGCCTGGGGTGACTAAACAGAGGGCGGATTCTATCCCAAGAGGGTGCAGGGTCTTCCTGGATTCCCAGAGGGCCAAACAAAGCTCTCACCACATCAAACAGGCAATCTGTAGCACATCAGAGTTTATAACTGTGTTGGCCATGGAGAAAATCTTGTCACACTAATGATCAGAATTGTTAATGTAGATAGGAGCTGAAATTTATTTCACCCTTTGACAGTTATGAGAAATTTGGCTGAGAGAATTTTATAAGGGAAAGAGTGAGTACAGACCATCCACTTTTAAAAACTGCTTACAGAAATGTCCCCTGTAGATAGTCCCTTTCTTGAGGATTTGAGTAGGGATGGAATTGTTTCTAGAATTACTGAAAATGTTTAAAAAAATGTATTCTAGACTCACTATCCAGGGCAGCTCCAAGGGAGTGTATTGACCAGCCGGGTCACACCGGAAGGACTGCGTGTCCCATTGTCAAAAAGGCTCCCTTCAGGTGAGATGACACTTTGTCATGCATGGGAAGGGAGGCATCTCTGGGTGCACTACAAAGCTATGAACAGAAATGCTACCTACAGACCAGGTGGCCCCGACACAGCTCCCATCAACTGCCTTTGTCCCCTCAGCACTGGGTTCTCCAAGTCTTACATCTGACTGGGTACTGTCACCACAATCTCCTCCTAGATAGTTTGGGAAATATGGTCCTATGGTCTTTACATTTTTTTCTCCTGGCTGCACTATATTTTTCACGTGCTGCATTCTGGAAGAGAGCTGGGATGCCTGCGCCAGCCACTGCCAGGCATGAGTTCCCTACTGCTGGGGCAGTACCTTACAGAAACAACCTGAGAAACTGGCTCACAGTTTAAGGTCCAGTTCACCATGATGGGGTTGTCGTGGCAGCAAGAGCTTGAGGGGACTGGTCATACTCCTTCAGCAGTGTTCAGGAAGCAGAGAGCAATGGATGCTATTGTTTAGCTCACGGTCTCTTTATGGGCATTTTCTACCCACATTTAATCTGGGTCTCTCAACCACAGTTAACTAGATAATTTATCATAGTTACATCGAGTGGCTTGATTCCTAGGTGATTTTAGATGCAGCCAAACTGGCAGACAATATTAACCATCATACCTGGTTGTCTTGGGAGAGGCAGAAGTCTAAAGGTTATCAGAAAAAGACATGTGGGGACTGTGGCCTGCCAAGATTGTTTGGTATCTGCAAGATGAGTAAGGAAATGGGAGCCAAATGAAACAAAAAAAGAAAGGTTTTCCAAAGTATAGTAGTGAAGTTCCGCAAAGCATTTTTACAACATGTTAAATATCACTGTAAAATTGTTTTCCAAAGCAACCCCGTGTAAGAAGTTAAAAAGGTCATTAATTTCCTTTGGTGGCAATGTCTACTAATTTTGTCTCTATCCCATTTCATGTATTTTCTACATTTGGCTTTATATTAAGTTGTTTTTAAACAAGAAAATAACTATTCCAAAGTCAAGATTGATTTTTATTCAATAAAATGGAAGTTTCTAGTTTTCTGCTTGAATTATTTGGTTTTTACTTAGACTGGATGTTAAAAATGTATCCAGTGATTTATACCTTCTATTTTTTATTAAATATATGGGTGGGAGAAATGATAAATAAACAGCAACAAATTTCCCAAAGGTTGGTATTTAAAACAGATTTGAGATAAGGAAGCTTGGCTCAGCAGCTTAACCACCACTAAGCCTCTGGCCAAGGAGGCAGAGGGATGTGTGAGCCACCCAGGAAAACATCAGCACAAGCAAACTCCTTTGTGCATCCCTCCATTCTCGTGGTGGAACCTTCCCAGTTGTTTATCCCTTTCTTTTAACCTTGCTCTTTGTTCTAGATAGGAAAGCAGTGGGGAACCTCCAGACAAAACGCTCACTCCCTAAGAGAGGGGAACAGGGTTATTTGGCTACACACCTTAATTTACAGGGATTTTTTTTTTTTTTGGTTTTTCAAGACAGGGTTTCTCTGTGGCTTTGGAGCCTGTCCTGGAACTAGCTCTGTAGACCAGGCTGGTCTCGAACTCATAGAGATCCGCCGCCTGCCTCTGCCTCCCGAGTGCTGGGATTAAAGGCGTGCGCCACCAACGCCCGGCATTTTCTTTGGAGAACGGTGCAACAGAACTGGTGACTGTTGACCACCAAAGAGACTACATCTTACTTTACGAAACGGAGTAAATGCTTCCCATGTTTGAAGTCTGGCAGGGTTTGCAGATCCCTTAGCCCTTCATCACTGTTAGCTGTTGCTTCTTTTCCCCCCATGTGGGGGATGGCTACAAACTTAAATGTTTAGAAATCATTTTGACAGTATGGTCATTTAGTAAACAGCAATAGTAGATTCCCCCATGGGGCCTATGATCTCTTTAATCACGGGCTTCTGACCAGTTTACAGTACCAGGCAGGAATCCCTTCTGTGGATTAGGCCTTCTTTCTAATCAGAAAACAGCTGGTTGGCCGGGCGCGTGGTGGCGCACGCCTTTAATCCCAGCACTCGGGAGGCAGAGGCAGGTGGATCTCTGTGAGTTCGAGGCCAGCCTGGTCTACAAGAGCTAGTGC
>NW_004949102.1:13277556-13348733 GCF_000317375.1 Microtus ochrogaster | reverse complement strand
CCTTATTGATTTGCAAATCCCAGCCCCCTGGAAGCAGCCTTGTATAAGCTCCCATGGAAAAGGAATGAAACAGATGATCAGTTCTTTGAGAAGCTTTGGTGGGTCTAGGTCAGGTGATCTGAGAAAGTTCTCACTACTGGTGGGATATGGGTGCGGATGCGTGTGTGTTTTGGTTTATGTGTGCACGATTCTGTGACCCAGCTGTGTGAAACAGCAAGGTTGGTTCCGTGCTGTCTTCTTTTTGCTCTTTGCCAATGGTTTCTTTTACTTTTCTTCTTTTGAGCAGCTAGGGGAAAAGATAATATAACCTTGGAAAGAAAGTGGTTATTGCCCAATGAGACTGAAATTCATGACTTTTAAATAGTAATAAATTTTGGAGCTTCCAGAGCTTTGAAGGACTCAGGGCATAAAATTCATGACAATAAACAACGAATTGGCTCCATAAGAGGCAGCTCTTTCCCCCGGTGGATGAGATAAAAATTTTTATAACAGTAGGAAAAGCAGGTCAGAGGGAAAAAAATTACAAAGGCATCGCTGGGTTCCAGAGTAAGAGCCCTACAGCACTCCTTGGGATAAAAGGGAACAGACTGTATAATACCAGGGGCTTTAGATTCAGTGGTTAGGTGAAGCTGTTTCCTACCGCCAAAGACACAGCAACAGCCTCCCACCACAACACACAGCCGTCCACATAGAGCAGCCAGAGTAGGGGAGTTTAGGCAGGAGAGGAGGAGAGACGTTCATGAGCACACTCTGTCCCTTACTCTGCTGTTCATCAGTGGCTTTCGGCTCTTTTTTGGGAATGCCCATGCATACTTTGAGGACTAACTGCAGGGTAACAAGCCATGGCACACAGAAAGGACCAAGTGTATTTAGTCTGGGTTCTTAATCACGCAAGAAGAAATTTTAACTTTGCTTCTAGTCAGAAATAAGAGGAAAAAGAAAAAAAAATCTTTTGAAAAAAAAGCTATCAGTATAATTAAGTAAGTTTCCCACCCAGGTGTTCTTGGAAAGGTCTTCCCTACGTTTGTTCAGTGATTTTCTCAAACACAAAAGTACTCAATGTGCCAGGTACCTAGTTTGAGAATCTAAGGATGCATTTATTGTTACATTAGGAATAAAGACCTTTCCTGCTCCCCGAGGAAACTTATATCTGAGGAATTATGGGGCTCTTTGAAATTACCCCCCAGAGGTTCAGTCTGAAACAAAGCCAACAAGGAGGGATAAGATCAGGAATGAACTCTCACGGGGCTGAGACTCTCCATACAGAAGGTATTTAAAAACGAAACAGCATCAAAGCTCAACGTTTAAGTTTGACATTCCAAATTGCTGGTTCAGGGGCCATTGATACTTAAACTGAATTTCTGGTTGTCATCTGAGGCAGCCCTTGTGACAAGCATGGAAAACTAGAATCAGTCATTGTGGGTTTTTATTACTAGTGTTTGTCACACCTGTGTTTTCATGAGGAGTTGAAGGCCCCAGAAAGCTAGTGCTAGTGACTGGCCAGGCAGAACTAATGGTGGACCTTCCCACTTCTCAGTTTTGAGACTTTTCCCTCATCATGTTCCTGGGACTGATAAGTCTACTTATCACTGGGACATTCTGTTCACAAATATGGTCTTGTGAAACCGTAAGCCAGATTTTATTTCAAGGAGGTATTGTGATATCTGAACAGTCAGGGAGTTGTGGAGCCAAGAAAAGCTAAGTATCCACCAAGAAAGGGTAAATAAATTGTGCATGCATTTCCAAATTTTCTGGAAGACAAAAAGTCAGCTACTTCTGTTATCCTTGGTCCAGATTTTCCTGCTTCTATTAAAATAAATAAATAAATAAATAAATAAATAAATAAATAAATAAATAAATAAATAAAAAAAAGCAAGCGAAGCTGTATTGGCTTTGGCATTGTTTTCAAAGGGCCTCTTTCATTTCCTAGAAGACCTCATTTATTCCTAGCTCTCCCTGCTCCCAGGGGATGGGAAACTTAGCCAGGGCATCTGATTTATGGAATTAGCCTTTCCTGAGTGCGGATGGCCTCTCACTCCCACATGAAGTGAGGTGAAGTTGAGGAAAAACACTCTTCCTTTATTTTGCATTATCCCCTCCCTGCGAACGCCAGCTCTTGTTCCGAAGCAGAATTGCCGTGGAAAGCAAGGATTCCGCCATCCCTGTCAGAGCTTTCAGTGAGGAAGACTTAGAACCCATCCATTTCATAAGAACGAACAATGAGTGTGCCTTTGGTAGTGTTCTCACCCAAATCCCCATTTAAATACGGCAAGGGGGGAACAAAGGCTAGTGTTTCAGAAAGGGCAGATTTAAGCTAGATCAGCTATGGAAATCAGCACTGGCTCACACGTCCAGGACCTAATGAGAATCTGGCAGATGCCCAAGAGGAATTGAGTCTACTTGGCTGTGCATTTGAGCCCCCATTTTGGTGTTGTTCCTGGGAATCTCTAGAACAGAAGGAAGGAGCCGAGGAAGCAGTATAGGCGGGGGTAATCACACGTCTTGGCTATATGTTCATCTCAGGCTCCTTCTTAGGGTGGGACAATCGGCAGAGCCTCCGATGGCTTCTTCTGTGGTGCATTCTTCCACACACATGGCTCTGTCCCGTTTTGTCATGTTCGTAGTGTCCAGTTGCCCTGCCCCTGACCGAGATGAGTATATGTCTACCCAAGAATTCAGTGAGGTCTCTACTTGAGTTCAGCTTCTGTGAATTTCCGAAGTTGACTGTCAGCCTCTTTATACTCCCCCCCCATCAGAATCCATCATCTCCTTCATTTATATTCTTATGCTTGAAATCTGACAGTTCTAGAAAAATGCAGTCAGAGAAGTGTCAAGCGAGATGAAGGGGGAAGAAAGGGAATGTGCAAACAGACATTTAGGACCGGTGCCAAATTTCTTGCTAAATAATTTTAGAATTCTCTGTGAACGTGGCTGGAATATGTCAGTGAGGAAGCAGGAGGACATGTTTCCTGAGAGCATAATCCCTACCCGCCCACCATGATGTAACTGCTGTCTTTTTGGTGTGGGAGAATCGACTGAGAAATGGTAAAAATAGCTTCTCGCTGTAACGCACTTTCTCTGGAGCCCGTGGCGACTGTGTTGACTTACGAAGAAGGGAAAGCTCTTTAGAGCGGTTAAGATTTTTGGGGGTAGCACTCATAGGATAAACAAGTCAAATCAAATCAGGACAAAAACCAGGCTTTTAGATGCATAATGAATGCATTAAGGGCTATCTATATCATGTGGAGGAAGAAGAGGAATCATAATCATACCTGGACAATTAATCATTGGATTCTCCCTGGGTTTGAGCGCCATCTGATTTAATGCTAGAGTCTTCACCCCAATTCCAGCACTCTTCAACCAAAATGAAATACTTTGTCATCTTGTTGGGCCCTGTGCTCTCAGCAAGCCGTTTATCTGGACAGCCAGATTTGGGTGACTTTCTCCTGTTATCTTTGGATTCAAGGCATACTGAAAGGTCCAGCCTTGCTGGGTGCCAGTCAGATTGCTCTAGCTACTGTAACTGACTTTCCGATGTGTAGAAGTGTTTCTTTGTAGCAATTTCTGACTTTCTCCGCTTCCAGCCCTGATTCTCTCAGCAGGTACCTCTGTCCAGGGTCTGCCAGCTCATACCAGATTTCCTGATTTTTCCTTCGATGTCTCCTTTAAATCTGTTGCCTTTTTATTTTGTTTTGTTTTCTTAATAAAAGGGGGTGGGAGGTGCACCGAATCCCAAACTTTCACATCTGAAACTGCTATCTCCTTATAGATACTTCTCCTGGGGAAATCTGTGATACAGCTTTTTATCTTGAATTTTGGCTTTTGAGAATTTGCAGCTTGCACTCCTCGCTAACCTCCTTCCTCCCCTGCCTCTCTTTTCCCTGACATTCCTTCTCTTTTTTGCCACCCTTTAGCTTGCCTTTCAGCCAACAGACCATTCTTCTGCATCTCCTGCTTATTGATGAATGAGATTCATTCATCTCTCTCTCTCTTTGGGGGGTGGGGTGAGGTGGTCTGTGAATAGCTATAGACTCTGCCTGCTCCCATTTTTCCACTTCGCTATTCACTTCCATGGAGACAGAACTGCAGGGTGGGAGGCACCGGGGTCAAAGGTCAAGAGTGATCACCTTTTGAATTCAAGCCTCTGATTTCCACTAGGGATAACATATTGTAACCCAAAGAAACAGGGCAAATACTTGTCCCTCCAAAGGCAAACTACAAAGGGAGGGAGGGGGAAAAGGAGGAAAAGATCAGAGAAAAGGGGAGGACTCTAAAGCCAGGGTCAGGTCCTATTCTCTGCTGTGGTTTCAGATGGCCCCTCAAGACTTTATATGGGGGCATTGTGCTTGAAAGCACTCTGTATCTTCTCAGAGGCCGGATTTGGCGAATATTGTGCAGTCCATGAGCACAAGTAAAGCCTCCCCTCTAGAGACAACTTTATTTAAAGCGATGTACGTGGTAAACTGTTGTTCGATGTTAGAGCCATCTTGTGAGACAAGTTTATGCTGTGTGAGATTCTTCATCACTTCCTAGGGAGTTTATAAGACTCAGTGGGATGCAGCCCCTGGGTATATTTGCATTTAAGTTTGCTGGTTTTGTGTCTCCTGGTTAAAATGCAAGAAATTCTATCAAAATAATCAGAGAATGGAATGTACTTGCTTTTGACTTGTTTGGCAAGGAATGAATTAATATCAAGATCAAATATAGTTTTTTCTAAAGAATTTCAAAGCACTTGGTCTCCATTTTGTTTTTCTTTCTATCCATAGCACAATGGCCTACAGTGTCTCACAAGTGCATGTAGAAAGAATGAATGATGAATAAGATATATTTAAAACTTTCTTTTTTTATTTAAAACTTTCTTAAAGGCATCTTAAGTGCTCTTTCTATTTGGGGGAGTTATTTGAAATAATCCCACTTTGTTAAAGATAACCTAAGTAACTTTTGTACACCCCAGAATGTACTGCAACATTTTCGTGGGAATTCTTATTTTATTTGGGGAAAGATGTTAATTCTAACAATAAAATAACAATCTGAGTCCTTCCTTGAAATGCAAGTTCCAGCCTGGGTCTGTAATGAAATAGAAGGATGATACCCAAGCAGCTGTTTTAAAGTCAAGTAGCTCATTAGAATTGTCCTGGAAACAGAATTTTGCCTTCATGGACTCTGCAATAGGGAACCTCAGTATGAGTGATTTAAGAAACTGCAGCCGCAGGACAGGCAAAGTAAAGAGGGAATAAATCTTGTAAATAAGCTCTTCAAGTCAAAAGCATTTAGTAGAACCAGAGCCATGTCCAACAAAATACCACCATAGCAAAAACAACAACATACAGTGTGGGTGTTATGAAACAAAGTCATTTCCATGCCCCCTGCAGCTGGCCCATAAAAACACTGTCTTATTGACATTATTACAATAAACACAATGCAATGAATAGGCACAGACATCAAGTGCTTTTTCACTGATGCCATACAAGCAGTGGTTATTGTTTCAGGAAGGATCTAAACTGCATCGTTTATTTAAAGAGTTGGAAAAGCAGAGTGGAGTGGATACAAATTGAGCTATTCTGAGCCATTTCTGCAAAGTGTAGGCCACCATTAAATAACAACTTCTCTATCCTAAGTCTCTCCAAACATCACAATGAGATCATTATAACAGGAGGCCCTTAGAATTATAGAGGCACCAACCAGGTTAAGTACGAATTGGGGACCGACATTATATTCTGCTTTCCCAGAGTCTTGATAATGACAGCAACCACATTGTTGGACACATCTTTAAGAAATGTTAACCTAGGCTAGAAAGGAGGGGGCTGATGGTTCAGGCAGGTGTCAGCAGGTGCTCTGTGTAAGTTAGTGTCAAGTTCAATTCCTTCGCCTCTGCTTCAGATTGCCTTGTTTCCCTTCATCACTTTTAACTTTCTGTATTTTTCTCCCATTGAATTGCACCTGATTGTTAAACCTCTTCATTTTGACTTGAAAAGCAACAGATGTTTTTCTCTTTTTCGCGTTAAACACCACGTTTTTTTCAAAGACACATCCCAGCAGTCTGGCAACTAAGAATCAGAGGGCGTCGTTTGTTGCCCTTGCATGGTTTCTCATTATCTGTGTCAACGTCACGATGGCATTCAGCTTCTTTGAGGATGAGGTTTTGCCGCTAGAAAATGGGAATAATAGCAATCAGCTTGCTTGTGTCGTAGAACGCTTGGGGTCAAATAAGAAAATGTGCATACTGTCTGGTTGCTTATGTAAACCACCAAGTATAATTTCTTATACTGAGTTCTCTTATGTCTCCTTGACATTTATATTTTCCAAACAACGTGATACCTGTTTTTAATCCAGGTGTAGTGATGAATGCCTGAAGCATGAAAGGATCAGCAGTTTATGGCCAGACTCAGCTGTGTAGTGGATGCAAGGCCAGCGTGGCTTATATGAGAACTTGTCTCAAAACCCAGAACAGAAAAATAAAACAGCAAAAACAATATAATTCCTTTTTTAAAAGAATGGTTTAAAGTTTAATTTAAAATGTAACTATAACACAGCCAGCAAACTGCAAGAATACACACACACACACACACACACACACACACACAAACACACTTTATAATTATTTCCCTGAATTACTTCCAACTTATACATATAGGCATAAAGAGGTTTGTTGCTATCTCTGCCTTGTTAGATCTTAGTTCTCAACTCTCAGCATATATTTGTTCATTATGACATGAAATTTAAAAGAAAGCTGAGCAAAGCATACTTCTGTTGACTTTGAAGGACAGGAAATTCTGAGTTTTAGTGTAACTATCTCTACAGCTATGTGTTTACCTAGCTTCGTTCTGAGAAAAGAGAGTCACATTGCTTACATGGAGCTAGCAGTTACCTCATCTCTAACTTTTGCTTTGGGGCACATTATTTAGAAGTCTTGCTACAAAAAGCCACAGGTACTCCATGATGGGATCTTAAAGCTTAGATTCACTGGAGAGGGTTTTGAAATTGTGTTTATGAGGCACTAATTTGGGGCTTTCATGGTCTATTCAATAAGCAGGACTCTTTACTCAGGGGCCACTGTGGTTCTCCAGCCTTCTCTAGGAAATGTCAGCTGACCGTTTTTGAGGGCTGATTCTCAGGCAGGGAGAGGATCACAGAAATGTGCTCCTGTGATGCCCCTTCCCTCCTGTGGAGTAACCATGGAAACCAGGAGTCATAGCAGATTCTCCACTGAAGATAAAGGTTGCAGATGTGATGGGGTTATGTCTACATACCAGGGCATAGCTGTGGTCATACTGACAAATTTCTCTTTCCACTTTGGAGATAATTGCTTACCATGTTTGGTGATCTCTTGAGGTGTGTGTGTGTGTGTGTGTGTGTGTGTGTGTGTGTGTGTGTGTGTGAGTGTGTGTGTGTGTGTTATTCTAGTAGTTTGCTAGATGTGCTATGCTTTTATGGTTTACATGTTAAATTAATCTTTAAACCATTCTTCGCATGCATATTGAGAGCACAGGTTGACTGACTGACTTCCTTTGCTGAGATCACTAGCCTGTCTAGCCAGGAAGCTCTGGGGACCAGTTTGCATCTGCCCACTACTAACCCTGTTACAGAGTTTAGATGTGAAACTGCACCAGCCTTTATGTGAGTGCTGGGGATTTGAACTCAGGTCATTAGGCTTGCCCAGCAAGCACTGTGCTGTCTGGGTATCTCCCCTTCATCCAGCACACTGCCCTTCTGTGTCCTTTGTGTGATGGACCACGGTGTAACTGTGTACAATTTTGGTACTGTTCCTTATAACCCTTCTATAATAAGAAGATCTCTTCAAAACTCAGCTCTTCTGTTTGTGATTGAGCTTTGACATTTACCTCCTATAGGGCTTCAGATAAAGATTAGATGAAGTAGAGGCATACAAACAAAACATTTAGTATTATGACAGCGGCCAAGAGAAAGAGAAAACCAAAAATAACAACCAAAATTCAGCAAATGGCAGCTCATATTAAGAATGTAGTTGAAGGTTTTCTTACAGTTTAAAAGCAGGTAGAGTTAGTACTGAAAGCCTACACAGAATAATGCTGGGGCTACTAAAGAATGGAGAGAGCTGAATCTACAGTTGATGAACAGTGTTCTGGCTGGGAGCCCTTACACAAAGGCAGCACAGCCCCACTGAAGAAGCATGCAGGAAAGTTCCAAAGAACTTTTCATTAACCCCTGGGTCAGGGAGCTCCTGTCTACACTCAGAGTTTAATAAGACCCTTTTTAGACGTCCCTAATTTCTTCTTAGCAGTCTGAAGCTCAAGCCTTCCCTCGGATTTGAACCTAGGAGGTAGCATGCAGGAGAGACAGGCCAGTCTGGTGCTCCTAACTACACTTCCAGCCTTGTCATTTCCTTGACTCCCAGGAAACTACTGAGCCCGCCTCCTGTCTTTGCTCACTGGCTGAGTTCTAGATAAGGAACATTAACAAGACTTGTTTTGTTCTGTCCTTTCTCAAATTCTTTCCAGAGAACTCAAGCCCCTGCAGGGAGGTGAAGGAGTTGGAAAGGAACTGGTGGCGTTGGTTGCTTCCTGCTAGGCTAGGCAGGAAAGCCAGAAATAATCTTCCTTCACAGTTGAAGGTCACCGGGCTAAAAAGGAGGCAGGGTGACCCTGGCAACAATCTGTGCTCGATACAGTGTACTGAGCAGGGTTGTGGGGTGGGGCTCAGTGTGTCTCCCAGCGCCAGCCATAGATTTTGAAACTTCAGTTATAGTAAAAAATGTATTACTCCTTAATTACCAACATTTTCATATCAAAACCTCTATGAGATTCAGAAAATTTTGGGGAAGAATTCTCACATTTAAGAACTTATAGTAAATGGCTGGGGCATATTCTTCTGGTTATAGGCTAATCAGAGACTCAGTAAACTTTTGAATAGCTCAGGTTAATATATGGCTAAGTTAGAAAAAGAAAATCTGAAGCCCCCTTTTCTCATCTATTAAATATAGAGTTGAGGATTAGTTCAATCAAAATTTAATCAAAAATTGGATTAGGCCAAATTGCAGGATTTTGGAAAGTCATGGTTACAAACAACAATATTTTTCTGAGGATGGATTCTTAGGTTCTCTTAAAGCTGCCTGTACTGTGTCTTCCTTATCTCTGCTGCTAGTCCTCGCTTTAGGCATTTCCTGCTGCGATTCTCTATCGTGGATGCTTGAGATGGTTCTCTGTTCTCTACTGCATGAGCTTTTCATATGGAGGCAATGGGAGACTGAGCCTCAGAGCAAACTGGTGAGGGCACAGATGGTATTTACCCTACCCTGGCCCTTCTAGTTCAAAGGTTGCCTTTCGGTAGGGCTTAGCTCCATTCGATATATTCTGATGCATCCCAAACTCTAGTTGCTCCCCTTCTCTGTGCTGCTCTGAGTATCAGGAGGCTGAAAACATGAGCAGCTTCCTTTGCCATCTGGCTTCTGTTTGGCCTTGGCCAGTGGAGGGGGAATAACAGAAGTTGGAAATAGGTAACTCTGAACTATTATTTAGCGGTCAGCGTTTCTAAGCTCCAAGGTTGTGCTACAGGCTGCTCTCTCCTCATGCGGCCTCTGTCCAGCTGCTCTCAATGCCCTGCTTCACCTTACATCAGACCTTTCGCTGTTGCTCTGCTCGGTCCACTCACGTATCTCTTTCCAGTGGCACTTCTTCCTTTACACATGGTTTTGAGAGATATGTCAACCAAAAGCTCATCAATGGCTCCACTGGAAACCACCTCCTGCTCTCCGTCAAGACCCTTCTCCGTCAGCTACTATTATCCAGGAAACTTTCAGTCAATTCAAACATTCAGACCAGTTCATTCACTTCTCTTAAAAAATCTCTTGAGCTTTGATCACCTCCTCCTGTGCAACACTCATGACTCTGCATCCCACAAAGCCATTGGAAAGCCAAGCTGAAATCTGCTCACCGAGGGAGGTGATGGTGGATTCTTGGGGTGTGGGCACTGAATTTCACCGTTTTGTGATGAACTCATTTCAACAATGACTTTACTCTTTATCATTTTTTTATATAACTGTATCTCATGGAAGCTTCCTAAAGTCAAGGAACTTCTTTACATTCTGTGTCCTTTCCTGAGGTATGTACTTCTTTTTACATTGGAAAATATCTGTGCCGGTAGAAATGAGTGCTGCTTTGGGGACACTTTTGGGATGCTTTGTACATTTTAGACAGCAGAGGAACTGCTCAACTTCCCATGGCAACCTTTCTGTAGGACGACAAGCAGAACAAAAGTAGGCTGTCCCAGAGCCTCTGGTCCGCATTGGTTTTCAGTGTTTGATGGAGGCCAACAATGTCTGGATCCTTAGATAGTCAGGAGAAGAATCACGTCTCTGTGCTTCCATGGTATGTCATTGTGCGCTACACGGTGTGGTGCCTGGTATTGCTCAGCCAGAGGCTACACAGAGTCTCTCTGTTCAGCATCCTCAAGGTCCCTCCCCCTCACTGTCACCAGAGAAGCACTGGAGCAGCCAGCTGCAGCACAGGCAAGGTGAGGTCTTTGCTTTCCATCACTGGTGTCTTAATGACTCTTATAACGGACTGTTCATTGGAAAAACAGTCGATATCAAGATAATCCTTCTGTGTCAGACAACTGAGAGAGATGTGAAGTGATAAGCCAAAGTGTCCCCACACTTTTATATATTTCTCCTACGTATAAACATATCTAGAAATTCTTTTGTTGACTTCTCCTTCTTTGTCAGCCTTATGATGGTTTTTCATTACTATTAAATTTCTCTTTGAGCTGTTATTAGCGTTAGACTTTCCCCAGAATTATGGAATTTTGATTATTTTCTCCATTTTTGGTGACTTATGGGAGTAGTTATCATAGTGATTACTTTAAATGATAATGGCATCAAGGGTGACAGCAGGCTGTGGTTGCACATGTTGACCTCAACAACACAGTATTATTTGAAGCAGATCAGTTTCGTATTTCTGTCTAAGGAGATAGTAATTCTGCAGGATTTTTTCTCTTTTTTTTCTCTTCATGTTTCAGTAAGTGAGGACTCTGTGGCCAGAGGGATCTGCTTTCTGCTTAACCTCTGCCATCTCTCCATAGTATCATGGTACCTATGCTTGTAGCTCAATAGACAAGTGGCTCCTCTAGAACAGAAAAGAAGGGATAGGAGAAGAGCTGAGGTAGCTTAAACTCCCCAAATCCCTTCATCCATTTGTGCCACAGTGTTTTGTTTTTTTGTTTTGTTTTGAGCCGGCAAAGCCCCCTTCCGTGTGGTTATACACCAGCTTAATGGAAAAAGATTACACATACAACCTAATTCCCACGTGTGATCTTGTTTTTTTCCTTGTAATCATACCCAAAAAGAACAGGCGAAGTTAATTTTAATAATGTGTTATAATGATGTATTTCACCATGAATTTAATATATAAAATAATGTATGTAATATACCACTTTAAAGTTACAATAATAACTGCAGACAACACTCATAATCCAGTGATAGCCTATAACTATTTCATATTTGATTCTAATTCAGGCATTCAGAAGAGTACTGATTGGCTCATTTTATGATCACTTTCAAGTTTAAACTTCTAAAAACATAAAGAAATATAATCTTTGGAAGTTGGGTCGATTACCTCATGTCTCGGTTCAGACTTGGTTCATTTTAAGTGTTGACAGTCACATAGGTCTAGTGGTTATTTTATTACACAGCGAGTGTTAAGCGATGAGCCAGGCTACTTTGAGGATATATATATATATATATATATATGTTATATATATGTTATATATATTATATATATTCCTCAAATATATATTTGATAGATTTATATATGTATATATAAATTCCTCAAATCAATCAATCTATCTATCATCTATCTATCTATCTATCTATCTATCTATCTATCTATCTATCTATCTATCTATCTTCATCATAGTACTTGTGTAGAAGGCCAAGTTTCATAGAGGAATGAAAATTTGAATTTTATCTATTGGTATTTAAGCTCCATTGAAGTATAACCTGAATGTACTCAAGTCTTCACTATAGCTGATCCTTGAATAAATGAGTCCATTATTGATTGAATAAGTAAGTGGATTAGGGGTATTTTCTGCATTCTCTTTTGTGCTAACTAAATCCACATCAGATATGTATTTCACTCAAGTTTTCACTAACTCCTGTGGACTTACTAGCTACCAGTGGCCAGTGACTACCTTGTGAGACAAGAATTATCTAGATTGTTAGGTTGCAAAGCTAACATAAACATCAACATAAATCACCAGCTTGATATCCCACGGAAATTTCTTTTTTATTGCTTGCCTAATCCTCTAGAAGATGTTACAAATGTGTTGTTTTCTTTGCCACTATTCCTATACCTAGAAGCACTAAGAAGGGAAAGCCAAGCACAATCAATAATGGACTTTTTAGTAATTACAACTCAGCCAGCTTTCTGATGGCTGGGGTAGGTGACAGGGAAACGCACAAATAGGCCAAATGCTCTTGGTGGGGCATGAGATGTCCCAGTGGGAAACAGTGATCCTGAGTTGGCATTTGGTAAAATACTTGACTGCCAAGTGAAGTAGCCAGCTATTAACTTTACAAAGGAAAGTCATACTCAGGAACAGGCCTGGCAGACACTGTGATTCCAAAGGAACCATACCCAACCCAACGAGAGGGTAAAGAACGGCACAGCCAGTGGACCCGAGAGGAGGCTTGGGGTCACTTGGAGCAATGGCTCTCAATCCTCCTAATGTGATCACTTAATACAGCTTCCTTAATACAGTTCCTCAGGTTCTGGTGACCCTCAACCAAAACGTTATTTTCGTTGCTGCTTCACAACTGTGATTTTGCTACTGTTATGAATCATAATGTAAATATCTGTGCTTTCTGATGGTTTTAGTTGACCCCTGTGAAAGGGTTGGTTGACCCCAAAAGGGGTTGCAATACATAGGTTGATAAATGCTGGGTTGGAGGAAAAGCCAACACCTTAAATTTTGTACAGGGCATCTCCATGGACTCAACAGTTCTCTCTAGAACCTAAGTTGATTGGACTCAATATCTCAGCTAAAGTGAACAGAAACTCCCTTCATTGTGCTATGGAAACCAACACAACAACAATGAAGAGATAGATGTAGCACTAATCCAAGAAGCCTTTTTATGCCTCTTTTAATGTCTGCCTGCATTTGGCTTCTTCATAGGGAAGTTAAAGAAAACAAAAACAAAAAGCAACCAAACAAACAAAAATAGAAGTCAGTATCCCCTGTAAGTGTGCAAGTATATCTTCAGGAACAGGATCGTGGTGTACGTGGAATTTGATTGATATACCTTACATGGTTTGCCAAAATTTCTCCTTTATTATTTTAGAGCAAATTGTAGGCATTTTGTTATTTTTCTTGGCAATGCTGAAAGCTTTTGAACAATATAGTTGTAAGTAACATTATTAGAACTAATTCAATAAGATTCAGTGTTTTGCCCTTTCTCACCATTGTCTCATATCTGTAATAAACTGGTCCATTAAAAAGTCAGATGAGACAGAGCACAAAAGATCATTAAGGTAGTAAAACCATGTCATGTGATAATAGATTGGAGGATACATATCACCATGAATTTGTCCATATCTTTCTACAAAACGACAACAAGAATGAATCTCACTCCTAAAGTGGGAACCATAGGTGACAATGAACCTTTGTAGTGAGGGATGTGGATAACAGAGGAGGCTATGTATGGGGAGTTGGAGGGGATGTATGTGGTATTTCTGTGTTTTCTTTTCAGTTTTGCTGTGAACCTGAACTGGTCCTAAGGAAATTGTGTAAAAGAATAAGTGAGGACAGACAATCACTCCACCATATGCCTGATCCTGCGTTTGGGAGAATCATCCAAACCTTTACCTCCTGAGATAACACATTTCTTTCTCAGCACTCCTTCACAACTCTATTTCCACGCAAATAGACTAGCATCTTAAATATGTCCGTTGGAAACTTTATTACTCGTATGATGTCGTCTTATAAATGTACTTAGGGATGATTACCCTCAGATTCCTCTTCAGTTGTTACACGGGTTATGCAGGAAAGATGCTCACACCAGCACAAACACACACAAGTTCCCTCTTTCCACTCCATCTATTCATGGGTGCTTTCCCTCTCGCTTGTCCCTCAACTCATCTTCTGCTGGGCCCATCACAGCACCTGTATGGTTTGAACTATTTGCAAGACCAGACAGAACTCTCAGACAGGAAAGCAGCCTTACAGGAGGTGGAAACAGCCTTGGAGATATTGATAGAACCAGCAAGGCTGCTGGTATGAAGTTACCACTGACAGGCTTGACCTAACCATGAGGCTAAAACATTCTTACTTAGGAGTTGGTGCAGTGGGGGAGACATAACTGACCTACGGATATGGGATGTAGCTACTAGGTAGGAACGTTCCTGACTGTCAGCCTGACAATTCAGCCCAGGCAGTCCCGCAATTCAAAATGTCCTCATCATTTACTGTTTGCTAGTCTACCTAATTGTAGATATCTATGCTGCTGTGATTTATGTGAATTTCTTCCTTGTGCCTCATTTTTGTTTCTCAAGGGCTTTACATATGCATTTTTGCTTATTATTTTGTATCAAGGATATTTACATGTGTACTTTTTGTTGAATGCTATTATAATTTTGATTCAATTACTGATACTTGAATATCAAGTAAAGAAACCTTCTTAGTTTTCTTTGGCTTTTTGAAATTACATGTACACGTTAGAATCACCTTATCATATTCCAAAAAAAAAAATTGAGAATGGCATACAATTACTAAGTAGTTTTGAGAGTCATTCATGGTACTGAGTGTGTTGACCTACGTATATGAGTAGGGGTAGGGATAACACTTGCATTTACCTTGTTTTTTCCAATAATATTTCATTTATTTCTTTATAGAATGTTGGAATAATGTTCATTAATTTTATGCCAATATATTGAATTTTGTGATAAATGGTGTTAGGGATTAATTTCATTTTATTTGATAATGGAATATTAAGCTACTTTATATGCTGATAAATTGTTTAGTACACCTCAGATGCTGTTACTGGTTCTGACAGGACTTTGGCAAGATTTTGATATTTTTATTCAGAATATCTTAAGTCTTCAAAAAATAACTTCTGCTTTATTTCTTCTTTTATTCTTGTCATTTTTAATGTTATTGAATTCCATGTAAATTAGTGTTTCAAATTAAATCTATGGACCTGAACATTAATTTTTCCTTCCAAGTAGTTGGAAAAGGGCTATTTTATTTTATAGAAACCTTGGGTAAGTAAAACTCCCAAATACCCCAGTATTTCCTACCCCATCTACACATAAACCTTCTCCCATTTTTTTTATCAGACACTAATCCTGCTTAAAGCTTAGCATAGCAATAGGTACGTGCCATTAAGGGTTATTAAATTTTTCACATGATTTTTATTTTTTCCATTTTTCCATCAGTGCAGTAAAAGAAATGTTTTTAAGCTTTGCATTATTAAAAAACACTTGGTTATTAAAAAAAAGCATAAATCAAGACACTAAACGGAAGTGTGGGAAGAGATTTCATGGTTTGTTACATTTTCAGAAGAGGAATGCAAGATGGAATTGTAAGTGACATCTCTGTCAAAATGAGTAAGTGTGCATGTAAGTTCAGGACCGAAATAATTGAATTATTTTGACAGGATTAGACCAAAAGACTCCTTCCTTTCTTTTCCTGACTTTAACTGGATCTTGTTATTTCACATTTTGATGAATAGTTTTTGTTGTTTTGAACGATGATTACAATGTATCAGAATCATCACCCACAGGCTCTAAAACCAGCAGTCTCCAAAATAGAACATTCCCTGCCCATGACAGCAGACAGAAGTAAGAACGTTTATATTTACTGAACTGTTCAAGGCAGACTGAGGTTTCTCTGGCTGGTTGGGAATCCAACCTTTGGTCTCTAGACCTGAAAGATGGAAGAGAGTGAATGACATAGGGGTGGTGCTTTAGCACATGACCTGAGTAAAAAGGCTAGATTTTTAAGTATGTCAAAGGAATCCCAACGGTTTTTATCTCACTACCTTTGGCTAGAAATTTAAAGGTGGCAATGGCCGGAGAGACTAGCATTTTCACATTCCTCCAGAGAAAAAGAAGGACAATCTACCTCAGCTTTCTTCAGGTAGAGTTTTGGAAAAATGGCATCTATACTTATCATAAAGAAGACAAGGGTTTCCCGGGTCTTTCTTAAGGTCAAACAATACCTGGTTAAGTCTGGGGTGCTGTTAGGGACATTAGTTAGCACTTGCTACTGAAGTCCAATAGGTGGTCAGGAATATCAAGAGAGCTGTGGCTTTGGCTGATGAACTGAAGATGCAGGATGCAGAGATGCCCAGCTGTGTTACTGGAGGCAAAGAGTGATTTGTAATGAGACCTTTACGGAGTAGGGGTATTTAACCTTCAACCTTCACAAAGAGTCTTAGACATTTAATAGTAGCCCCGTTTCCTTGCTATAGGACCTAAGGATAGTTTCAGTAAGGCCACTGTACAAAATAAAATCAAATTCAGTGTTATTTTCTTGATAATAAATGTTTTATGTTAGAGACTAAAATTAGTGTTAGAGAGAGGAATTAGTGATTAAAAGAACTTGCTGCTTTTCCAGGGGACCGGGGTTCGATTCCCAGCACCAACTTAACTATTTGCAACTCAATTTCCAGGAGATCCTACAACTTTTCTGGTCTCTGTGAGCACCATAAGGTACATAGACAAAAATCACCAGTAATATGCATAAAGTTAAAAAAATAAGATATTTTAAAAGTATTCTTTAAAATGCAGAAAATTTATAAAAGTCCTCAAAGGAAAACAAAATGCTCCACATTTCAAGGATAATGCCAAGCAAAAAATAAATATTATATATGTGCGTAAATGTATGTGCAAGTGTAGACCTTTCTAACAAATGTGTTATATTGCACTCATGGAATTCATAATTCTCATTTTGATAAACATGAACTATA
Organism: Microtus ochrogaster; assembly: GCF_000317375.1. Taxonomy (NCBI): domain Eukaryota; kingdom Metazoa; phylum Chordata; class Mammalia; order Rodentia; family Cricetidae; genus Microtus; species Microtus ochrogaster. Next base: position 13,331,794 of record NW_004949102.1, on the reverse strand, counting down.
GTGTGATGTGAATAACTGTAGATTGCATTTTAATAGCTACATGGAATTTCATCTTTCAAATGTTTTAATTAATTCCTTATTGGCAGTAGGAAATTTTTCATGCTATTCCTTCGATCATTCTTGAGCTTGTTTTCAAACTTTTACAACAGCAGTTTAAATTTTTTAAGGGAATCTTTAAAGTCATCTATATTTTGTAAGTGGTATTAATGTTTGACATGGGGATGAAATAATTATTCCAAGTATTTCAACTATATTTTCTATTATAGTGTATATATTCTTTTCTAATAGTTATTTTTGTATTGAAATAGGCAGAGAGAAAGAAAGAGGAACATAATTCCATGTATTGTCAAAGCATTGTCAGCTTTGAAAGTAAAATGTGATTTTTAAGAGAAATTAAAAGCTTTTAATTGTCATCTCCAGTTCACCCCATCTCACTGCAAATCCCTGAGGCTGTTCTTAGCCAATCACGTACTCAGGGCTTATACAAGCAGTTCTCAACCTGTGGGTTGCCACCTCGTCAGGGGTCTCACATCAGATATCCTGCATATCAGATGCTTACATTACAATTCACAACCCTAGCAAAATTACAGTTTTGAAATAGCAATGAAATAATTTTATGGTCGGGGGTCACCACAACACAAGGAACAGTATTAAAGGGTTGCAGCAATAGGAAGATTGAGAACCACTGTCTTACACTGTCAGGAGAGATGATAATATTTGGTTTTCTACTGCATTGAGTTATAACAAGGCTCAAGTGGTGAACACATGTAGAAGCACATTGAACACAATAAAGAAGTATATCCCTATTAACCAGATTACCATTGTTTTCCTTGAGGGTCACATGATCTGATGGCCAGATCAATTTAATGGAGCTGCCATTGATTTCTACCTCATTAGTATCACCTAGCAATCTGCTTGCAGAAACTTCATTAAACCCTAATCTTGGCTTAATACTGTTGTTATATGAAGATATTTTGAAACCCTCCCTTTCTGCTATTATTGTGTAATCAATTACTACAAAAGTTGGTTGCTTAAGGCAAATGGCCCTTTCTTAGCTTACATTTCTGTAGTTTAGACGTTTGGTCAAGAGTTGGTTGGGTTCTTGGCTTGGGTTTTGGTTGTTGTGGTTTCTGGAGATTATAGAGAATAATCTTTTCCTAGATCCATCAGTTCTTGTCACCAAAGCAAAACACCAGAGAAAAACAGTTTAAGGGGAAAATGGTTGATTTTGATGCAGCCTTTCAGAGTTTTTAGTCCATAGTGAGCTAGGTCTTAGCTGTGGTTTGCGATGGGGTTGAATATCATGGCAGTAGAAGCACGTGACAGAGGAGGCTGCCCACCTCAGGGATAAAGGTAAAGTAAAGGTAGAGATGAAGAAAACAGGGCAAGATGCACCTTTCAAAGGTTGACCTCATGGCTTACTTCATAAAGTAGGGCTTACCTCTCAACACTCTATTCTGTTACGAATGAAATGGGTTAGTCTTTTCATAAAGTTAACACCATCAGCCCCCAGTCACCGGTCTCTATTGCCAGCTGCTGGTGCCCAGGCATGAAGCATAAGCCTATGGAGATTTGTTACGTTCAAACAATAACACTAATACCTCAGATTGGCTGGTACTGAGTTTCTTGGAGACGTTGATTGAGGACCTTTTTTTCCCACTGACTCTCACCTGGAGGACATCAATAGAAATAGATAGGTAGGTAAGTAGGTGGGTAGGTAGATAGATAGATAGATAGATAGATAGATAGATAGATAGATAGATAGATAGATAGAAGATAGATAGATAGATGACAGAGCACATTTCTTAACCCCCCCATTTACATCACAGCCTATTGTCGAATGCCTCTCACGTTTTGAATTTTGAGTTACCCTGATGTTGGTAACAAGATTCAGATGGAACAACTTCCTGAGTTTGAGTCAGATCCACTCAGATCTTCTTACCTCATTTAGAACTGAAAGATTTGGGCCCCTGACTCTGACTGTGAATAACCTACAGCAACTCTGATGTTAGTGGTTTACTAAATGATGGGGGAAGATTAAGTGTTTGGAGAGACAGAATTCTATGTACTACCTACCTGGAAGTCAGGGTGCCTCACTTCCTGTGACTCAAAGCCCTGCTTGTTCCCTCTGAAGAAAAGAGATCATCTTGTATAAAAGTCACCCTGATGCTCAAGCTCCAAATTTTAATTCTATTATAATCACTCTCTCCCCTCCCTTATTAGTCTTCGGAGTACAGGCTTAAGAAACAACCTAAGCCAGCTTCAGAACTCGATTTTACCACTCCCTGTGTGTATGAGCTGAGCAATGAGTGTAACTGGTTGACTCTTTTCTTTCTATAAAAAGGTGATACATTACCTGTCTTGTAAGCTTTTCGGAGTTGTTAAAAAAGCATTATATATTCAGTCCTAGAGCAACACCTGCCTATACTGCAAAAGCACATAGTAATGTTTGTGTTGTTGTCACGGGGAGGCTCATGTTATCAGATTTACCTTATTTTCTGCTGTTGGCCTGTTAAATAACTCACAGCCAGGTGACAGGCTAACTTTTCTTTCAGTACTTCACTGAAAATTACATTAAAATATATTACATATTGTTTTAGTTTTCTTGGGCACTGAGAGGTCTAAAGTTTGCAAATTCTACAGGAAGGCTTTGCTTCCTCCAAATAAGCAGCACCTTTCATATTACTGCAGATACGTATTTTTGGTTATTATGTTTCAGCACTAAATTTTGAACCACTTCTTGCTTCAGATAAAATTAAAAGAGTATATTTGACAAGAAAGGTGTATGCTTTTTAAATGGCATGTTCCTAGAACATGGTCAGATGTCTTTTAAGGCAGTAACAGTAATTACAGATCATGTTTAACAATACGAAAGAAGCTGGTAGTAGTACCACCATGTTCCATGTCACTTGCAACACCTAGAAAAAAAAAATGAGTTTGATGCCCAGCAGGGATTCTCAGTTTCTACTGAGAAATAGTCAACTGGGAAGAAAGGGCATTAAGGCTTGTTTTTCACAAAATTGCTGAGAGCCAATACATCTAACAGGCAAATTGCTTTCTCATTACAACAATCAATTTCTTGGTTGTTAAATGACAACTCAGTTATCGAGATACATTTCAAAGATTTCTCTTCAGTCAATCATTATGTTCTAAATTTTATCAAACTCTAATCTCTGTCTTGCTTTAAAGGATCCAATTTACACTATGGAGGTGAGAATTTCCAACTATGTAAACATCCGCTAATGTCATCCTGACATAACAGGCAGGGAGGTCAGGTTCTGACTTCAATTATGTTAAAAAAAATGGCTTCACATAATCAACCCAACCTTCTAGAAAGGATAAACAGTTGACATTAATTGTCATATGAACCTTTAATAATATGGAAAATACTAAAAAGTAGAAGCAATTTGATGGACCGTCTTTAAAACTGGCTACATTGTAAATATTTTGTGAACATGGATCATGTAAAGCTTTTAATTCAATGTAGTATTTTTCTCTCACTTACCACAGCTGACTTTACAAGTTAGTATGAAATATTGGTGTGTTACATAAAAATTTAATATGTCTGTAAAGCCATTTGAATGATATCATTAAACAACTTCTAAGTGATGGGTTAGAAACCTAAGGATCAATTTAGGGTCACGTTTCTTCCTAAACTCTTTGGGGGAAAAACTATACATTCTGTTTTTATCTTAGATCTAGCCTCAGATGACCTAGGAAAAAGGGGTCATACCCATGTCACCCCAACAATAGTTGTAAGGTTTGTAATAGTAATTAAATGTGGACTATGGGATATATGGCCTACAGGGTTATTTGTAAGTCACTTTGTACAAGTCCTCTGGAAAAAGCCAGTCCAAAGGAGCACTGTAAGTGGAGGGAATTCTGTATGTGGAAGTCCAAGATGGCAGGCAGAAAAGCTGTACTAGCCAAGCAACAAATTTTGCTTACCCTTCAGTGGCAAAACCTAACTTATTCAGTATATTGCTTTGTAAACACCTTACCAGATTGGGATAAGAATTAATTATTAATTAGGATTCTAGTAAACTCAACTCCCTGTCCATCTTCACTATTAACTAGCTGTGTATGGTTTAAGTCTTTCAATCTACTACAGCTTCAATCTCATAGTTAGCTGACTGAATATTAGCAATGCCCATCATGTTTATCTCGGAATTGGGGATTGGGCAAGGTAAAATAAGATCATTTTAGTGAATAGAAATAACTACTGATCATTCGTTTCTATGAAGTATAGAACCACAATTTTAAAAAGAAAATTGTCATATAGTATTTGAGACACATCAGATCCTCCAATTCTTAACACATTAAGAAACTCTTCCTTCAAATAATTGTATTGTACTTTCTCAAAAGAGTCACAATTTATCTATATTTTTTATTCCTCAATGCATTGATTTACATTTATACTAGTGATTTGATGATTATAAATGGATTTGTGAAAAAACAAGACTTTTGCTTTTGAAAGGGAGATGGTTCCGTTTTGCTTCTTTTGTGTTAATTTCATTTACTTACCTACAAATTGAGCATGATATCTTGCTACCACTATGAGTTGTCATGATCACTGAGGTGAGACTAAAAATCCTCTTAAAGACAATCTCCAAAGAGGCTGCTGTCAAAGACCCCAGAACTGCAATGGAGCCAAAACTTCAAGACTCCTACATACTGGGGTTGGTGTAGTGAACAGAGAGCTTATGTCGTTGAGTACTAAGGTTTCTAACAATTTTATCGTAAGTTTGTTTCATCAATGTAGAGTGTGGAACGTTCTTGTCTTGTCAATTATACAATGACTCATTAAGTGTGTTTCTTGATGATCTCAGCTGACATGGAGATGACAGTATTATGAAGGCAGTAGACTTCAGGACAAAGGAGAGTTTGTTGCGAGTTATTGGGAGTATCTATCATTTTTAACAATAATTTTCTTTTAATTTTATTCAGATCCCAGCATCCTTGGGTATGTTATTCATTTTTCTTTAAATTTATTACATACTTGAAAATTCACAGCCAAAGTACAGAATTTACACATGAATTCTAATGGTAATGAATAACCTAAGAGTATCAGCCATGTGCTATTGTTGCATTGGGTTTGGCCAGTCAGTTTTTCAAATTTCAACCATTCATTTATTCAGCGATTGCCAATTGCTTAGGTGCTTTCCTGGCAATAGGACTAGAAAGATTATATGGAATGTTGCTTCTTACCTACATGCAGTTGCAAGGTTTATTAGATCCCACTTAAAAAACATCTTATGGTTATAAGATCCAGCTTAGCGACTATTACACCTTTGAATTGAGCTAGAATTAGTACCTGCAGGGTGTATAATCTCTAATCCATTAGTAGGTTCCCTGCTGTCCCAGTCACATCAGGCATGTTATAACTGGGACCAATTCTGCATCCTACCCTCTTTCCTGACTGGGCAGGAAGTCAGCCTCATTCCTCTCTGAAAAGCAGCAAATGAAACTTTGAGATTCCAGGTCAAGGTAAGGAAGGACATTTCAGCACTCTGCACTCCCCAGCCATGCCAGCGGCGGGGTCGTTCACTTGTTTTGTTTTCCAATCACATTTTCCTTTGGGCACATTAAGCGTGTGCTCAAGAAAGCCCGTCCCTGCTCCTTGTGAACTGCTGTAAACAAGTTGATCAGATTTATCAATTGAAATGTGTTTAGTTGCAGCATCTTATAGTTACCTTGTTAGCCTCTGATTGATTTATTTCAGGTCAAAGCTGTACACCATTCAGAACACTACTACTCTTGATTCTATTGTCAATGTGATTTCAGATTTATCCCAATATCTATTACCTGCACATTGAACCAGAGCTCTTCTTATGCTGTCATTCTGATTATTAATAGCATTCTTTACAGGACAGATTAATCTCCATTAACCTTGTTTATTTCTCGAGAATGGAGTAATCTAAGCTTAATTATAGTTACAGTTATATATATATATATGTACACACACACATATATATTATACACACAGAGACTTAACTGTTACTCCTAGATGTATATATTGAGAACATTTTTCCAGTAATTTCTACAAACCAAGATACCCAGAAGCAATGCAGCCTTTGTAATTTAGACATATTCCTACAAAACTAAGGTTTGTTTCGGTATGCATGAACTATTGTGATCATTCTTCACTAATTTTCAATGGTCATTTTATCCCTAAGCTTGATTATTTCTAGGGAGGAAGGGAGGCCAGTAGATGGGAACATTTGATACTTCCAAAGAAAGAATGAAAAGGACTCAAGCCCTTTCATTAATGTGGAAGCTGCCCTTCTTCAGAGTCTCTGCAAGGGTCAGGATGTAGCTGACTCTCCCATACTACATAAGAGCAGATGGTAATACGCAAATCGGTCCTTTGGGGAAAGGAGACTGGGTGTGGCTGTGTATGGGAGAAAGCAGGGTGGGGAAGTGAGGCCCATGTGACCATGTATGCAGAAGGCAGAAATCTGCTTTCTAGGGAATGGGGTCAGTAATTTGACTCACCATCCTCATTTGTCACATGTCTGGTTTCTAATGCACCTCATTTCTCTTCAGCATACCTTTCTGAATTGCCACTTTTCTCTGTCATTGCTTAAAGCATGAGGAGGAATTCAGAGAACGTGGTTGAGAAAGCAGCTGGGGATCCAGCACCCCCACCAAGCTACTGGGACAATCCAAGTTTTAAACCGCCTTGCACCCTCTGACTACAGATGTCAGTAGGTCCCTAATGAAGTAAGTTTGCCAGGTTTCTAACAAGATCTTCCCCTTTCCCAAAGCAACACTGCATAATCAATGAAGCTTTCCCTTGCATTTCTGTCCTTCCTCTCTGGTTCTTTATTTTCTTTGTAGTCAATGAGCTCGGCCTTAAATGAAAGCGAGAGTTGTATGAACTGAATCAACTTGAAATAGTAGCTGAAAGGCATGCAAATCAAGAATGGCAAGGTTCAGCTCTTCCGTTCTCGAAGCAGAGGCCAGCTTCAGTCCAAACGGCTCCCTGGGCAACAGTTCATTTACTCTAAGGTTTTGTTCCAGTATGGAACCAGGCATTCATAACCCAGTATTTGCTGGCTAAACCAAGGAAATACACATTTTAGCCTTACCTTGCGGTGCCTCAGTACCCATCTGAAACCTTCTAAGTAATACAGGAACTGCATGGGAAGGAGTTTGCAGCACTTGTGTGTGGTGGGGGGCAGGGCAGAGAAGGGTAGTGGCTCTTATATTTCCTGCTTTATTTAACTAAGCATAGGCCAACTTCTAGATGTGATATTAGGCAGTATGGACAGCAAGATAGTATTAATTTAGACAGTGCTTCTTGGATTCTGGGTGTTGTGTGTGACACGGCTGAGTCAAGGTGGTAGAAGAACCTTAGAACACAGTCAATGTGGCATCTGGGAGGTCTCTGAACTGAAAAGATATAAGAAAAAAGGTTGCCCAGAGTCAAGGGGACAAAGTGCCACTAAGGGAGCTCCTGTCACTAAAACTAAAAGAAAACTTCAAGCCTATCTGCTAGGAAACATTGAGGAAAGACATAATGCTTCTACCATAATAAAGGAGAAGAAAGTGCCTTCCTGTTTCTGCCAGTGATTCAAAGAGGTCCAGAAACTGGGTAGATATGCATAGAGCTCTACAGAATGCTTCACAGGTTCACCAAGATGGCTCAGTAGATAGAGGTGCTTGCATGCAATCTAAATAACCTCAGTTCAATCACTGGATCAGAGAGACCCACTTCCCAAGAATTACTCTCCGACTTCTACATGCTCACCTTGGCTCTCACATGCTTGCATTCGTGTGACTTTACATGTACACAGACACAAATGCAATAAAATAATAACTAAAGAAAAATTTTCTCAAAGTTTTTGGTCAAACAAAGCAAACTACTAAAAACATTTCTGTCCAAGTGTAGACCTTTTTATATTTTTATAGAGAAATACCAAATTATTAGGGTGAGTGATTGAATATAGTGCAGATGTGTTTTCACATTCTAAGGAAAACTTTCTTTGCTAGCTTGAATAATAACTAACTGCAAATCAAGTTTACCATGCATCTGTATGCATTCTAGAAGAATCTAAAACTACCACCTGTATACTTCAGTATCAGCCAGCATGCTCCAGGTAGAACATCCTCATGAGTTACAAAGAGCAACTTTCTTACTCACAGATGGGCACCAAAGGATAGCAGAGGCTTAGAATTCATGGTTAGCCAGTCCCACAAAGCTTGTGACACTTTCTAGGAGAGACACAGTCTTGTCTACGTGCAATCCATACTTCGCCGCACCCGAGGGTTCCCCAAAGCCCACTCTACTTGGGGTCTCATAGACAACAGGGCTGTCCAGGCTAATGTATTACAGGGCCTTCTGTTCTAGGAGGAATGGGATGAGAGTCTTTCTCCTTTTGATGAGTTCTTCCTTGTCTCAGGATAGTGTATTGCTAGCACATCCGACAGCTATCCTAGAACTATGAATAAGAGAAAATAAGTGATTTCCAAAGTCATGTTGTGTCTTACCCTTTTATACCCTTTACCTTTCTGAATTAATGGAATATTCCATATCAACTGATCAGATTCCTTTGTAAAATTCTTTTCACATGGATCGTTTTTAGTAGTTATTGATCATATTTAGTAGTAGCAAATGCACAGGCGCCTTCCCTCTGCACTGGAGACTGATGCTGCCCGGAGAACTTCCTGCCTCACACACATCACGGAGATCAGATCCACAATATGTATTCTTAATCTTTCTCCAAAGTGTGTGGCGCTACTCCTTTGCTTAGTGGCATGCCAGTGAACTTGAAAATCTGCATGCTGCTTTGTTAATTATGTTTTTAATTGAGTCACTCCGCCTGAATGAGCAAAGTCACCGGATATTAGACATGTTGTTTGAACACAGTAGTTTGTAAAGCCACACTGAATTGTTTTAGAACAACATGAAAGCACAGTAACACTCCTGGCACTAATCCTTTCCATTTGTAGCCAAGGTTACATGGTTTGGGATACGCTCTTTTACTGAGCTGGGCTGCACAATACAGAGTCAGGTTTTCAGCCAACTGAGGACATTTATTCGCGATTTGTTACTAATAGTGATTCTTACATCCAGATTATGATTCAGTTGGTCAATACATTCCTTTGCTTTTTAATGCCCCAAAATGAGAAAGGTCACTCCAATCTCCCATAATGAGACAAGGCCAATAACAAACTAGATTTTTAAAGTCATAAACACTTGATTTTCTAAAAGCACTTTTATATCAGTTCTGGTCATTGCCTCAGTCTCCTGTAGGCGACTTAGTCTCTGCTCTGTGCTGCTTCCTACGCTGCATGGCTAAACATCTTGCAAATACCATCTCTATGCATTGATTCTGTGGCCCTTCTGCCTCAAGTTCCCCTTATTTCCTTCCTTCTTCATGGAGAAGGTTGAAACGTCTATAGGTTTCCAAAATAAGTATGTAAGTAAATATGTAAATCAATAAACAAAATGTCCTAGTTCTCTCCCACCCTCCATTCTCCCGAGCAAGGTGACTACTTGGGCCAGGGGACTCAGAGAGGACAGTTCATACATTTACTACTGGGGGACACGACATTCATTCAATTCTTTTTTCTCCTCACCTTACAGGGCTATTTAAGAGGACTCTGCCTCCTAGTCACTGTTCATATCTCACATAGCACACGCCCACTTTATATAGAGGTTATGAGAACTGGAAGTGTCCAAACTATCACACGCTCTGGCAGCTGCAACTATGCCACTGAAATGGTTATGTCTGAGAGTTGCATGTTGTTAGGACATGGGTCATATAAAATTAAATGAATGCCGTCTTTTATCAATCTGATTGGTCTGCTCATCATTACAGTGGGCATTGACTGTTGGACTCATCTCTATGCTGTGTGTTCTGTGCTCATACTTCGGACACTTTCTTTCAAGACTTAGTGTTTGCATAAGGAGGTCCAAGAAGGTTGGCGGAAGTGATGACTTAGTGATATTATAAGCCGGATATGTGACTTTATGAGATGGCACGACTCCAAGGAAATGGCCAGATCTTTTTACATTAGGCCAGTGTGAAGTTATTTAAAATAAAAATGAAGGTTTTTTATTAAAAATATAGGAAGAAAGTAATCAAAGAATAAGAAAAAACATAACCCAAACTATAGAATTTCCTTTAGAAACCAGTTCTCATATATAAAATTGGAAGCCACAAAATCACTACTGTTCAGTAAATTCGGAAAGCATAAAGGTAAAAAAAGGGTGTTATGTTTGTCAAAGAGATCTTTGACTTAGAATAAACTAGTCCCAACAAGATTCTGCACTCCCAAGTACAGTGAGGAAAAAGGAATTAATTTTTCTTTTTTCTTTTTTAAAAAATACCAGGTTCTCTGGCCTTTAACAAAGGCAAAAATATATCTAAAACAGCATATATTTTAGCTCCACTAATAGAAAAAAATGCTGTTGTCTGCACACCCCCAAGATGTGTTCTTATGTTTCTATCTACTTCTACCTGCAGACTTCAGTGTGACTTCTATGGCCAGCATGTGTTACAATTCTACACAGCGTGGCCTCTGAATATAGACATATAATTAGCAAACAAGAATAAAGGTTTAGTAAGCCAAGAAGTTAATTTCTGTATTATAGAAAAACAAATCCAGGTGAGGAAATGTGTTTGTGTGTGTGTGCGTAGATGCATGATCAGTTGTCACAGTGGGTAGCTGGTTGTTTTCCTACTTTATTTATTTTATTTATAAGTTCATTTATAAGTTGCATTCTGTTTACTTAAATGTGTTGCTTCCTAAATCGAATAGTTGTGAAAGATCCTGGCATTTTCTTACCAGTTCTTCCTCTTCCATTTCACTGAATTTATAAAATGTGACGATGGCATTCAGGATTTGCTTGTGATCCGAGTCTCTAAACTGAACATGGACCAGAGAAAAAACAAGATGATCTTGGCAAAGTCTTCAGAGACGTGAACTTGTTGGGATTCGACCATCCAAGATGATAAAATTTAGCCAGAGAGAGAGATTTGGGGAAGATTTCCTATCACATGAAGCAGCACAAGCTGGCATTGGCAAATGAAAACATTTCAGGGTTAAAGAAGTGTAATATTTCTCTGTGGCTAAAGAAGCATAGATTGGTAAGGTGAGAGAGGACCACGTGAGAGGCGCTCTCAAGAGAGAAGCTTTAGAGCTGGCCTGGAAAACTTTGTTTCTGATGAAGTTAGAGTAAAAGAAAACCAGAGAGGTAGGATGGTGATTCAGGAGACAGGATAAAGGAGTTTGCATTGCCATCCTGGCCAGGCAACATTCAGTATCCATTACAGGAGAAGCCTGATAATGGAGTCAGCTAAAGACAAACTGTAAGAAGACAGCAGTGTAATACAGAAGAATACAGAGGAGAGAGATACTGTGTGTCTGCTGTATTACAATGTATTGGGAGACACTATCAGGAGACAAGAACACATGTCTGCTACTCCAGACAGGGAGCCAACAACAGATTCATGTAAGAATACCGGCAAAGTCAGCTTGGGGAACCAATTAAACTTAATTGGGATAACTTACAGAAGTATGGGTGATCTGTTACTGACAGGAGCAAAAATGTGTTCAAAGACAAACCAAAAGTTGTCGCCGTGAAGACAGGAAACCTGTACTGCACTGTGTGGCTTTATAAGCGTGAGAGTGTCGTTTCAAGTTACTTAGATTGACCTGAGCCTTTTCTAAGCAACTGGACTGATTTACCTCATCCAGGCTTCTCTGCTTGTTTTGGAGGCTTCTAAGTCAGCACTGCTGGTCTCTGTTTCCTTCGGGTGGCTTGGCTGGTCTCACTCAGAGGGTATTTCCAGCAATCCTTACTTGTAGCGCACCACGCCCATCTGCGCTCTATGCGCTATCATACAGATCGTGAACCAGGCAAGGGGCTGGAGATTGAAACGCACAAAGACTCACAGATAGAGACTTGGGTCATCTTTGAAACAGGAATGCTCCAAGAATGCCCCCTTGATTGTGTACAAGAGCCGCTTATATAGGGATCCGTAACTGGTAGCCACGCCCCAGCCAAACCCACCAGAAACCACTGTCCTGCCATCAGGAACTCCTGAGGGTCTCGTGCTCAGAGCAGCTGCAGTCTGCCTCAGAGCAGAGGAAAACAAGTTGTTCACAAGAAATTCAAAATCTGGGGGTTCACTGCTCCCAACACTTACTGCTTTGTAATGACTTGGTGAGGGTAGAGTCTAGTGTTCCTTGTCAGTTTCAGGGACTTCCTGAAACCTATTAAGTGTTTACTTTTTGAGCTTGAGGATTTTCTCTGCAGAATGGACTGTTTGGTCTCCCTTTAGAACAGCAGTTCTCAACCTGTGGGTCATTTCTCCTTTGAGAATCACATATCAGATATCTTGTGCATTGGATATTTGCATTACTATTCATAACAGTAAATTACAGTTATGATGTAACAATGAAATAATGTTTTAGTAGGGGTCACCACAACATGAGGAACCATGTTAAAGGGTCACTACATTAGGAAGGTTGAGAGCCACTGCTCTGTGCTATTAATTGCTCTTGTACTTAATTGCAGTAGATAACCATTAAAATGCTCATGAAGAAACTAGAACATTCTATAACCTTGAAATTAAATTTCTAATTTGTTTTGATTATATATATTAAAGCAGTAAAGAAATAATGCAGATAATTTGAGCCATTTAACTAGTTTGATCTACCACTAATTAACAAGTACATCTAGATACCAGTCATGTTATAAAGGAAATAGCAAATATTATCAGATATACTCATTTGTCTTGAGTTCTTGTAGAGAACTTGTTTTCCCTTCCTTATTGTTGCATGGGTTTTGTGTACTGAGAGCTCAATTTGACAAAGACAGAAATTTTCAAGAAACTTACACACTTTGTAAAGATTTATAAGGGCCAGAACTGAAAGGCTACATGTTTTTCACCAAAATAGATTTATTAGTATATTACCAAGCCAGAACACATCAGAGAAATCCCTGGGGTATTTTGTATCAATAAGTACATGGTTGTCCTTAGTTTTTCTTTAAGAAGGTAAATATTACTTAGATGAATATTAAGTTTTGTTTGTTTTAATTTTGAATTGTTAAGTTGTTTATGTTTGACTAGCTGTCTACTAGTGAACTAAGTAGTTGATGTTAAACTTAAGGAAACCGAGTGATTCAGAGATTTCAGTAGAGTCAGAAGAACAAGGTCAAACAGGAGACATAAATGGCTAATTACTGAATTCTAGAAGTCATTCTGGGAAGGGCTCTATATCCAGTTGCTAATTTTTATCTGGACAGAGGAATAGTGATTTCTACCTAAAAATATAATTACCAAAATCCAGAGTGTGGGGTGTATTGATTAAATGGTTTGTATTTTCTAAAAATGTAAAAAGCAAGAACTAGAAGTCAGTGGAGGTTGGTTATTATTTATGTTAAAAGCAAGCCAAAAAGCATTTAGATGTTTTTAAGTAGGTAAGTCTAAAACATATTTAAATAAAACCCTCAAAAAATACAAGAAAAGAATTTCTCTGTGAGTTACTTGTTGAGAGATGAGCTGTGTCTGGGACAAGGAATGTGCAAAGTCCCTCGCCAAGACCTCTATTTTTATAAAGATTCACTCAGGTAGTCTGTGTCTTTGCATGATTTTTAGTGTCTTATGTTTCATTTTACAAGCTTAAAAATACTATTTATTTTGTTTTATTTTTTTATTGATTTTATTGAGCTATAAATTTTTCTCTGTTCCCCTCCCTGCCTCTTCAACCCTCTCCCATGGTCCCCATGATTCTAATTTATTCAGGAGATCTTGTCTTTTACTACTTCCCATGTAGATAAGATCCATGTATATATGGTCCTCATTGTTGTCTAGGTTCTCTGGGATTGTGATTTGTAGGCTTGTTTTCTTTGCTTTATGTTTAAAAACCACTTATGAGTGAGTACTTATGATAATTGTCTTTCTGGGTCTGGGTTAGCTCACTCAATATGATGTTTTCTAGCTCCATCCATTTGCCTGCAAATTTCAAGATGTCATTACTTTTCTCTGCTGTGTAGTACTCCATTGCATAACTGTACCACATTTTCCTTATCTATTCTTCAGTGGAGGGGCGTTCAGGTTGTTTCCAGGTTTCAGCTATGACAAACAAAGCTGCTATGAACATAGTTGAGCACATGTGGATTGAAAAAAATAATATTTCATAGGCACTAAAGAAAGTAAAGCACAAAATGTCTAGTATGTTCTAGTGTTGTGAATGGATGCAAATGCATTTTTAGGCATGCTGATCAGTCTTCCTTATGATACACTTCTGGAGAGAGCTATAATTGTTTCCAGCCCATTGTCAATGTATTATATATCCAGTGGTTCAAACAGCTAAGATATTATTTTAGCTTAATTTCCCCCCATTTTAAGCTATATTTCTGTGACTTTTTCAAGATCAAAGTTTTAGGAGCAACTTCTAAGCACGGGGGGCTCTCTTTGTCTTATCTACTTCAAATAAAAAGATGGAAGAGGATATTTTTCCATGTGGAAGGGCATAGAGTATAATTGTAAATGGAGTTGATTTTCCTCACTTCACACAGCTGAATTGCAGTGACATTGTCACTAATTTTCAACACTGGGCTCGGGACTCAAAGGGTATACTGTGAGTTGTTTCTTGAATTTGTATTGTGCTTCCAAAAGTAAAGGCAGAATGAATCTGTGTCCTGAAAAGACTAATGGAGCCTTTAGCTGATTTTAATTAAATAATTTCTCTGTCTTGTGACATTTTGCTTTGATATAAAACAAAAACTCCAAGTTTGATATTTGTTATATTTCTTCAATAAAAAGATTTGTGTTGTCAAACTTTTCAACACTGAAAAACAGTCCCATAGTTTAAAGAAGCAAGGGTTTCTATTGGCTCACAGTACCAACTAGTTTAGTCTGTGTTGGCTGACTCCACTGTTTTGAGGGCAAGGTGACCCAGAATATTGTAGGAGATGTCTGTTGGCTCATCTCACCAAGGTGGGGAAGCAGACAGAAGTAACAAAAGGGGGTGGGGTGAGACATGCCCTCAGTGACCTACTGCCTGAGCCAGCCTCCATCTTCTACAGCTCTGCTGTCTCTAATGCTATTCAGATTTCTAATTCATCCGTGGATTCAATCACTGATAAAGGCGGAGCCTTCTAACAGTCCACTCACTTCCTCAAAGCCCGACTTGCTAAGTTTGGGGATCAAGCTCCTAATTCTCAAATGACACTTTCTGTGCCAACCAAAGAGTGGTAGAGGTAAGCCAAGGTGAAAATGTAATTCCTTGTTATCTTCATGTCTGCACCCTGTAGCTTTTGTGAGAAGTGTCCCTAGCGGTTACCAGCCCTACAGCGCACTCCCACTCTTTTGATAGCAAAACCAGTTCAGTGGGTTGTGATGTTCTGATTTTGTGCAACGACAGAAAATGATCAGTGGTAGTATTAAAGTTTGAATAAAAAATTCTGCCTCCAGGCGGATCTCTGTGAGTTCGAGACCAGCTCGGTCTACAGAGCTAGTTCCAGGACAGGCTCCAAAGCCACAGAGAAACTCTGCCTCGAAAAACAAAAACAAAAACAAACAAACAAAAAAAAAATTCTGCCTCCAGATACTATATTCGTCTTTCTAAATAGGACAGGCAGTGACAGTTTCCAGGATCCTTGTCTGTGTTTACACCAGGAATTGCCATTTTCAAAATCTTAGACCCTACTCCAATGCTTTAGGAAGGAGGAAGTTCCTACACATTCTAGCCAGCCCTGAAGTGTAACAAGTGAATGCTTTTCTCCAGTTAGTTCCTCTATTTGTCATTGAATTTCAGGTTTCTTTGACATAACTCAACAGTATGCACTATATCCCAGATTCCATCTGTGGTAGTTTCCAATTTGTTAAACCCAGTGAATTATGTCTGTCAGGTCAAATACAATAAAGATGGCAGAAGGTGGTAAGAAATAAAGAAATTCCTCAAAAGAACTCAGCCAATTTAGTAAGTTTTCTTCTTCCATTGTGTCTTTTTCTCAGTGTGAAGAATAATTAGCCACTTCCCTAATTGCTCTGTGTGTCTGAGGGGGGCTTGTTCTTACTTCTATGTTCATCTGGTACCCAGCATGTTGGAGAACAAGCAAAATTAAACTCTATGCATGGAAAGCATGAGCTTTTCTGCGATGCTGAGGATAAATAGGCAAATATTAAGACAGCACATGCAAGCTGCTATCTGCACACATATATATCACTCACAGATTGATTGGACCAGGGAGGTGCCAGAAAGTTAGCTGAGTGTTGTTTGGAGCACTCAAACGGTGTTAAATACTGTTTGGTCCACTTGGGTAATTTTAATCAGTACATTTCTTTCTCTTCTTTTAAATTTTTACTCTTTTTATAGTCCCATAAAAACTGAGATATTAAAATATTGGTTTAATCAGAATGACTTCTGACCTTACTGGGGGCATCACCACCCCATTGCCTGGTCAGCCTCCAAAGCTATACAAAAAAAAAACCCTACCTTGAAAAACTGAAAAAAAAAGGGGGTAATTTGCAGGTAATTTTCACACATCAAAGCGAAATCTATGTTGAAGTCAAAATTGAAAATCCCGAATGAAAGAGAAATTAACTCTTTATTAAAATTAACTTTTATGAATTTTCAAGTTTCACCACAGTTCTTAGGGACTTAAAGAAAGTAGTTAGTCAGCCTTTGGAAAAAGCTGGGCTTGTAGTCCTTCATGCCTAATCATTTTAAATGGTATTTGTCCTAGGAAATAGTACATCACATAGTTGCACAGAGAACTCATCTCTGAGAACTCCGATAAGCTTGCAAATCAGTGAGTCTAGGTTGGTTTCCTGTCTAATCACGAGATGAGGACTCACCTCAGGTTTGCTGGGGACATTTCAGTGAGACCATCATGAGAATGCAGCTTTAGGAAGAGCAAAGCTGCCAATAGTGGATTATGGATGGGGATGGGAATGGCGCTGAGTAGCTAAGCAGAGTTCATCTCTTTTTTGAAATATACTTTATTGTTTTTAACTGAGCTATACATTTTTTCTCACTCCTGTTCCTTTATCCCCTCTCTCCTTCCACCCTCCTCTTCTGCACTCCATGCTCCCAATTTACTCAGAAGATCTTGGTTTTTTTCTCCTTCCTACTTGCGTTTATGTATTTCTGTCTTAGGGTCTTCTTTGTTGTCTAGATTCTCTGGGGTTGTGGGCTGTAGGCTAAAAGCCACTTGAAAGTGAATATATATTATATTTATCTTTCTAGGTATGTATTATCTCACTTTGTATTTTTTTTTAGTTCTGTCCATTTGCTTGCAAATTTCAAGATATTATATTTTTTTTACCACTGAGTAATATTCCATTATGTAAATGTACCAAATTTTCTTTATCTATTTTTTTTCAGTCGAAGGGCATCTAGATTGTTTTCAGGTTCTGGCTATTACAAATAATGCTGCCATGAAGATGGTTGAGCAAATATCCTTGTGGTATGATTGAGCATTCTTTGGTTATATGCCTAAGAGTGATATTGCTGGGTCTTGAGGCAGATTGATTCCTAGTTTTCTGAGAAACTGCCATACTGAATTCCAAAACAGCTGTACAAGTTTGCACCCCCACCAGTAATAGGGGAGTGTTCCCCTTACTCTACATCCTTTCCAGCATAAGTTGTCATCAATATTTTTGATCTTGGCCATTCTTAGAGGTTTAAGATGGAATTTCAGAGTTGTTTTGATTTGCATTTCTCTGATGGTTAAGGATGTTAAGCATTTCCTTAAGTGTCATTCGGCCATTTGAGATTCTTCTGTTGAGAGTTTTCTGTTCAGGTCTGTAGCCCACTTTTTATTGGATTATTTGTTCTTTTGATGTCTAGTTTCTCAGTTCTTTGTATATTTTGGAGATCAGCCCTCTGTCTGATGTGGGATTGGTGAAGATCTTTTCTCATTCTGTAGGCTGCTGGTTTGTTTTGTTGACTGTGTTCTTTGCTTCACAGAAACTTTTCAGTCTCAAGAGGTCCCATTTATTAATTGTTTCTCTCAGTGTTTGTACTACTGGGGTTGTATTTAGGAAGTAGTCTCCTGTGCCAATGCTTCCCACTTTCCCTTTTATGGGGTTTTGTGTGGTTGGTTTTATGTTGAGATCTTTGATCCATTTGGATTGAGTGTTGTACATGGAAACAAAGTTCATGTTTTAAATGATAAAGTGATAAAAATGTTAATTTTTGTTTGGAGGTAAAATATGTTTATTCATACTACCGAAACCAGTCATTGATAGCAAGGAAAATGTAACACTAATAAGTGACAATTCTAATGTATGAAAATTGATACATAGTAATCATGGTATCAATTTTTAGATATTTATGAATTGTAAAAGCAAGTTTCATGATAGAGTGATCACCAACACACAGGTGTGTACACATGCACACATTACGCACATGAACACACGTAAGTGCACACATAAAGGATTGGTCTTATTCACTGAAGAGATTATAAAATCATTAAAAACTAATCTCTTGCTAGTTTTGGTATAAAAGAAAATAACACAGACTAATAATAACCAAAGATTATTTCTACACTTTCATTTGATCTATACAACACCATTAACAGTCAATGGAAGTAAATGACTATCAAGCAAGTTTCTGTAGTCAATGGCTTCCTCAAGGGTGTTTCAGCAATATAAAATCTTGGCGGAAGGTTACCACAAGTGTCTTTAAGTATAACAGGGGTCTTTCTAGTGTTATCTAGGGATTTTGGTTTATGTGAAATGAGGGGTATTTCAACTTCTGAGCAAGAATAATCACTGTTCATCAGGTCTGAGGGTTTAGTGGTTCTTGAGTAAAGTCTATTTGTAACTTTTTAGTATCATAGCATGCCTGCACTATTTCTGTGATTCACTCTAAAAAATAATGGGATGATATTATGTTTGAAACAAACATGTATAAATAAGAATCAGAGATGCTGCTCACTGGCAATTGTATCTAAACATAAAAAATCACTCAGTACATTACTGTGAGCTATCATTTGCCGTGGACACACTGAAGAACCCTGTGACTGCAGTGCGATGGATGCTTCCAGGAACCTCCAGGCATCCTGAAGATGACTGGAGTTGTTATTACCAAGTGATGCCAGCAGCAAGATGAATTGTAGGAATCTGCTCAAAATCAGTCTTTAAGATTCTCTTGCTTACATTACCCCAGGGGCATACATAACAAATAGCTGTGAAATCTGATACGGTGAGTGGTTGAATATTGTCAATGGCCGTGTGACTTATTGCTTTCTGTAGCTGTTGGGGAAAATGATAAAATTCCACTTGCAATAATCAATACAGTTTTCCTAAATCCCAGTGCTCCAGAAGCTTCAGGGAAGGTGTTTGCTTCATCATAGAGCTGAATCTTCAGCCTGACTTAGGTTGAAATCACCTTCTTCCTTTTTTCTCCTCCTTCCCAGAAATGTCGTCCCAACAGTACCAGCAGCAACGTCGAAAATTCGCAGCTGCCTTCTTGGCATTCATCTTCATCTTGGCAGCTGTGGACACTGTTGAGGCTGGGAAGAAAGAGAAACCAGGTAAGTAGTGGAGTCGCAGAGAGACGCTTCCTCCGATGGTAACCGCGCACCCAACCACCTGCTTCTGGTCTTTTCCACCATTTCCAAATTCCTTTTAATTATTTAGGAAAACCCTACTTGAGACTTGTTTTATATTGCCCCACTTTACTTCTGAATGCACAAGCCCTGCATAGTCACGAGTGGGCTGTGATTTTGGGGTGTATAATGGAACCATCCCACATTTCCATTATGCCTTTCTATCTACAGAACAAAACCAGATCATCAATTTTCAATGAAATTGTTAGTGTGACTGCTAGTACTTCTAATAGACCTTTCCTCTTCATTTTCAAACTTTTTATAAACTGCTTGAGATTTTTATTTTTACAAAAATATTTTCTTCTTTTTGTAATTTCATACTTTCAAAGGTTTTCCTCAAAATTACACAAATCTTCAGATTGCATCTGGCGCAAGTGTGTTAGTTAGCTGTTCATTGCTGCATTCAAACCCTTGAGATGTGAGGTTAAGAGGAAGATGCCTTTATTTCACTTAGGGCTTCAGAGGTGTCCGTCCATCACAACTCACAGCATCGTGGTCAGGAAGCAGGCAGGAAGGCAATGCCTTCACTGAGAAGCATTTGTTTCTAAAAAAGAAATGTTAGCAATTCACTTAGAATAGTCTCCATCACTCACATGATTTAGTAGTATTAGTTCTGCCCCCACGCCCGTGTTTTCTTCATCTCTTCCCTAAACCATGCATTGATTTGATCATTGAGAAGACATATGTCCTATTCCCGCTGTCTTCGTGGACAATGCAGATAAAGATAAAACACATAACTTCACGATCGGGGTGCTGAGGAGTTCGGGACATTTCTGCATGGTGATTGCTTTCATGTCCTTCCTTGCAGAGAAAAAGGTGAAAAAATCTGACTGTGGAGAATGGCAGTGGAGCGTGTGTGTCCCCACCAGTGGAGACTGCGGATTGGGCACCCGCGAGGGCACTCGCACTGGCGCCGAGTGCAAGCAGACTATGAAGACGCAGAGATGTAAGATCCCTTGCAACTGGAAGAAGCAGTTTGGAGGTCAGTCTCACCCCGTGCTCCTATCGCTTTAGTCTACTAGTGTGAAAGTCTTTTGGAATATTTCTATCAAATTTATTTTTAAGGCCAGTTCACATTTATGGTAAATTAAATACATTATTGTCTTAGACAAAAGGTGACCAGAGAGCTTGCCTCTCAGATTCATCACTTAGTGATATTAGGAGATGGGTTTTGGCTGTCTTTGTTTGTATTTCTCCTGTACATCATACGATAATTAGCAACACCCTTGTCATCTACCAGTTTTGTTTTTTTTTTTTACAGAAAAACTAGCCAAATGTCATTTGGTAGTCAAAACTATTTGTAGTTAAGAATCATTGCTTATACAGGCACAAAACACGCCCTGGTGCCCTCCCAAAAGTGGTCCTGTTCGGTCATCACTTTCTACTTTTCCTTTTTGGTGTTCTGATAGATCTGCTTGAGACAAGTTCTCTCAACACTTTCAGCTTTATTTCAATATTCAATATTTCCATCCTTAACCCATTATTCAACATTTACATCTTTAACCATACATATCCATCTACGCACATGTGTGTGTTTTGTGTTGTGTAGTGTTCATGTGCACTTGTGTGTTTGTGAGTGCATATTTGTCCAGATCACATGTGTGAATGCCAGAGGTTGATGCTGTGTGTCTTCCTCTGTTGCTCTTATCTGCATTTTCTGAGGCTGGGTCTCTTGTTGAATCTGGAACTCAGTGATTCCACTAAGCTTGCCACAGAGATCCCTGTCTCTGACTTCAGAACACTGGGATTACAGCTGGGTTGTTACCTCTGCCCAGCTTTTTATGTGGATTCTGGGGGCCAAGACTCTGATTCTCATGTGTGTGTGAGGCAAGCCCTTTATCCACTGAGTTATCTTCACAGTGTTCCTATGCCAATTCAAAAATCCAAATGGCTTTCTCTTCTGCATCACACACTTTGTGTTTTTTCCTGACCACCATGGGACATAATGACCATGGTGTCCTACCTGTGCCTTACAGAAACACACTGTAGCTGAAATGCGAGTAAAGACGGAGGATGCATGTGTGTGCATGTACCCTGACTTCTGTAACTTTAGAGCACGTTTTTATGAATGGCATTAACTGCCACGATGACAATAGAGTTCACATAAATTAGACTTTAACTAGTATGGGCCACTGCTAAGACTCACTTATAAAAAGTATGCGGGATGTGTCTTAAAGGATTCATATCATGAACATCTATTTAAATCTCAAAAATCAATATAGAATCAAAGCAAGCAAGCAAACCAACAGCCCTAACTATCCAGGAAGATAGTAAATATCAACACACACGTTTTCTCAGGAGACATACAACAATGAATAGACACCCGGAAAGATAGTCCATTTTTCTGTCCCATTAAGGGAAGAAAGATTGGAACCCTGGTGACATATTACTATGTGCCCATCAGAATGGCTGGAGTAGAACATTATGATACCGAATGCCAGTGAAGATGCAGAGATGCTAGGGCCTGTCTTTACAGAAATGAAGAATGGCACAGCCATCCTAAAAAAAGAATTTTACTTTTTAGAGGTGTTGCTTGTTCTATGTTTGTATGAAATTGAACATGAGTTGCGCTTACCATGGAACTCAGAAGTTTCTTGGGCTTTTTATTCCAGATGGGGGGAAAACATTTTCACAAAACCTCTTCCATGAATATATAACATTTGCATATGTTATATATGCATATATGTATATTTTGGACAAACTATAGATGCAGTCCAGGCATCTTTCAGCTTGTGAAGGTATAAATAAACTTTGATATATCTGTTTCATAGAAGGTTACTCAGCTGTATAAAAGTAGATACTGTTGATTCACTTGAGTTGATCACCAGAAACGTACGCTAAGTAAAGAAATAGCCAGTCTCAGAGCCAGAGAAGATGCTCAGTTGTTAGGAACACCTGTTGCTCTTGCAGTGACCTGAGTTCATTTCCCACCACCACCGTATGGTGGCTCACAACCATTAGCTATTCCAGTTCAAGAGGCTTGTACACTATCTTCTAACTTCTGTGGCTGCCAGAGCAGCCAAACATACCAGGTTACACAGCTTAAAATCTCATCTCCAGAATGAAATGATCTGGAGAAGAGAGTTGTGATTGTAAGGAGTGTAAAAGGTAAGAGGACTGTGACTCTATATGAGGTGACAGTGGGCCCCTTGCACTGGGACTTGTAATGGGTGTACATACCCATTGATGGTGTTTATCACGTGCATTTACATGGATAGAGCTAGACATGTTCATGCATAGGAAACTGAAGAAATCTGCCTACACTCTTGAAAATGCATCAATTCCCATTTTACAGGATAGGTCCACAGTTATTCAAAATGTCAAAGCTGTGGCGGGGGGGCAGGGATTGGGCGAAAAGTATATGGAATGTCCCTGTGCTGTTTCTTAATAACTGCCTGAGAGTGTACAATGGCTTAAATCCAAAATCTGGACATCAAAATTGCACCTTTATTATCACCTCAGTAAGCTCTCTTAATGATTTTTCTTTCATCTTGTCATGCTTTGTAGCTGAGTGCAAATACCAGTTCCAGGCCTGGGGAGAATGTGACCTGAATACCGCCCTGAAGACCAGAACTGGAAGTCTGAAACGAGCTCTTCACAACGCCGACTGCCAGAAGACAGTCACCATCTCCAAGCCCTGCGGCAAACTCACCAAGCCCAAGCCTCAAGGTAAGAGGTTGCCACTCTGACAGCTTTCATAGACTGGGAGATGCAGATGAAACCCAAATATTCCAGGAGAGAGTGTTAGGACAATGACTGAAAAATGCCCACTTGTGAGTTCCACAGCATACTCTCCGTAGATAGTCCCCGAGTTCAAACTGATGTTCTCTGCAGACGTGAACACCTCGGGGGTTAGGAACTGAACAGGAATACAACTGAATGCCTCAGCAACCCATGCCAGTTAAGATGGCTGTTGAACGGATTACATCTGTCTCAGTTTTCAAATTGAGACAAGATAAATAAACTCACAGGGTTCGTAATGCAGAGAACTTTCAATCAGGCCACTCTCAGATTATCTACAATGTAATTTTCACAGACTCAGGAAAGACATGGTACCTATTTCTTCCCTCTACTATGTGAGATGATAGCCTTTATGTCTTGGACTTATTTCAGAGCCTTTAAATGCTTGAGGTGCTTCAGCCTCCACACCCATTCATCACAGAATTTTAAAACTGTGCAGTTACTTGTTCCCAGAATGCCAGGCTCTGCATTAATGGTGGAGATGGGAAAGCAGAACCATATAGCCGTGGTTTCATGCAGATGGAAGGCCGGCCGGAGGAAGCCCAGGAGGTGGTCAATCCTTTCATTTCATGGCTAGATGGACTGAATTCTGTTTACCCCAAATCTGTATTTCCAAGTATTACCCCCACCCCAGTATCTCAGAGTGTGACTTTATTTAGAAGTATGGACTTTCAAGAGGTAAGTAAGTTCAAATGAGGTCACAGGAATGGGACCAAATCCAATATGGTCGATGTTATAATAAGAGGAGATTAGAAAGCAGATACATAGAGAGGGAGGGCCATGTGAGGACGTGGTGGGAGGTGCGGAGTGCCAGCCACAGAGAGAAGTCTCACAGAAAACCAGGCCAGTCCAACACTTTGATCTCAGGCTTCCAGTTCCAGAATGGCGAGAGAGTACATGCCTATTATGTAAGCTACCTGTGCTGTGCGTGGTGCTTCATGCGGCTCCCACAGACAATTCATGCTGCAAGCTTCAATGAAATCCAAATGAAAATACCCCCTTGACCTCTCCTTGCACTTGACTCTCAAAATACACTTGAAAATTCATCCCGCTGGATTCATTGGAGAAATCCAGATAAATGCTGGTGATTAGCCAAAGTAAGAAAAAAGAAATCCCCCAGAAACCGAAGACGGCTGGTGCTTTATACTGATGACCAGAGAGGGTTCTTTCCACGTGCCAAGGTTTCCATCATTTGATGCAGTTGGCAATGGCAAGGGCTACCTCCAAGTTCAGGACAGCTAGGTACTCTAGGACCTCAGATGCTAGAGTTGAGGTTTGACTGCCTTCCAGGGGAGTGTCTACCAACTCTCTACCTGTTGCTTATCTAGACAATGCCAGATTTAAAAACAAACAAACAAAAAAAAAATAGGAGCCATTTTCAGAAAGGGAAGTTCATAGAGTCAGTCTTCAGACTGACTTATTTTAAAGTGGTAGTTGAACCCAAACCTACAGCATCCATAGAGAATTGCAAGGGAGAAAAACGTAAGGAGTTGCATGTTTCCATGCTGCTTCTCAAGTAACGGTGGCTAGATACTCTAGCTTCCTTCTGCACATCTTCTGCCTCGAGGCAGCTCATTTGCTTCAGGTTGCTGGAAAAGCAGGTGGGACCAAGTGAGAACCTCCATGGCCATTATCACGCCTGTTTCCCCTCTCTCACTTTGCTCTTTGTACTGTACAGACATTATGTCATAAGGGCCCATGCAACCTTATTAGAGAGGAGACAAATACTGGATACTGCGCTTGACCGGTGGTGTATCTCTCACAAATGACATGGTCAAGATTTGGCAAGCTCTGCATGCATAACTCCCTCTTCTGCCTGCTCATACATTATGGAAACTACGTTAATATAAACTAAGCTCTGGAGCTTTGTAAAGCCCTGTGTCAGTGGGCTGAATGGGAGACGATATCTGCCCTTCCACACCCAGACATTGTTTCTAAGAGTCTCTATGGCTTGTAATCCACAGAGCAGGCAATCAGGCCTTCCTCAGATGGACACGGGAGATATTGCTCCATGCTGCCTCCCATCTTGTCAACTCATAAAACTTTTATCACGAGGTATTTTATTCTTCAGTCTAGACGTATTAAATGGCAGAGCTTCTGGGAAGTTGCCTAGTATCTGATCTAGGCTTGGTGTAATAAATAAATACAGCAATAATTTGATGGCTCAGCCACAGCCATCCTGCCTGGTGTCTAAAAGCATAGCCTGAAGTCTAGCTTTGCTCTTGTCTTCTGGATACATTTTCTTTTCTTTATACACGAGACCAACCTGAATGAAACTTTTTAATAGCTTTCAGACTTTCCAAAATAAATAATGTATGATATTGTGGTCTTGAGGAAAACCAACAATCATTAAAACATGTTTAATTATTTCAAATACTTGAGTCTCTGAGGTTATAGCTTGATTCTTTGTTTTCCCAGTCTTTAGTTCTTTCACCAAACACATGGCCAGGCTTAGTTTTTGAGTTTTATGTTGTTTTTTTTTTTTTTGCAATCTCCTTTGCTTCTTCTTCCATCCTCCATCCCTCCCTCTTTCTTTCCTTTCTCTCCCCTTTCTCTTCTCTTTCTTTCTTTCTTTCTTTCTTTCTTTCTTTCTTTCTTTCTTCATTTCTTTCTTACAGTTTAGTTCAGAAAACACTCAGGTTAATATGAAGACTATGTAATTAAATTTCAGAATGGAATATAGTTGTTGGTAGAACTTTGAATACTCATGACTAATTTGAAGAAAACCTGGAAAATGTCTTTGAGACTTTAATGCTGCTAATAAGGTAAAAGATTAGAGTAGCTGATAAGAAAATAAAGGAACCTATAGTGTCTAGAGTTCCTAACAAAACAATTGCAAAACTGCTAACTAGACCACTCAGGCAAAAATTTTGTTAAAATTCATTCCAGTACATTCTGTCAATGCAGCCTTTCAAAATGTAGAATGGGTACTTGCTGCTGCTTTTTTAATATTATGCAAATTCTACCCTTCAGGCTAAGCCCACAATCTCAATGACATAGGGTATCGTCTTAAATCTCTTAAATGTGGATTCCCACATTTGCCTGTGGGAAACACTCTTAATCCAAAGAGAACGTCAGCATTGTATACTCAAAAGAGAGGGGTAACAAAGGGATATATTTGGCACATCAAGTGGGCATAGTTTTCCTAGGGGTCCATCCAGGCAGTGTTGCTCTTAAGATGGGCAGATAAAAATCAGAACTTACTTAATTATTGCCAGCCTAGCAGTGACAATTAAGGGAATAAATATATTGGAGACTACAACTTTTATTTGCTTAGGAAAGAAAAGAGTTTTAATCAAGTTTAATTTAATCAGGAAAACCCTGTATTGGCTACTGATTGTAGGTGTATTAAGCTCCACACCAGTTGGCTAAGCAGAAGGAAGTCTATTCAAGGGCATTATATAGTTCAAAGACTCTCCGGGAGCCCAGTGGATCTGGCCTGGACCGTGCAAGGCCAGTAACAATACAGCCAAAGGCAAAAGATCCAGTAAAAATATCTAACTACCCCACAAGGAATTGTTCTAGCAAAATCTCTTCCACTGAAAGTACACCCTACTCAGCGCATGCAATGTAATGACTCAAAGCCTGAAAATCTGAGTAGCTTGTTTACCAAATCGGACCCTTCTACCTCCACCACTCGTGTGTGTGTGTGTGTGTGTGTGTGTGTGAAGCATCCAATATCTCCAAATTTGGTAACTATTGTGTGTTTCTCATGTATCGTTTATACCTCCATATCTCATTTGAACATACTTGCTTGATAAATATTAGATCTAACTCAGAATCTTGATGCAAGGGAACCTGGGAAATATATTTGGCTCTTTAGATTCTATCTGTCAGCACAGGACAGCCTGCTGCAAGGGTCTTGATTTAGTATTTAGTGGACTGATCTTTCAGATTGGGAAGGAGTGTTGCAATGTATTAGGGCATGTATAATTAACTGGAACCGTTCTCTTTGTGTAGTAGAGGAGGCATTGCTACAATTCCAAGAAGACAGCATTGCCTAGGGAGGTTTTATTCAAGACAATGGACATATTTACAATAGAGTTAGGTCTCTTCTTGAAACAATCATTATTTTTCTCCATGGAGCTAATTGAGCTGTTTTAACAGTGAGGAAAATAAGAGTCCCCCTATGCAGATGGTTCTGTAGAAAGAACCACAGCAAAGACCTCAGGAAATTTTCTGAATCTTATATTTCAAGGGTCCCCTTAAATGATTGGGTCACTGGGAAGTTAGAAAATGACTGCGATGAGCAAGGGGCCTGGGAGGGACCCCCTGTGGGGAACCATGGTACTACCACCAGCCTCATCTTTGTGAGTGGTTCAGCCCATGACAGAGGCATCAACCTCTAACCAGCACAGGCATGCACGTGGGGCCTGGGCATGGGGTTTATGTGGGAACTTCAGTGAGCTATGGATTTTCTGAATTTTGTCTTAAATGACAGCTGATTTTAAAATTAGAAGCATTCGTGGTATCTTGAAGTTCATTTAGAGCTTGCTTAGTTGGCGGGGTGACCACTGACTTTTGAGTTTGTCTGGCACCTGGGGCTTGTCCAAAATGTGCCTGGGATGGTCCAGGGCAGGAGCACGAAGTTAGATGTCTGTCCTGCAGCTAGCTGAGGAAATGAGTGAAAGTTAGTCTGCTCGCTCTGTTCCAATCTACAATCTGCTACCAGGTGCTTGCTGACTTTCTCCACTCATGATAATACCCATTCTTTTCCCTAGCTATTTCTAAAAGTTTTCCATCTCATTGCTCTGTCTGGGACAGCTGCCTAGCTTTCTCTTAGGTTTGATGATTCATCTCTACAGATGAAAAGAATGGCCACAGTCAAAGAGCCAGGCTCCGCTGCGTGCTGTGTGCAGCTTTTGGCAGCTGACTATTGAATGGGAAAATGGGTCAGTAAAGTGATATTCCCAGCATTCTCCATTCTCTTTCCACTAAATAGATTTCTTTTGTTTGTTCTTTTGAAGATAAAAGAAGTTCCTCAACATTTTCCCCCATTTTGGAGGTGGGGGGTGGGCTCTGTCATCCAGCAGGAAGAGGCATCGCTGCACGGAGCATATAGACTTTCCTAGGCTCTGGACTTTTAACCATGTGGAGAGATTATATAGGGCAGAGTCCCTGCAGGATGGCTCAGGACCTGCCTCAGCCACTGAGACTCTGACTGGAGAAGGGAGGTGCTGATGACTTTTGTTCTTCCATTTCTGTAGGAAAGGCAGCATGGGGTACACGGTAGGACATCCATGCTTCTTGGTCAGAGAGAAGCCCTCTTTCTCAGACTGCACTCAGATTTTCATCTGTTGCTATTCTGCTTGAGGAAATGTTTGATAGCACCTATATTTTTATTTCCCGCTTACAATATCGTACCCAAAGCAAGATCTGACTCTGTTCCTTTCGAGTCAGAGTGATGTGTTTTGCCTTCCACACTGCTGACAGTAAATACAACAGAGCCATGTTGTTAAGATGAAATGGAGACACATTGTACATATATACGAAATTCCCCCCAAATAAATGAAGAATATTACTAATAAAGAAAAATGAAAATGAGGACCATAGGTAATGTGCTTGATAAGTGTGCAAGAAATTTGAAATTATTTTCTTGTTTTCTACATCCTGTTGATGTAGGTACTTTCAGTGTTTTTGTTCTGTTTTGTCTTCTTTCCTTCCCTTCTCTTCCCTTCCCTTCCCTTCCCCTTCCTTCCTTCCTTCTTTCCTTCCTTCCTTCCTTCCTTCCTTCCTTCCTTCCTTCTTTTCTTTTTTTTTTAAAGCAACTTCCCACACTGTAGGTTAGGCTGGCTTAGAAGTCACGGCATAGCTCAGGTTGATGCTGAATGCACAATTCTCCTGCTTCACCTTTCTTAGCAGTAGTATTACATGTGCACCACCATGGCCAATGGTGAGGTAGGTATTCACACCTCTGATAGAAGAAGACCTGTGGTGATTGTAGTAGGAACTAGCCATGAGTTACTTGTGCACTTCACAGCTTAGTGTAGCGTATATGCACTACCACAAAACAGGCAGAAAGCTCTGAAGTATGTCCTGCAACTTCTGGTTTCATAGATTGGAAGCCAAAGCGTTAGAGAAGCTGGGCACTCAGTAGGAGTCCATCCTAACAAGCAGAGTCGTGGACTTGGACACGTGGCCACAGTCTGAGTCTGGATCTTCTGCATCACATATAGCCTTTGCCCATGTAGATATAGAAGTCACAGATCCTATGTAAGGAAGTTAATGAGTTCCAGACTCATCCTGAATCTTTACCAGCCTTCAGGAGGATGATCCTGCCTGGACTGTACCTGGTCTCTGCTCTACACATTGTCCATGCTCTCTACACCAGTGAAGGCAAGCATCCAAACTTCAGGAGCTGGGTGAATGGGACCTGGTTGGAGTGAACAGGCACAAGAATGGATGATCTATGCAGTTACATTCTTGCCTGGCTCACTGGGGCTTGCTGCTCCTACACTGACTTCCTTTATCTGCTGGGACCTTGTCCACCAAAAAAGAATTTCTTGGGTGTTTAGATCTTGTCATTAGGCAAGAACTTCTCATCCTACTGCCAAGGCAGACGTAAGAACAAGGAACTATAAATATTTGTGGGGCTTACCTCACTCTATGTCTGCTTGCATCTCCCTGGGTAAATTCCACACTTCAGAGGCTCATTAGCTGCTCACACAGAACACAGGTCTGTAATAATTAGAGCTAAGGAAGGCAGCACAATCAAACAACATTCACACTGATTACTTTTTGGGCTGAAGATTCTGGGTTTTCCCTCCCAGGAAGTCTTTGTGATTCTGTCTTCTAATTTCTCAGTCAAGAATTACTTCTTATGTTCTCTGTAGTTATTATCATCTCTCGAGCATCATAATGGTAGTTTAGTTATCGGATACTTGTTGTATAGCCTTATGCTAATTTATTGGCCTAGCTTGTTTCCCTTAATCCTTACAACAGCTAATAGGTGTTTGATCACATTTTAGAGTCTAGGAATTACAATTCATAAAAGTTCACCTTGCCAGTAAATGGCCAAGCTGGAAACAGAGATTGATATTTCCATACCAAAGACTTCCAGAAGAGTATATGAATTATAAAAATAAAATTGATGATTTGTTTTGTTTGTGATAATTTAAAACATGCAGTCATATAAATATATGTGGGGTCATTTATGGATGAGTCCTATTAGACAGTTTCTGGCTTAAGTTTCTCTTTGTATAGTAATTGCATTGAAACCAAATGAGAGCTTTAAGTACTGTATGTATCCAACTAAGATCCTACAATAAGGGCACAGTTTTTTTTAAAATTAGGAATAGTAGATCAAGTCACTCTGTCATACCAGTGGCCTCCCAAACAGAACCAGATCATCTTGATTCTGCTTTGAGCATCGTGGAGGCTCTGGTGCCTCTCTGTGTGAGAGGCACAGCGGTCCAGGTAACAAGAGCTGTCAGGAGGGACTTGTCCCTGCTCCCAGCAGTCCCTCTCAGTTCTGCACTGATGCAAAGCTGGCGGGAGCCCACAGGGAAATCAAAGCAGACTGCCTGGGGCTCAGGACGCAGAGGTAGTGAAAGGAAAGAAAATAAACAAAGCCTTTTTCTAGAAGAATAAACAATATTCATAGGAAAACTCATCAGAAATCCAAAGGCTGGGTGCAGGTAAAAGTGTTCCTAGGCTCCTGCGTAGGCATACAGGCTAAGTCTGGAGAAAATTTTCACAGATTAAAGTGTTCCTAGTATTCAGTCTTAGGAGACTTTCAAAATATGTTTATTTTTCTAAAAAAATAAATAGAAGCTCCTTATTTCCTAGCTTTCATCTAGACACCAAAGAATAATAAATTCAGCTGCTATGAAAGCTACTGGCAGACTGAGAAAGACTGAGGGAGAGTGATGAAGGCCTAGTACTGACTGTGCTACAGACGGGTACCCGAGTCTCCTCTGCTTGGCAGCAGGAGTACCACCAGCATGGAGATACGGGAGCGGGACTGATGCTGTGTGTGTTTGTGTGACCGTCATCGAACATCAAATCGGACATAAGTTCTCTAGTGTTAATATGGATAGTCAGACAATGTGACTGTGACATTTTCATTCATGACATTGTACTTTGCTGACTTGACCTCTCATCACTCTCCCGTGTCCCCTTTAACCTTTCTGGTCACCTTCCTCTCTCAGATAGTCTCCTTTTTGCTTTTATGTTCTGTGTCTGTCATACACCTACATGTGCAGATCTAGATTCTACCTATGACAGAATATGTGCAACGGTCCTCATTCCCCCTCTTCTTTGTATTTTAACATGTGTATATGTGCGTGTGTACATGGTGGATGGGGGTTGAAGTTGGCTGTCTTCTTCATTAGCTTCTCCACCTTGCCTGTTGAGACAAGATCACTCACTGAACCAGGATCACCGATTTGGCTAGGCTGGCTGGGTAATGACCCTCTATGTTTTGCCTGTCTCTCTCTCTCTCTCTCTCTCTCTCTCTCTCTCTCTCTCTCTCTCTCTCTCTCATTACTGAAGCTGGGGTTGCAGACACGCCCTTCAGAGTCCATCCTAGAAAAGCTTGTCCTTTTACATAGGTTCTTGTGATTCAAGCTCCAGTCCTCATTCTCTTGCAACAAGCACCTTGCCTACTGATCCACCTTCTCAGCCCCCACCTCTTTGTCCTCGGTGTCAATAAGATACATTTAAAAATATTCTCTTCTTCTGTAGGATGAATGAAAAAGGCAAGAACACATGTTTTGACCTTCTAGAGCAGATCTTAAGGACATACATACATGAACTGGTCAGACACAAATTAAGTGATGTATTCATTCACTAGAGCTGCTGTACAAAGCACCCTAGACTCAATACCTTAAACAACACGTATGCCTTGCTACATGATTCTGGAAGCTACAAGTAAGAGACTGAGGTTTGTGTAGGTTGGTGTCGTCTGCTATCTCTCTCTTTGCTTGGAAATGGCTGTTTTCTTCCAGTGTCCTCAGGTTTCTGAGGATACCAGTCACCAGATTAGGACTTCATTTTGGCAGAATTACTCCTGAATTACTCCAGATATTTTGACTCCACAATATACATGGATTGGGGCTTTAGCATGTACTTAGGGAAACATTTAACCTCATTTCATCCATGTCTATCATTTTTTGAACCCCCGAGAAAAATTCATATGGAAGCAAACAAGGAACAATTCACAGGGTTATAAAAATCTTCACATCCTGAAGTTCATGCTTCTCATCATTTTGTCAATCATCATTTAGTATTTTACTGATGCTGATCATATATTATAGTGTTATTGGGTATGGCAGCAGAAAACATTAATGAGCTAAGTGGAAATGTGACATTTCTAGCAGATGCCATCAATATAATTGCTCATCATCTATAATATAGCAAATGTTTTTCATTTCAGAAATAATATATTATATATTTAGATGTCATCCCTGTTGCCTCAGGGTGGACAAAGTCAGTAGGAAAACCATTGCTGAGTGCAAGATCATGACAGTGGCCCACCGACTCAGGAAAGGGAAGAGATTTTTGCAGAAAAAGAGAAAGCCAAATACTGATTTCTCATCTCAGTGTGTGAAAAGGTGTTAGAATATTAGGATTGTGCAGCTATATTAGTAAACTAATAATAAAACTTGTCCATTTTCTACATTGTATATGCAAGAGTCAAGTCAATCAGTGACCCTGACACACCAACACATGGCTGGTTTTTCTTTCATGTCAACTGTACATGGAAAGTACATTATCAATTTTCTGAGAAAGCAAAGAAGACCTCACATGCTCTCCCCCCACCGCACACAAAAAGGAAGTGGGACGTTGGGAGGGAAAGAGACTGGGATGCTTGTAGAAAGAGAAATAAACTTGGTTTACATTATTTAGATGTCATTATTGCCTATTCACTTTATTTATAGCTATTTGTTTATTGATAGGTGCTTGAGTTCCTTTGGAAAATACTTTTTAGGGACTTTTGTTAACTTGGCTCTATTTGGTTGAAATAAATAATCTACCTGTATTGTACCACTTTGTATAATATTTAGCATGTTATATATTACTATTATTTATTTATTTTAGACAGGGTTTCTCTGTAGCTTTGGAGCCTCTCCTGGAACTCTGTCTGTAGACCAGGCTGTGCATGAAATCACAGAGACTGCCCGCCTCTGTCTCTTGAGTGCTGGGAGTGCCCACCCTCAGTTACACAGTTCCTCCAACAAGGCCGCATCTCCCAGTTCCTGTCTAGTAGTGCCATTCCCTAATGACCAAGCATTCACACATAGGCGCCTATGGGGGCCATTCCTATTTAAACCGCCACATGCCTTTCTTCATCCCTGCCATCTTTGCTATGAAACTGAGATAAATCTGCCCCAGAATACTCAACTCTTTCACTTAGAAAGTATCTGTCCTTAAAGTGTTTAAATGGACCCCCCCCCGACACCTTTTCTCTCATTTCCCTAGTATAGAAAATAGTTTAGAAGTTATTCTGCCAACCGCATAACGGTTGTTCCTAAGGGCCTGTGGTGAGAGGAGGAGATGGTTCACATCCTTTGATTATTCAGCTTTGTGGAGCAAACTGACGTCAGAAGATCCCATAGAAGCTGCTGATAAGAATTTGGATTAGAATTTACAAGAAGTGTAGTGCAGTACAATACTGATCTGGAGCTTTAAAACGCCCTATTCTATCCAGGGGATCATCTCCTAATAATCTATACTCAGATAAACATTTTAATGCACCTTGATTGGGAGCAAAAACAACAAAAAACCATCCCGGCAATCCAAATGAACTATAAAGGAAGAACTGTTTAGAAAGATGGGATACGTTATTTTCTATCATTAAAATACTACTTGATCATGTTTCAAGGTTTATACAAGTATCACAGAAAGTAGACTCAACAGATTTTTAAAGATTTATTTTTATTTTATATGTATGAGTGTTTTCTCTGCCTGTATGTCTGTGAACCAAGTCAGTGTCTGGTGCCCAGAGAGTTCAGAAGAAGTCATCAGATCCCCTGCAGCTGGAGCTACAGATGGTTGTGAGCTCTATGTGGGTGCTGGGAGAATAACCCAGGTCCATTCCAGGAGCAGCAAATACTTGAACCGCTGTGCCATCTCTCTAATACTCAACCATTTTCAGAGCATCCCTAATAAAAACAATAGGTAGAAATATAAATAGAAGTCACCAAAAATCATTTTGTTTCCATATTGTAAAATGATGGACAACTCCTGATAGAATGTAAACTGTTTCTATATTGTCTACATGAGCTCATGCTACATTTAAAAACAGAAAAGTTATTAATATTTCCAAGAATGATAAAATAACCCAGAAGGGAGACATTATCTTTTTTTTCACACTGCCTAAAATTTATAAACACTTTTCTTCTTATTAACTCATTTTCCTTGTGGATGTTCACTACTTTATGTCACAGAAATCTGTAATGTATTTGCAGTAAATTAGCAAGAAAAATTGGTCCCAAAGCCATTAAAACCCTGGCATGATCTTCAACATAAGTGTGACCTTTAAATATCTTTAAAATTTGAAATATGCACACGGAACAATCTTGAAAACATTTCTTTCTAAAATTTTTTTATAATACCAGCTTTTTGAAGATGCAGTTTTGTTCCTTCTGCCATTATATGTGAGACGCTCAAGCTGCATCTGGTACACAGTGGAGATGGCGTGCATATGTGCTTCTCACTGAAGAAATGAATGTTTGGGAGGCAGTTGTAGTGAAGTGGATCTCAGAGCCCATCATCTCAGACAGGACTCAATCCCAGTATCCCTCCATGAGGATGCGGGTTTTATTCTTGCCACTTGGCAGACTGACTGATTTCCCCGACACAGGGCTGATGTGTGTCAGGGAGCGACATGAAGCAGATGTCACTTCAAGTTGGCACTTGCTCTTTAGAAAGTGCTTCACAAAAGCCTCGAGGTTTCTGCATGAAGAAAATGGGCCCGGGATGTGCTATGATATGGAACATGCTCCCCATTCTTCTCATTTCCTTCATCTTTCCTATTGGCAGTTGTAGTTTGACTTTCTTTCAGACCGCTGGCTCACAAATAACAACGAGGAGACTCATTATTAATTGTGAAAGCTTAGCCTTTGGCTGGGCTTGTTTTTGACTAGCTCTTATGGCCCATATTTTTAAGTCTATGGTTCTGTCACGTGACTCGTTAGCTCGTCTCTGCACTGCACATCCTGCAATCCTCTGCATCTCCCTGGTGCATTCCTCATGTCTAGATGACTCCTCTTTCTCTCTCTCCCTGGAAATCCCACCTATCCTCTCCTACCTAGCTATTGGCCATTCCGTTCTCTGTCACACCAGTCACAGAAATACATCTCCATACAGTGGACAAATACCCCACAACAGGTAGTTGCTACACTTTACTGTAGTTCCTTTGGTTCTTGGAGGCCATATAATGATGGAGCTTATAATCATAATTTATAGCAATAGGAGGTGCTTGAATTTTACTATTTTGTTAGAAGGTCTCAGGACTTTAGGAACACTTTCCAACTAATTGCAAACACAGTGGCATCTCTAATCTAACAATGCGAACTTTTACAGAGCAAGGGCCATCTTGTATCTGTGTCCCAACCATGAACACTCCTCTATGAACTTAGTCATAGGCCAAGGAAAGGATGAGGGTTTGCAAACCCAGGGGGCTGAAACGTCAGTGTGTTGCTGTGATGGATGTATGTCTCTATATTTTCTACATGAGCCCATGTTATGTGTAAAATATCTGGAGCTGGGAACAGAGCAGCCATTCCCCCAGCAGTAGCCCTACCCCTCACATGTTGCTCATTTCCTAGCAAGCACGTCTGCTTCACGGGATTAGTCCAGGAGGGAGAAAGTGATGGAGAGCCTGGGGTTTGAGTTAATGTTTGGCATGCCATGCCACTTGGCTCTGTTCAGTGTGAACTAAAGTGCTCTTCTGTTATACATCAGTGTCTGGGTCCTCCTGACTCTAAATGCTTTGGAGAGTGGCCACTGCATGACCCACTATAAAGCACTTGGCTTCACCAAGTGAAGTTCTGCCCTAGGTCAAGTGAGGACCCTCATGTTCATACCAAACCTTTGTTTTACCTTGAAAACTACTGCAATGAAACTGGCTTTATCCAGAGAGTTAATTCAGGCTTTGCTCTTAAACGTAAGAAAACAATGTTAACCTTCCAAATGTGACCCTCTGTGTTCTCATATCAGTCAAAGAGCGATGTAAGAACATTGAATAGAAAGGATGGAGCCATTTGTTGCAAATCCTAATGGGCTAATGCGTGGATCTAGTAGAAGGCAGGTCAATACCCTCTGTGTGTTTCACCCAACTCTATGACCCTATAGATGGACTACATACCATATGGTCCATTGTTCTCCTATAAAAAGAGCTGCCTGAATGTATCAGCAGCTGGAGATACAGACTAGAAGCACTTAGGAACTGTTTGCTCAGAAGGAAAAGAAAAAAGAATGCTAATGAACATTTTCATTCGAAGGGACTCTGAGACGCACTGGAGCTAAACAAGGCTGCTGAAGCCTTCCATCAGGAAGAGATCCGGTTCACTCCCAAGAGAGGCCAGCCTGCTGTATATGTTTTCTAAGCAGGACCCTCAAACAATATTTGACATTCCAAATGGAAGCAAGCAACACGGTAACAAGCATGTTTAGTGGTGCACATAGGTAGGCTGTGTTCCTGCTTATTTTTATAGGTATTCCCCCAGCTCTTGTTTGTGCACATGTACACACACTGGCAATTTAGCAAGAGCCAATGCCTTGTCTGCTGAACTTGGCCAATTATAAGAAACCTGTCTTCCCTCTCACAGATTAGAACCCTGATGATGTTCTCTTTCTCTCTCTTTGAAACTGCAGCAGAATCAAAGAAGAAGAAAAAGGAAGGCAAGAAGCAGGAGAAGATGCTGGATTAAAAGACGCCACATTCCGTGGGCCAGGAAAAGAACATCAGCAAACAGGATTAGTTAACTATTACATTTATACCTACCGTAGTCTTTTTATTCAACAGTTATCTGTAGCTTAAGTACACGATAGGAAAAAAAAAAAACAGAGAAAAGACTTTTTTTTTTGTAGTAGCGTTTTTTTAAAAAAATGTATGCTATAGAACCACTAGGGGCTTATAATAAAGGACTGTAATACTGTTTAGAAAGTTGAGCTGTAGTATGTGATAGGTGGTAGGCAATTGAGGTAAGTTTTTTTTTGATGTTCTATGATGTTTCACCTTTAAATCTTTTTTCTTTAATTTTTTTTACACCCCCCCCTTGGGCAGCAATTTAAATGCTACAACCATGTAAACTAGTTCTCTTGCTAGATAGGTTTTCACCTAGACTTTTTTTTCCCAATTGTGAAAAATATATACTAAACAAAGCAGCAATAAAATATAATCATTCTATTGGAGAGAAATACACTGCTTTCTGCCAGTGGAAATTTCCTTAAAAATTAACAAATTGAGAGAAGGAGAAAGGCGAAACAGTGATGTCGTTCATGGTGATTTCTGTTTTTTAAAAATGCATTAAGACATGGAATTCTTTCACTTTGGCAGAAACATTGGTTTTCTTGATGAAATCATTTTTCCATCTGAGGAAAGAGAATCTAGGAAAAATAAATCAAAGTGATACTGAATAAAAGGTGGTTTGTGCGCAATAATTTCATATTGTAATTCTCCCTTTGTCAGCCATGTTGTGAAAGTCCATCACGCAAGCTAGTTAAAATCCTCATGGGCACAAATGTTACTAATGTGTTTCTTCTTCTCTTTTCTTTTCTTTTGTGATTTAGTAAGGTGTACAGGCTGAACATCCCTAAACACCAAATCTGATATGTGCTAAATACCCAACAGTTTTGTGTACAGACCTGATTTCACACACGAATAATTCTACCCGTGACTCCAGGGAAGATTCAGAGTTAAATTCAAGCACACAGAAGTATTGCATAAACTTACCTGGGATTGTGTGTACAAGGTACATAGGAAACAATTCAAGTCAGTACTTAGTGCTAGATTCCATTCCTTAGGCACCTCATTGTGTGTAGACAAATTATAAAGTTAAAAAACTCAAATTTGATATCCCTCATTCCAAATATTTGAGATAAAAGACTCTTGACTGTATCAGTATTGAATAATTCATAATGGAATTCAACAAATTTCAATAAAGCTTCAAATTAGTGTTTAATGCAAGAGAGGAAGGTTTATCTATTGAATGAGTTTTAGATAAGCATGATACAGACAAAACACAAACAAACTGACAGTTTCCAGAAACAAGAGTTTGCAGTCTGTCCTATACCACAAATACTGAAGAGACTGAGGGCTCCTTCCTCAGTTGACATTAAAGTGTAATCTTGAGGAAATAAGCCCAGGTTTCTCCCTCTCAGAGAAACAAAGACGCTGGAAAAGCTCTAGACTATGGTACAAAGTCTTGACAGAGTCATCACCGATCCTAAGATATTCAAATTTGATGAGCAAATATCTGTCTACCAAGATGATCGCAACCCCATTTTCATAGACGGTAGCCCTGCACATTGTGGACTAGCCACAAAACAGCTAATTACATCTGGCTGTGACAAGCAGCCAGAGGCATCCACAGCTAAGCCTTGCAGGCCATCTTGTCCAAGACTCCACCTGAGCTTGGGAAGCTGAAAAGTCTGTTTCAGCCCTAAGTCAAAGCCAGATGCCAGTGGGGAATTTAACAAGGATGAACTTGTAAGCATCTTAAGTATTGGTGCTTAATAAAATCAGAGTGCCGTGTAAAGCCCAACTGACAGAAACACGGATAGGTAATGTGGTCCTTTTGTGTGCCGGCCTTCATAGGAAAAGGTACTCATGGGGATGGATGGACACGGGGATAGAAAGGCAATGTCTCAAGTGGGGTTTTGACAGTGTATTACCAACGGGCGGAGTGATGAAAGACTCTGCAGCCACATTTGTTAGACTCCAGGCTAACACCGTTGTCATCATCATGCAAGCAAAGCAGTCAGCCATGAATCAATGATGAATTAAGGTGAACTAGACCAGAATCTCCCAAGTGAAAGGCAACCCTGTAACTAACAGTGATGTGCTCCGTTAGTCACAGGACAAGACAGGAATCTAAAAGTAGGAGGGGTTCTCTGCTGTGTCAACTATGACTCTTGGCATATATTAAGAGCTCCCCAATTCACTGCAAGAAGAAAATGGGGTCACAATCTTAATCACCCTCACATCTGGTGTGACATTCAACTCTCCTTAAGTCTTGAGAACTTCGAATATCTTAAGATGTTAAGTGCACAGAAGCACTGAACTGGTGTAAGAAACAGTTAACCAAACCAATGGTGCTCACAAATAAGAAAATAGCAGACTGCCACTCACTGGATACAGTGTCGAGAAAATGCCCTCTCCTCAAGTGTCCTCATTTTTATCAATGACATTTCAGTGTTCATTGTTCCTGAAAGATGGGAAGAGAAAGGTAAGGAAACCAACTTCATTTCCTCAAACTCTTAAAGTGATTTCCATCCTATATTTGGGAAAACACAACCCAGCTTTGCCTGAACCCTGGTAAAATATGACTTCCCATAGCACAGAGAGGCTTCCTGCTCAGTATGTTGTACAGATCCTCCATCCTCCAACTTTCCCGGTGATCCTGAAGATTTGATACTGTTACCCCCGGGTGTGAAGAGAGTCACTGTAAAAACATGAATGACTTCACATCTTGTTATCTCTGCTGGAGAGGAACGGAACAGCGAATTTATCTCTGAGCATTTCCCAAGGAAAAAAAAAATAAGTAAAATAGTGGATGGAAAAGGCATTGGTCTCAGCTGTACCTCTAGAATTAAGCTTTTGGCACCTGTTAGGTCTTCTCTCTCTCTCTCTCTCTCTCTCCTCTCTCTCTCTCTCTCTCTCTCTCTCTCTCTCTCTCTCTCTCTCTCTCAGTTTTTTTTCCACTGCCCTTCTTCCCTCCCTTCCTATTTCTTCATACATAGGAGAAACAAAGGTTGTCTTTGGTTACATTGTGACCCCTTGTAAGATGTCCTCTTGATATGCTACTCCTCTGAGTATGATGGCTGATGTGTGGTAGGCCTGTAGCTGAGACAGAGGATTTTCTCAGATGCAAATGCATTACTTTGACTCTTCTATGGGGGCTTACCTTGAATTCCCCACAGCGAGCTTCCTGGTACTTACATGTCTGTGCATCACCAGACAAGCATGAGACCTGCACATAACGAGCAAGGCTCCACCTTTCCACAAGGAAACTGTTTGACTCGCCACTGAAAATACAAGTAAACAGGGAAGATGGGATGCTCCAAGTACTGCACAAGTCGATGTTAAAACACAAAAGAGTTGTAATATAACAAGCTACCTTTCTACTGTCAGGGATATAAAAAATCTAATCTATTATTTACTATAGGGCAAATGTTGTCACAAATCCCAGGTCTTGAGGGCTCAGGAAAATTAACTGTGAAAAAATGAATGCAAACTTGAACGTAAGATCAACAATTGTTCTTGAGTTCTCAGTAGTCCTCATTGTCCGCTATGTTCAGAGAGTCTGGTTTTATCCCAGGCTTTTTCAGAACCAGGCCAGCTGGCCTTGGTGAGTTCCCAATAGAACATCCCCATTGTCTCAGTGTGTGGGTGCACCCCTTGCGGTCCTGAGTTCCTTGCTCGTGCACGTACTGGCTTTGTAAGAGCCTAGGCAGTTTTGATGCTCAAGTTACTAGACCTGGATGGAGGTGGGGGTTCCTTGGACTTCCCACAGGGCAGGGAACCCTGATTGCTCTTCGGGTTGAGGAGGGAGGGAGACATGATTGGGGGAGGGG
The DNA here is from genome assembly GCF_000317375.1 of Microtus ochrogaster. Lineage (NCBI taxonomy): Eukaryota > Metazoa > Chordata > Mammalia > Rodentia > Cricetidae > Microtus > Microtus ochrogaster. The sequence continues at coordinate 13,290,726 of NW_004949102.1, read as the reverse complement.
GAGGGAAATGGGGGGTGGTGGCAGGGAAGAGACGGAAATCTTTAATAAATAAATAAATAAATAAATGAAAATGAAAAAAAAGATCAACAATTCAACAATTGTTCATATATTGTCATTTTCATTCCCAAGAACATTATTATCATAAGATATGTGGACATTAATCTTATTTTCAGGGCCTCAGAATTATTGGATCCCTGTTTCAAAATTGCCAACATCACAAATTGAGTATTATGTCTAAGTATGTAGTACTGGACCGCATTCTAGAGAGAAGGAGAAACATCATGGCACTCAAGTAAAGGGCACAGATAGATGTGCTATCTATCTATCTATCTATCTATCTATCTATCTATCTATCTATCTATCTATCTATCATCTACCTACCTACCTACCTACCTACCTACCTACCTACCTACTTATCAATTTTCTATCATGGTGCTTACCAAGTCAAATAAGTTCTACCTAATGATAATGAATTAGTATTATTCAAAAACACTCTTTGGAAAAAATACAGTTTGTGTATGAGGAGGACATATCAGTGAAATATTGAGAGTTCATATAGTAAGAAGTAAAGGTTTGCAAAGAATTACCTAATTTGCCCTATAGAGGAGAGGTCTTTAGATCTCCTAACTCTAGGCACATGTGATAGATAAGGTCTGTTGAGTGCTGTCAGGCTGCCCTCATTTCCCACAAACATCTTTCGATTTGCACATCTATCTCCCATGGTGTACCATATGCCAGGAGTATGTGTTCTGTCCAAATTGTGAACTCATATCAGCTTGATTTTAGAAATGTTTTAGACAATTATAGTATATGGGTTGAGGGATTGGCAGCCTCTTGAATCACACTGTGACACAAAGTGTTGGCATTCTCCATGCCCCCATGGAAATGAAGGACTATTTTTAACAAGCAAAGGGAAACTTTCATTGTGTGACCACTCCTTCAGGTTAGGAGGTGAGCTATCTCAGCAAACAGCTTGCCTTCCCTTGGCCTGAGAAATGGATGTTCTTTTCCTGCCCAGCTGAAGAGGCTTGTATTAATCTAAGCCCTTGTGGCTTTTCCAGAATTCTATATTTCAAGTAGTCTAGATGAAGAGAGAAAAGGCTATAATTGCATTTCTTACTAGTTTATATTAGACGTTTACCAATCTTATAATCAGAATCTAATAGAGATAATAAATATCTATTTTGAGCTGTTAGAAGGAAACAGGACTGGGTTCATGCTACCGCCCTAATCCATCCTCTAATGTTTGAGTCCTTGCCTCTACATTAAAAGATGTCTAGCAAGCTAAATCAATTGCTTTGAGTGGCATTTGATCAGGGTTTCCAATCATTTAATAAAGAAACTTAACCTCAGGTGGGAAGTTGAATTCACACTTTCCAACAAGCACATCCTAGTCAAGAAATCTAACCAAATTCAAAATGAGATTATTTTCTTTTAAGAAGTGTGTTTCCAAAGTCTTTTTGAACAAATAAAAATCTTGGTTAACTATACAGATTAGTTACTGAAAATATTCTTGGGCATGTTTCTGCTTCTAAGCATGGATCATACATTTCTCCCCATAGGCTACCCTAACTTATATTCATTAATAATTTATGCATTCATTTGTTCTGCATCATTATGACATGTTCAGCACTGGTACAGATGTTGGGAGTTCAACAAAGAACAAAACGACATCTTGGTGTTCAGGAAATTGATACTCCTATGGGGGAAAGGCACACTGAATGTTGCTGCAAAGCATAGAATTGGTGTGTCCAAAGTGTGGTCTTGTCACGGCATGGCATGGCATGATTTTCCCCATTGTTCCATGAGACTTTGTGCCATATGATGCTAATCTGAGTCACATTCATGTGCCTTCTTACAGAAAGAGACAGACTATTGAAGTCTGATACTGGACACGTAGGTGGTTTCAGTACTTCATATTTTCCGTACATCATTTTTTTCCCAAAAAGTATGCCCATCAAGATGATCAGTCTTTTTACATGGCCTCACAAAGCACTCCGAAGTTCAAAACTGATAACCACCAAGCCTTCATAGGCCACAACCCAGGATCTGACCACCTTTTAAGCCAAAATCTAATGGTTAAATGAAAGGACTTAAAAGGGAAGCCCATATTTTAAGGACAGAACTACATAAGAAAGTTAATCTAGAGTCATAGGTTATTGGGGGAAAATAATTTGGGGATGAAGTGAATATATATATATATATATATATATATATATATATATATATAGAGAGAGAGAGAGAGAGAGAGAGAGAGAGAGAGAAAGTAGAGTAAATAGAGAAGAAGGCAGACTTGCTAGTTAAGGGAACAGACTAGAGAGGTGACCAAACCTCACCATGACCTTGAGACAGAATTGAGCAACTACAAAGGGCAGTCAGTGCAAAAGTTCTTAGAAGGGAGTTTCCAGAAAATTCCAGGAGAAGTGAGAAATCAGTAGATAAAGCAATGTGAGCAAAAGGGGAAGGTCCAAGAGGTTAGAACACAATGATAATGAGCTGTGTACCAATGACGTCCAAGACTGAAAGAGCTGTTTGGTTCTCTTGTGAGGGACCCCGTTTCCCCAAGCAAAGAGGAAGATGAACAAGGGCAAGAGACTTCAAAGTTAGAATTTGCTTGAGGGTTTCAAATGCTCAATTATAAACTTGCTAAGTATGTCATGCCCAATATTTTCCTCAAAATTCATATAAGATAGGTGGAGAACACCCTCAGTTGACCTAGTCTAACGTAATAAGCTGCATGATACATTTCTCAATTTGATTTATTAATCAGTGTTGCATGGCAACTCACCAAAAGAGATCCTTAGATATGGTCACAGGAAGGCTCTGAAGGTAAAAACATTAGCATTAAATGTGCAATTCTCCCATATTCTTATAAATTTCATTCTCAGTAACCCAGGCATCCCAGAATTCTCCAATATATATTACTAGTCTAAGAGTAATGTTGATCTCATTTTTTATGACCTTAGCACAATAATAAATTCTCCATACTCCAGTGGTCCCTGGAGGTCTGTAAGCATCAGATTCTGCAAAAGTCAGTATTCATTAGTCACAGATAATAAAAACTTCTATTTTAAAGCTCTGTGTGTGTGAAATTTTTTTATAACTTTATTCAGCAGCTCAGGGAACGGAGTTATAGAAGGCTAGAGGAATGAGAATGCTGAAAGATGCAGGACCAAACGTATTAATAGCTCTTCATTAGTTCCAATCAATTTAAGTCAGTGTGGGATGCTCCTCAGTAAGGGTCAAATGGTTCCTTTATTGTCAAAGCTTGTGGTCTTCTTATTGACAGTCTACCAGAATCACATGGAAATGAAGGGAAAGAATTCTCCAAAGATGCATTCACTTCTCTGAAATGAAAAGGGAATGTCAGACTGCATTAAAGTAATATGCATTTTAATTGATTGAAATATTAAGATTTTAAAAAGAAATTCTAGAAGTTATGCATTTGCATGGGTTCCAACTATATGCAAGTTGAATGCAAAGAAAGGAGGTTGGTGGGCAATGAAGAGTCATCTCTAATTTCAGGAGAATCCCAAGTAAATGACAGCATTTACACAGACAATTTTAGTTTGCCACCTGGAAGTGGCTTATATCATCAGCTTGATCAATGAAATAGTTAAAGTGGCAATTAATTTAGCAAATCAGGGAAAATTTCCCAACTGAGAAATAATGAAGGTCATTTGGATCTGCCTCATATTTGCTTCCGGCTGTCCAGTTACTTTCTTTCTTGATTTCCCCCTCTTCTATTATTACTGAAATACTGATTTCTTCTGATCCCAAGAGATCCGACTTCACAATAACCTGGAACCTCAGGCATCAGAGACCTGGTGTCATAGAGAGTGGCGACTTCCCGAATAGGGGAATGGATGCTCTCACCTAACCAGTGAGGTTCGCTGCCCACGTCCCCCTCAACAGATCAAATCCCATTGTAGACTTCACTAACCACTCTCCACTCCGTTATTTATTACCATCTGGTAAAATAACAAACGTTTGGATCACATTTATTTTGTTTCTCTCATATACACCTCAAACCCAGGAACAGGAACAAGACCTGGGCTTTGATCCCAGAGATAAAGTCTTGAGTTTACTTCAAAATTTCTCCAGTCCTCAGCTAATTAGTTTGTAGTCATCCCGGAAGTGCAGTCTCTTTAAGACTTGGGTCTGGTTTCCTCTCCCTGACCATCTTCATCAGCACCTTGGCACACCATCACCACCCTAAGTTCAGCCTTGCTTGAATACCTTGCTACAGCTGCAGAGACCGATGTGGTGCAATCCCCTTCTCCAGGCCAGGACTCCACATTCTGCTTGACTTTACAACTGTGGTTTTCTTGTTCGCTTGTTCAATACGTGTTTTCATTTCTTGCCGTTTCTCCCAAGGTCAGACCGTCTAAGCTCTATTCAGGTATTCTCCATGCTGTTATCGGTTCTTCCTACTGCGCTGGTCTTACCCTCTGCAGCTGTTTCGTCTTCAAACATCTTCTTCCTTTCTTTAGAATCTCTCGTGCACACATAACCTTTGTTTCAAGATGCAACTTTCTAAAGCCAGCCACCCTTATTTTCAAGTGGGCACTGAGGAAGGGGAGTTCATTTTCATAAATGGATGAAAGAGAGTGAGGAAACAGGAAAAGGATGTGAAGTATAAAATCTTCTTCACTCATACAGTGTTAGCAATTGCCTTCCGCACCAAGTTCTCGAGCCTCCTGGAGAAAACTAATAGATTGGCCAACTCAGAGGCCGTAGGGATATACAAAAGAATGAAGAAGAGTAAAGACAAAATCTAATGCAGGAAAATATTCCTAACAGTTTTTGTTTGTTTTATAAACCCCTTTGACTATCTGGAGTAACGTGTGTCCTTAACAGAATACTGCCTATTAAATTCAAAATAGATTTGATTATAAATGACTCCAATTATATTAAAGTACTACTATCATTATACCGAGAAAACAAAATTTTTTCTCTAGAAAAATCTCTGTCTCGTTATTAACAAATCAAGTAAGAAGAGCTACTGAGAGTGGCAGTGTGTCGTAATGGCACTTGTCTACGGTGGGAGGAATCTGTCAATCAATGACAAACCCACAAATACTGTTCGTGCTACTGTGGTTTATCAGTCTTCCTTACGAGGGAGAAAACCAGGGATTTTAGTCCCATTAGTACTGCATGAAAATAAATATGCTTTCTTCTAGCTAAGTCATAGATTCCTGTATCAATGATGAAACAGGAGCCTTGGAACTTTTATTATATTAAATAGCAATTATTAGTGTTTCATTAGGTTAATGCAATAATTGTAGCCTAGGAGAACAAAATAAACTTATCAAGAGACACAGACATGAATTAGAGTTACAGTTAAATGTCTCTTTTCATTTCTTTTATATGAATTTAATAATATAAAAGCATGTTAAGAAATATTTAATAACTCAAGAAAAGTTTCTTGAGGTAATTCATAGTACATTTTTATACTTTCTTCCATGTATTCTTCTTCATGAATGCAGATAGAGCAATGCTGAAATATATACTCTACTCTGATTGAACCTGAATAAAAATATCCTAGAGAACATTGCCAAGCTATTATATGTAAACGGTTTCACACTTTAGATATGCATTTATCTTCTATGTCACCCTTTTATGTATTGGCTCAGAGAGTGTTTTATTTATTGCTGACCTAAAACTAGTCTATTAAATTTAGGATGCATCTCACAGAAAAAGAAACAAACAAATAAACAGGAGCAACAACAATGAAAACCCACTTAGTTTTAATAGATAAATGATCACAGGATCTACTGGACCCAACATAGAAACAATGCCTGGAGTTTTGTAGACCAGCACTAGATGGAAAAACCTTTTCAAAGAGCAAAGCTAAACTATGAGAACTTGAGAAGTACATCTGTGTAGTGACAGCATTGTATTCTAGAACATGTAAGGAAATGGAATAATAAAGAAAAAATGCAAGATTCAGGTAAATTTCAATTAATGGAGTATTTTAGTATAAGCATGTCACAAATGACGTGTGGAACATTCCTATACAAACAAATTACCTGTAGAGAAACTGAATTTGTAACTGTGTGCATCTTGCACTGTGTGTGTCACTCTTAGGGCATATTGTATGGATGGAAACAATAGTCTTTATATGGTCTTGTGCTCCAATGGTGGTTGAAAGAATTCACTAGTAAGATTTTCAGCTGGAAAGGATATAAATTTAGCACCTAATAAAGAAGGATATGTTTTGTGGTTTGTGGCTTTTTTGTTTGCTTGGTTTTTTTCTTTTGGTTGGGACAAATGACTTAATACCTTGACAAGAGTCTGGCAACGAAGCTCCCTGTTGGAGGAACTATGGGAAGATTCTCAGAGCTATGTAAAAAGTGTGGAGAGTTCGAATCAGAAGTTAAAGGAAAACAACATCAGTCGTAGGGGAGTAGTCAATCTGAAGACCAAAAACCCCTTGGTGATCTTGCTGTCCTGTGAGTCCAGGGACACACTATTGCCTAAGGCCACCGGGTCACCAGGAAACCACTGCTTGAAGGGTAAGCCTCAATAAGAAATTCACTGAGCACTGATCTTTAAAAGTCAACACCCAGGAACTTCAATTACCTTAGCAATCATGAGAGCTGAGGGATGGCCAAACAGACTGTATGGCAATGAATTATGACAGTGGTTCCTTTGGCCCTTCCCCAAGTGTGTCTCTTGACATTTGCTGGCTACTGTGTACTAGAGAAAGGATACCCACTGTGTGGAGACGGTGCCTAACACCATCATGACTGTCTGCAGAAGTGGGGGTCTGCAGGAGCAAGTGAGAAATGCGCCCTAGATAACATCCAGGTCACAGATGGTCAATCCCGTCTGCAGACCCTGTCATGCCCAAATAGTCTAAGTTCCAGAATGTTTAATTGGAATGAGTATGGTTAATAATTTCAATATCTGCCAGGCTGAGCCATTGGTGGAAAGAAAAAGCTATCAAAAGGAACCCTTGCAGCTGCCATCCCAGTGAAATCAATATGCTTAATTAAAAAAAAACAAAGGACCCCTTGGAGTTGAGTTGGTGATGGAGACCACCAATGCAAACCTAATGCACACTGCAAAAGTCTCCATATAAAGAAGCTGTGCCAGTCCTGGCACCATTGGCAGGGCAGGTTAATGATGCCTCTGCTATGCTGTAGACAGCTATTGACTTGGCAAATGTACTTTGTTATTTAATTAGAAAAAAATTACAGTATATATTTTTAATTTTTGTGCTTTGCCTTGTTATATACATTATGTATATATATTATATATACACATATGTACATATATACACACATCATGTATACATCACATACTATATACTTACATATTATATACTGCATATTACATATAGCATACATTACATATATAATACAGATTCAAGTATAGCACATATTATATATGATATGTTTATTTTGATATACAATTAATACATCATATTAAAATACAAAAATACACTTATAGCTTAGATACATTAACAAATACATTTTAAGAAGTGATTGCTTTCTAAAAGTGATCATAAACTCAGTGTCCCAGAGGATACATGTAAAGTCCATTTAAAAAGAACAGTCGTTCTTAGATTAAAAGAACTGATTAAAAGGAATAAGACTCCTTCCACAAAGCTTTCAAACACAGATGAGACCTGAGATACTAGGAGTTGGGAGAGGAAAAGAGATAGTGTGATGAAGAGTCTTCATTGTCTTCTTCCTAGAACTAATGAGACCTGCAACAAGGTGTATTGTAACACCCGATTCTGTGTTACCCTCTTGGTACAGTTTGAGCGCCACTGTACGGTATGCAAGTTGGGCAAGGGCCTGGAGATTGAAAGAACACACAAGAGACCTGGGTCATTCGAAAGGAGATCAGCCGAATGCTGTTTATTCAACCTTGGGGAAATCCTAATATACCTTGCTGCTGCACAAGGATTTCTGCCCAGGCAGGTGAGAAAATACCTCTCCAAAGATGGAATAAACAATGCCCTACAGCTAATCACCAGGCGGGGCAGAGGGAGCACAGGAACAAACAGAATGTTTTAGCTGGCTGACCAGAAACTGTCCTCAAGATGCACCCCAGGAAGAAAGGCAGACTTGGGCCCTACAGTGTATCTCTTCAGACTTCCTAAAAAGTTTAGCTGAAGAGACAAGTTCCCACCCTGAAAATGATCAACACCACAGGATGGACTGAGGTACCAGACTAGAAAAGAAAAGTCAAAGAACTGAGAACTGAGAACCCACATCCATCCCCATCTACTCACCAATCACAGACTCAGAGTAACTAGCTGCCTTCACCTCCTGCTGCAGCGAGACTTCACCTCTTACTAAATTGTAAACTAAAGTAATCCCTTCCTTCCTACGGTTGCATTTGTCAGGAATTTGATCACAGCAACAAGAAAAGTAACTAACCCAAATGGCTAACACCAGAGCTGGGAGCTAAGGATGAGAAAGGATGGTTGACACAGGGGAAGAAGGACAGCAGCTACCCACGGGGCAATCTAAGTGTGAGTATGTTTAGAGAGGGGTTACTCGTACTGTCTAGCTCGACATTACCAACCTTAAGGCTACTCTTATCATGTTTAGGTCTCCACATAGGAAGAAAAGCAATGCCATGTTACTGTCAGCATCAAATGTTGTAGAATATTATTTTAAAATGTGTTAATAGTTGATTATGTTGTAGAATATTTGTTTAATGATGCAAAGATGTGTTGCATTCTTTATGTTGCATTTGTTTAACCCTGTGAAGTTGTGTTACTTTGCCTGCCTGAAACACCTGATTGGTCTAATAAAGAACTGAATGGCCAATAGCTAGGCAGGAGGAAGAATAGGCGGGGTAGGCAGGGTAGGCGGGACTGGCAGACAGAATAAATAGGAGGAGAAATCTGGGAAGAGAAGATCAAGAATGAGAAAAGAGGGGGCCAGCCATGAAAGCACACAGCCAGGCACAGAATAAAAAAGAAAGAAAAGATATACAAAAATAGAAAAAGGTAAAAGCCAAGGCAAAAGGTAGACAGGATAATTTAAGTTAGAAAAGCTGGCAAGAAACAAGTCATGCTATGGCTGGGAGTTCATAAGAAAGAATAAGCCTTTGTGTAATTTATTTGGGAGCTGGGTGGCAGGCCCCCTAAGAGATAAAGAGAAAAGAGCCAAAAGAGCTAAAAACAAAACAAAACAACAATAAACTGAGCCCCAAATCCAGTTACTTTCATCTCTACGAATTAATTCACAGAGACTATGATTTTAAATTTCAGCTCTACAGCATGCTTAATGTGAGTCCACTCTGTCATGGTTGGCTAAAATTATTATGCTAATTCATTCTTTGTGCCAACTGGGGATCTGTGAGCCAAAGAACACTAGCCCATGTCATGTTGCCCAGTGAGACAGTTTCCAGTGTACAGCCTGACCTTCCCAAGTGATACTTTTGTATTTTGTACCTGTTTCCAAAATTCCTCCAGTTGATACCAGGTCATTAAAACTCTCAGAGTAGACAGCATTCTGAATTGAATTAGTTAAAGCATCATTTGCTTTATAGTCACACTTCTCATTTTCACAGTAATATGCGGTTCTTTACTCTGATACCCATCGTGATGGATAGAACTAAACCCAAGGGAGGAGGAGGCACAGCAAAATTAAACCACCAGGAAACCTCATTCTCAGCCAGGGAACAGTGAAAGAAACTATAACAACCTCTTGAAAGAAGCCTCTCTTCACATTGTATGAGATTGGTGGGAAGAGAATGCTGTTAAGGCGGTAACTCGGGAAGGGAGAGTTTCTATTCATCAAGGAAAACCTCCAAAACTGGAACAAATGGCAGCCCTTATAGTATTGTGGAGTCCACAGAGAACAGGTGCACGAAGCAAGAGTCATCTTGAAATACTTGACCATGCTCTTGCTGACTATAGGACACACTTGAGAAGATAGATTTTATAGGCCAGAAATGGAAAGCCTGTAGGGAAAAAAAAGATCTATTCTTTTCTTTCACCTTGTTGTATAGCAGAAACATCTTATATGACCCTCTGATACATATTAGCTTCAGTTAGTGTTACCAAGAAATAAAATGTCTGGGCAATGTATACACAAGAGACTTAATGCTTCTATCAATATTTTGATTAGTTGGATAGAACTCGCTTAAAGTGAATTTATCCTCTTGATTTTCTAGACAAACTCCTGACATTTTTCCTATGCAAGAAATAAAATTGAGTTGTGTTGCTTAAGACGTATTTTCTTTCTCCTTGAATAGCATTCTGACATATTGTCAAGAGATTAGGCCACCTGCCCCTCTACTTTGGACTGTCTCAAAGAACAAAGGGTGACCTCTGTTGCTGGCTTTGCTCAGGCTGCAGCAATAAATTATCATAGTCATAGTATTGTCCTACACAATACACGGTCATTTCTGACAGTCAAACAGTCTAAAATCAAGGTTCCAGGGAGGTCCGCTAAGCTGTTAATCTTTTCCTGCAACCGCCTTTTCATATTCATTGCTGGCTAGTTTGAATTCCATGGCCCTGTCATGATGACATGTGCCCCCTTACATGACACAGCTGGGCCGTGTGCCACTGCGTTCCTAGTTCAGCTAACTAATGACTCCGCTTGGTAATTGAATCATTTTAGTCGTTCCTGTGTCCATCAAACCCAGAGCTTTCTACCTATGCAGACTAAGCGGGCCTTCATTAGGCTGTCCCTTGTTAGCGCCTTAGAAAGCAAATATTCTATACTCCAAGCCTCTGCCAGTGAGACTGTTCCTGTCACACCACTGATTTTGCTGTGGCTCTCACTGAGGTGCTCATATTTTTTTTTCTTTTTTTTTGTCTTGGGTAATTTCATGCTACTGTGTCACCCTCAGCACCATTATTCTCACAGAAACCAGGCTATCCACTTTGCTGGGAACAATTCCAGACAGCCAACCTTTCTATAGATAAAATGGATATGGGGCCTCAGCCTCCCTCCTGACTATGTTTCAGAAATCCTGAAAGGTCTATGCACTAGCCTAGTCTAAACCCGTGCAATAGGTGTTATGTCCAATTCTTAAGAGTCCAGGCTGAAAGATCAATTTAATCTAATATTACCATTCATTCATTCATTTGTATATTTATTCATGTATTTTTTTTGTTTACCTACTGTATGCCAGGCATTCTTCTCAATCTTGGGGTAGAGCATTAAACAAAGTCGATAATATGTCCTTGAAGAACTTACATATTAAGGGGCATATAAAATTCCTAGTGTAAGCTAAGCCACATGCAGTTTCTAAACTGGTGGTGAGAATTTGCAATCATTCAGAAGTTCAATCATTTTTGTAGGCTTTCATGGTAAATAATCTTTGGGAAGCTTCCAGCAATTGATCACATATGTATCCAGACATGGTGGTGGTAGCTTCACAAAATAGAGCAGGGAGCCTGAGCACAAAGCCAGGTGAAGGGAAGTTTTGCAGGAAGGGCAAGAGAAATGACTTATCAGTTAAGAGAGCTCTTCCCAGCACTTACATAGGCTGCTCACAATCTCGTGGATTTCCAGTCCAGGGGATCCAAAGCCATCTTCTGCCCCGTACAAGTACCCACGTGTACAATGCCTTCACACATAAATCTGTTTTTAGAAGAAGTAAACCATGAAGCCAAAAAATGGCCTTTTATATGGAAATTAATTTTTTATTAGCAATAGGCAAGTGGAAACCTTTGAATAAAGAATATTTTGCAGTGGGAGAGTTCGGTGACTCCCTTTTCTCCATTGCTTTATTTCTAACATACAACATAGGTTGAGCACACATGAAGGGGAAAGAGCAGCCATATGTGAATACTTAAGTGAAGTGGTAACTTAATCAATTCTCTTATTAAATTTTAATTCTTTCCTGAACGGCAGAACCAATCTTCTCTAGGTACTCACCATTCACCAGCCCACCAAAGTCTTCTGGTTTCTTCAGATCCATGCATGCTAATATCCAGTTTTCACCCTAAAACAACTTGTTTATTTCAAACAATGATTTATCACGACAAAAATAAAAGCAGTGCATTAAGTAGTGGTGGGAAGAATCTGCTGGCGCTCCAGTAGAGTGCAGCTAATATGTATTGATTTTGTAACTGCTTACACAGCAAATGCCTCCAGAAGAGTCAAATCATGCTTCGAATTTTACATCATTTAGATAAATGGCTATCTGTGCTTTAGACCTTACATTCTGTTGCCTGGCATCCATGTTCTGACTATCACATTGAGCGTGCCGCTCTCCAGTCTATCATTACAATTCTAGACTATGACCAAAGGTGGTGCTCCTCAGTGTCCTCTTGTTGAGCTCCCATCTCTCTCACATAATGAGATTTGACAAGTAAAGAAAAAGAAAGGAAAAATAAGTATAAGATTACAATCTATAGTATGTTTTTAAAATCAGAACATCTATAGGTAGGGAGTATGCATCATTTAGTCATCTGTTATTCTGATGGTCAAGCACAAGTACTCAATTCTTCTCTAGGACCCTGGAAGATCCACCTAAGCCATAGTCACATCAAAGTCTCACCTGCTTTTCTAGGATCCAGATTCCAAGGAAGGCTTGACAACTAGCCTGCTAAGTTATCAGGGAATGAGGAACTGTCATGTTGAAACACTAGAACTCTCTCTTGGTGCTTGATAAAGCACCATCTAGTTTTCTTCAACAAAAACTCAGTACAACAGCACTGTTTTGTGAACTGGAAAAAAATACATGCAATTTCAAAATTCTTGGTAAATATTATTAAGAAATAACAAATGAAATCAGATGTAATAGCATATTTCAACTTAATACACTAAAAGCATTTTTGTATACATCAGAGCATGAAAACTTTTTGTATTATCCCTTTGGTATTGGACTTTTGAACTCTCACATGCATTTTCACTTGACATAGATATCAATTTGGAATTGGCCTTAGGTACTCAGAATCCACATGTTGTCAAACAATGCTCTTAAGAAGGCAAATAATTAAGAATAGAGGACAGTGAACAGAATAGAATATTATTTCTTACTTAAGTCCTCTCTGTGAATTTTTATCTATGGTCCTCAAAATTTCAATTGGGCTAAAATAAACCAATAGAAAAGTAGAACTCAGAAACAAAACACACTAGTATACGGAAGAAGAAGAAGAAGAAGAAGAAGAAGAAGAAGAAGAAGAAGAAGAAGAAGAAGAAGAAGAAGAAGAAGAAGAAGAAGAAGAAGAAGAAGAAG